>NC_090925.1:990972497-991295672 GCF_040938575.1 Ambystoma mexicanum
CGTAGGAGTGCCAGAGGTGGAAAGCAGGGTACTCGAGGTGCCAAGGCCGCTCGGCCAGTTGCCTCTTGGCCCTCAGGCAATGCCGCAGCTGCTTCAGCTCAGTCATGAGGCCATGTCTTATGGTTCGCCGGTTGGGGGAAGGCTGGCGCAGCATCCTGTCGAATGGCGTACCATTACTTCAGATGTGTGGGTTCTGGAGATCATAGCCCACGGCTACTGTCTTCCCTTTCGGCAGAGGCCTCACGACAATCCACCGGGGAATCTCTCGTTGCAGAGTCCGGATCCGCTCCTTGTGCAGGAGGTTCAAGCTCTGCTGGAGAAAGGCGCCATAGAACTGGTGCCTGTAGCAGAGAGGAACAAGGGGTGGTATTCCCCTTATTTTTTGATTTCCAAGAAAGACTGGGGATTGAGACCCATCATGGACTTGAGCGGTTTGAACAAACTCCTCAGGAAGAACGAGTTCAAGATAGTTACTCTTTCTCAAGTCCTCCAGGCCCTTCAACTTCAGGACTGGTTGGTGTCTCTCGACCTCAAAGATGCTTATTTTCATGTGCCGATCCATCCAAAGCACAAGAAGTACCTGAGGTTTGCGGTTGGAAACTCGCACTTTCAGTTTCGGGTCCTGCCGTTCGGATTGACCTCTGCCCGAGGGTCTTCACCAAGCTCATAGTAGTGGTGGTAGCGCATCTCAGGAAAGGGGGGATTCACGTCTACCCCTACCTGGATGATTGGTTGATCAGGGCGCGCTCTCCCAATCAAGCCCTGGATCATCTGTCCATCACCTGCCACTCCCTCCACAAGCTGGGCTTCTCCCTCAACTTAAAGAAGTCCCACTTGACGCCAACTCAAAGGCTCCAGTACATCGGAGCAGTGCTCGACACGTCCCTGAGGCAGTGTTTTCCGCCCCAGGTGAGGGTTCATAACATTAAGCAGATGGTGCACAAGTTTCAGCATGCCCAGAGTCTCCCAGCGTTCGAGTTCTTGAGATTGCTCGGCCTCATGGCATCCTGCATTCTTCTGGTGCCAGAGGCCAGGTTGTGGATGAGATCTTTGCAATGGGCACTCAAGCTCCAGTGGTCTCAGTCCTCCGGCAGGATGTCGGACCCTGTTCAGGTGCCGTCCTCGGTCGCCCAGGACCTTCTGTGGTGGGCCGTCGAAGGCAATCTGATGAAGGGCGCTCCATTTTGGCTACCCTGGCCGGAGGTGACGATTGTGACGGACGCATCCCTCACGGGATGGCGAGCTCATGCCAACGAGTTGACAGTCAGCGGTCGTTGGTCTCCGTCGGAGTCCAGACTCCATATCAATCTTTTGGAGCTGAGGGCCGTCAGGCTTGCCCTGACCGACAACATAGTGGCCAGGCACTACCTCAACAAAAAGGGGGCGGGCAGGGTCACTTCCTCTGTGCAGGGAGGCGATGCAGCTCTGGTTCTGGGCCATCCAGCAGGAAGTTTCGATCTCGGCAGTTCATCTGGCGGGAGACGAAAACGAGACGGCGGACACTCTGAGCAGGCAGAGCGCGATCTCTCACGAGTGGGAGTTGGCTCAGGAGATTATCCTGTAGGTCTTCGCCCTTTGGGGGTCCCCTCAAGTGGATCTCTTCGCCTCCGGTGTCAACCGGAAGTGCGAAAGGTTCTGCTCGCTGGAATTTCCTCCAAGAGGAGGGAGTCTTAGGAGACGAATTTGGTCATTCCCACTGCTGTACGCGTTTCCTCCAGTCCCCGTCATCCCGCAAGTGCTGCAGAGGTTACGAAGGTTTGGTTCCCGGATGATCCTCATTGCTCCGGCATGGGCCCGGGGGATGTGGTACCCAGACCTTCTCGACTTGTCCATCTGCCCTCCACGTCGTCTTCCCTACCGAGACGATCTTCTCTCACGGGAGCGGGGTCAGGTTCTCCATCCAGAGGTCAGATCCCTCAACCTTCACGCTTGGTTTCTGAAAGGTTGAGGTATAAGGATTGGGACCTCCCTGAAGACGTGATGGAGGTGTTGCTTTCGGCCAGAAGGCCCGCAACAAAGTCCCTGTACCGTTGCCGTTGGAGAAAGTTCTGCGACTGGTGCAGGGTTAGGAATGTGGATCCGTTTTCATGTGAGATCCCTGTGGTTCTGTCTTTTTTGCTTTCTTTAGCCCACAGGGGCTTGCAAGTGGGTACCGTTAAAGGTTACCTGGCGGCGCTGTCCATATTTAAGCGCTCGTCTGAAGAGTGTTCTTATTTTAAAATCCCTTTAATTTCTCAGTTTCTAAAAGGGCTCACTAATGTGTTCCCTCCGTCACCTTTCTAGGTGCCCGATTGGGATTTGAACCTTGTCCTCAAGTTTCTGATGGGTGCTCCGTTTGAGCCTTTGCATTCGTGCCCTTTGAGACTGTTAACTCTTAAAACTGTATTTTTGGTTGCGGTCACTTCCGCTCGCAGAGTGAGTGAGTTACAGGCACTTTCAGTTAAGCCACCCTTCACTGTATTTCATGAGGACAGGGTTGTCCTTAGAGTTCGTCCTTCCTTACTTGCAAAGGTGGTGTCGGAATTTCATTTAGGCCAGAAGGTTATTCTTCCGGCATTTTATCCTCCTCCGCATCCTGGTAAGGAAGAGGAGAGGTTCCATAGGCTTGATCCTAGGAGAGCTTTAAGCTTTTATATTTCACGCATGTCCCGGGTCAAAGTGGACGATCAACTCTTCATTGATTACGCTGGAAGTGTTTGGGACAAGCTGTGGCTAAGCAGACTTTGTCTCGCTGGATTATTCTGGCAATTTCTGAATGTTACCGCTTGGCGGGTAAGGACCCAACGGTCGGCTTGCAGGCCCATTCTACCAGGGGTATGGCTGCCTCTACTGCCCTACCGAGGGGTGTTCCTATTCGTAACATCTGTGGTGCAGCCACCTGGGCTTCGGTCCATACTTTTGTACGTCACTACTCCCTCGATTCCATCCGTGGGCAGGATCTGGCCTTTGGCAAGGCAGTCCTTTGCTCCGCAATTTGATTGGGCATTCTAAATTTCTGTATTCTAAATTCTTTTCCCACCTCCTTGCATTGGTACTGCTTTGGAAGTCTGCCGTAGATATGGAATACGTCGGAGGACCCAATCCCCTCGAAGAACAAGTTACTCTCTTACCTGGTAACGTTCTTTCGATGAGATGGTCCGACGATGTATTCCATATCGCTCCCTCCCTGCCTTCCCCGCTGCAGAATTTCTTATGCGATTTCAGCTTACGTTTCCGCAAGGCTTTGTGTGGTCAGACTGGCAGAAGACTGGTGCCACACGTTCTGGGAAAAAACTACAACTGAGGCTACGGGCGTCGTGCGTCCTGCTTATAACATCCAGTGACGTCGGCCGTCGGAGGAGGTCCTTGAGGGCGGCGTACCAACGTCATCGACGCAGGACGCAGACGCCGAAAGATTTTCCGAAGTAGCACAGCTGTGGTGATTACTGTCATAGATATGGAATACGTCGTCGGACCATCCCATTGAAAGAACGTTATCAGGTAAGAGAGTAACTTGTTCTTCTGCCCGAAAAGGAGAAGACAGAAACATTGCTCTGAAAGCAGAGGTCGAACTACCGGTCCCAAGATTCATCATAGTTGCTCAAAGAAATACCAGACCAATACAGATTCAACAGCAAAGAGGAGACATTTTTGGCTTCATTGTTATTGCCTGAGGTTCAAGCAGCTGCCAACGCCAAGTGGCTCCAGATAGTCCGTTGGGTAGTGATACAGCTGGCAAATGACTCTGGGCAAGGCCTCAATGCTATAAAGATGGAGATGCGAGCAATCAGGCTAATGACGTTGCAGAACCGCTATGTACGGGACTTGCTTACAGCTATGGAAGGCAGGGTCTGCAAAAGGATGGGCGATTCATGTTGCACAAACGTGCCTTACACACATAATGGAGGCCCTGCACACCCTTGGCACCACATGTAAACAGAGGCTGGAATTCAGAGAAGCGACTGGTTCGAATACCTTTTTTTTTGGGCACCATCTTGGATGGGGGAGATCGTGAAAATACTGGTATCAGTGATTGCGTTTGTGTTGGTGAACTTCTGTACCTGCCAAAAAAGTATGTGATGCTGTGCTAAAGCAATGCCTAGCAGTTCAATGATGATGGTCTCATTTGGGGATGGATGGGGCACCTCGCGGTACAAAAGACAGTGCAGTACAAATAGATGACCCTGACAAGCCATGCATGATTCGATTAGAGAACTGTGTGAAACACTGGGTCAATTTAGCTGACGACGGGAGGAATATGTACATGACATGTACCCCAGAACAGTATGCATAAGCAGGGGAAAACTTACTATCTGTGTGCAAAGCATGGGTACCCAAGGAGGGAACACTGCTATATTTGAGAGACTGAGAGGTTAGAAAGGGAGAAAATAGAGGAGGAGGAAGTGGAAGAGGACTAGGAGAAGTAGGAGGAGGAGGAGGAGGAGGAGGAGGAGGAGGAGGAGGCTGTTTGTTAATGTAGAATTAACAAAAGGGGGGAATGCTGGAAAACGGGGGTGATCATCCCAGGCTGGATGCAGCAGAACACTAACAGTGTCTTGTAGGTGCTTGGGTAGGTAGTAAGGGGAGGTGTCGGTAGAAGCTGCATTGCAGGTAGATTATTAGGAGACTGGGGCACTGTCATGATAGGCTCGCTCCAGATGGCCCCTTCCTCTTCCCGTGCCAGTCAGCATGGCCTGTGGCGGTTGCTGTTGCGTTTGGGGCACCAGTGTGTCGCCGCCCGCCATGGACTACAGTTCCCAGCAATCCTGGCTTTCCGTGCATGTGACGTGTCACGTGATTCTTCTTCCAGCGCAACCCAGAAGAGGCTTCATTTAAGTGATCAGACCCTGCCGGGCGGCGCTCCTTCACTGCCGCGTTCCGCCCCGGCAAGCAGTGTTAGGCAGAAACCTGTGCAGTTCCCTTAGGGACCACTGCAAAAGATTTAGGACTACAGGTGGTTGGCAGTAAACCCAATTGGTAGCAGTCTGTACCACCCAGATTTACCTGGTAGCTGTGGCTGAGCAGTCAGACTTCTCTCAAGATGAGTTAGGCAGTATATAGAGTATACACAATAGATACAGAGATACAGTAGCACAAGCAAACACTGACCAGAGCTTTGGTGTAAAAGTATATAATTATTTATTTAAAGACACACTTGTAAATTACATTACCACAAAAAAGGTAGGTAAATTCAACACACAGTCACTATTATATATACAACCCTTATTACTCATTAGACAATTCTTAGTGAGAAACACCACTTATTTTCAGACAGAGGTGAGCGCTTAACCTAAGATGGCACTCTAATACGTTATAGAAAAAGGGAGGCAAAATGCAGAGTTATGAAAGCACACAATTTCAATACTTTTCAAAGAACCACAGTGAGGCGCAGGTTAGGCAAAGTCTACTGGAGAGCAAGGAAGTTCAAATGCCAAGCCCACTCTTAGAGCAAGCGAAATGTGTCCAGGATCACACAGTGGAGTTATGCCCAAAGAGTCTTTGTAGATAGTTCACAAAAGATTGAGATCAAGTCAGGAAAAGTTAGTTAACAGGCCACAGGCTAACCCAGGTTAGAAAGTCGAGGATTTACTGTCACCCCGAACGATCTGTCGCAAGGGAAGCCAGGCGGGACACAATACCTGAAATGAGAAGAAGGCTTCAGCGGGGGCAGTTGTTCCTGGCAGCGGGTGCAAGTCTGTGTTTCGTCCAGAGGACGAGGAGTTCTCGCCGTGGAGGAAAGTTGAAGGTCGTTGCACTGCCAGGGAAGAAACCAGCCGCAGAGTTTTCCGGTTACAAGGTACTACCCTTTTCTTCGCGGTAGTGGTAAACTGTGGTATTGCGGTTGCCGGGGTGCTTGGCACAGGCAAGGCGGCCACGAGATGGTCCAGGAAGGCGAAAAGATGGGCAAACTGGTTATCCCCACCAGTCAAAGGAAGAAGACTCTCCGGACTGGAGATCTCCTCTGTCGTCGGGAAAAGTGGTGAGACGGTTCAGCAGGGCTCCACCGGTGGTGTCGTCGTTGCAGGTCGGCTCAGCTTCTCCCTCCTCGGATTCTTTAGGTCCTGTGGCGACTTCTTAGTTCCATTCCCCAAAGCCCTGCTTTTATGCAGAAAACCCCCATTCATCAGTCCTAACTGTCACTCAAACATGCTAAGTGGTGAGCCGGGCGGCTCACCACTGGACCAATCACACCAGAGTGCGACTTGAGTTGCCAAGGCAACTCAGTCCAGGGTGCCTAAACCCCCTCCCACACCTCCTGTGGTACCCAGACAGAGTGGCACCACGTTTGGAGGCTTCTGTGGAGAAGCCCACCAAAAAGTGGAACAAAGGGCTCGACTTGGGTTGGAGTCACAGAAGCGAACACAAACGCCATTTTGGAACCGAGTTTCAGCAAAAAATACCAACCAGTGAATTTATATTAATTTAATAAACCGGCGGTATGTTCGAGGCTATTTTAAAAAGTGGTAGCCTCGAACAATGGGAAAATCCCATAGGAATATATTCGCGGTTGAATATAAAAAGTAGTATCCACTGCCACCAGCCAAAAATTCGGTCAGGGGGGACTGGACAGTGCCCCCTCGAACAACAGACCCCGGGGCAATCGAATTGCCCCGACCAGTACGTCCACAATATGATGGTTTGTACTGGTTCTGTTCACAATTTAAGACTAGTAAAGTCAATGGTGACTTTACATGCCCTCTGAGACAGTAGTCAGTCCCAGGGTATGGAGTCTGTTTGGGGGTCGCCACGACACCCCTGGGTTACTGCACAGAGGGTTCTGTGTAATCCACATACCAAAAACACATGAAGCCCTACGGGGTAAAGGACCCCATAGCCCATAAAACACATACAAAGTCCAAGGAACACCTCAAATCATGGTTAAGAGTAGGAGAAAGAGTCTCACTCTTAGCAGGAGAAAAAAATAAACCCCAAAAATCCAGCAAAGCTGCTGTGGGACTCACTAGGTTTGGGAAATTAGCCTTTACAGAGAATTTTCCCTAACAAGCAGCCTTTCTTGCATTCTGATCTATTTGTTTACCTCCCTGCTCCAGACCCCATTTGGCTCTCGCAACGTGGACCTCGTTACCTGCTTCCTCCTTATCTGTTCCTGGCACTTATCTCCCTTTTGGACTGACCTCCTGGCTCCCTGAACCTGGCTACTGTTTTTCCTGGACTGCTTCTTCTTGATCCTTGTTTGTTGTAACATTGTTGGTTCCTCCAACGGATTCTCCTCCTGGTTTTTGGTGGACTTCCTTTGGATTAACTTGGCCTTTTGGGTATTTTTACCATCTGATCAACGTTTAGAGACTTCCTTTGGGACTTCCTGTACTTTGATAGCAGACACCCTGTCCTGCCCTGAGATTGCGCCTTTGTGCCATACGGGTCAGGTTTCCTTTGCTAAAAGACTTTGCTGGAACTCTGAGACCATCTTCTTCAGCTGGTTAACCTGGACTCTCTGGACTATGCAGCAGGAGTCTGCAAGTAGGTTCATTGCCTCCATCTACTTCACAGCAGGTAAGAGTTGGGTACTGTCCAAGGGTGGTGCGGGCTGTATCATCTAGGATTCGAGGGAATACTGATTTATTGTATTTTACTTCTTCCCATTCTTTAGCTTCACTGGTTGCTCCTGCCTTTTCACTAAAGCCCCTAGCCTGACAGGTTCTATCTGTCCTCTGCAGGCTGCGCTCCTCGGGAGATAGTCTCTCTGTGAAAGGAGACCCCGGTTTTCATTTGAGACTGGGGTTCACAACAACTGACTTGATCGTGACAGGCACTAGAAAATGAAACGCCATCATAGAAAACAGCAGCCATCTTGAAATCGAGGGCTGGCGCTGGGCTGTAGCCAGGGCAGTAAGCCCAAGAGTGAAACATAGAAATACGCGTGTGAATGCAGGAGCTGGTTGCAACTTGAGCAGCAGTAGGGAAGACCAACTCCACTGGGATTCATAAACCAACTCAGAAGGAAAATGCCCTACAGGGGCCTTAGTGGGCAGAGAGCTCCCTGTGAGCAGCTATCCCACGAGAAGGAGGGCACGAGCCTCCGCCTTCTCCCAGCCCAAACCCTAAGTTATAGTACCCATATGCCTCTATCCCAAGACCCCAAAGTTTCAGGGTACAGATCAGTTCCAGACCACTGACCATGAAGCTGTTAGTTCACTAATCTATGAGAAAGATAATAGCTGAATTCCCCAGACTCATGCGATTTGTGCTGCGAGGTGCCCGGGATGGAAAGTAACACATTTAAGCCTGGGGTAGGAAGAACTGGAGCTGTGCTGACGTGTCTGGGAGCGAGCTGGTTTTTGTGAGATAGTGTATCCTCGTAAGTAGCCTCTGTGCCCATGTCTGCAGTACCAGGTGCACATTCGGTCTTGGATAGAGAATGCAATGCTTTGTGTCATATTGGTAATTAGGAGCTCTGCACCCGTTGACAAATGAAGCAGGATCCCACGTGGGCGCAGATGAAGCTGGGACCATTGACCTGGCATCCCATATGGAGCAGGCCGGTTCGCACTAACCAGCTACACGGATCTGTAACTTCTGCAATGTACGTCAACTGACACATTTCACCTTTAAACAGTGAAGATTGTACTAATTTAGCCAGAGCGTACCGTGGCATCATGACAGCAGTTCTTTGCTATTGCATACTTGTTTTTTGATGAGAATAAATCTTGTTCTCCTTGCAAGAGGTGTGCTGGGCCTTTTTCTCTCGTGGGTTGCATTTTCTCTGGTGTGAACGTTGAGGGGTTTCTCTACATTTTCAACCACGCAGGATTAGAAACCAATGACTACTCCTACGGGAGCACTAATAGGTTGGGGATGTACCTTCACTTGTTTAATGTCCCAATCCATTTTTCTGGAGAGAAGGAATGTTGAGGGAAATGTTATTTTAACAGAACTTGTATGGTGCAGATCTAGAACAATAAAGTCGCCATGGTGCTCAAAAGAAACTGAGCGGAAAGCAGCTGGAACTAGGAAAGAACTCAGAAAAGAAGGTTCTCGAGATGTCGACGAAACAGCAAATCATTATTCATCGTGCAAAGGGAACATGGCAATTTGTTCCAAAGAACTGCAGCCGCCACAGAGAATGCTCGTCCTCCACCCGCAAGCGTTTGTACATAGGGACGGGATGAGGTAAGCATGTTTGGATCTTTAAGCTCTGGTAAGAGTATACAGGTGGAATTTATCCTGAAGGTACTGTGTGCCTACTCCATAGAGAGCATGTGTCACGCCGCCCAAACCGGGCTTGTTCCAGCCCACTCACCTGATGCGGCGTGCCACGCCTTGGAGGGTTTACCCCCGCTTTCGCCTGGGGGGTACGGGGCGTGCCGTTCCGCGTATGCGCGGCTGACCCCTTCCTGCTTTCCGCGCATGCGCGGTACACGATGCTCTCGGCTCCCGGCCGATTTGCGGCCCAAGCCTCGCTTTGGGTCTCCCAGCACCTGGGAAACAGCACGGCTTGCGTTCCAAGCCTCCCTGGTGTGGAGGTCCTATTTAAGGAGCCCGGCGGTTTGATGAAATCGCGTCTCAACGTGGTTTGACCGGATCGTTGTTTTGCTCTTGCCTTGTCCTGAGTTCCCGCTCTGTCCTTCCTGGTTTTTCCTTTCCCTTCTGGTTAGACCTGCCCTTCCTTGCCCGGATAGGGGGTCTCCCTGGTTCCCTTCTCCTTGCTCCCTTCCTGCTGGGGTGGTTCCCCCTTCTTAGTTGTTCTCTGTTCCTTCCTCTGGGTTTTTGGTCCTCCTTGGTTTCCTTACCTTCCCGCCTTCCCTTGCATTCTGTTGCCTCCTGGATTCCTGCTCCTGGATTCGACTCGCAACTCTTCTTGCTCCAGTTGTCTACAGAGAACTTCTAGCCAAAGACTATCAGGCTCCCCATGTCAGTGCTTGCACTGTCCTGATGCCACATTAATCAGGGGTGAGCAAACCTGTGGCATCGGGAGCTGGTTCACCTCCAGTCCAGTACCCATTTGGACGGGAGTTGGGCTGGTTCCTTGTGTCGCTCTCACATCGCCACAGAACTTCTGGCATTCTGGCATCATCTACTAAGCCGACTTCCGGACGAACAGGTACGCTGCGCACTAGTGACGCCATCTTTAACAGATTGAGACGCCAGACTTCAGGCTCTTCGGAATCGGAGATGGATGAGGACACCAGTCTTCGTGATGAGATGCAGGCCTTACGTGCTGAGATGATTGCACTCCGCCAGGAGAACCAGACCCTACGCCAGATGGTAACCCAAAGCTCAAATGTTGTTCCTCCACCTGAGAGCGCTATGGCACACACCACTCCCATCAAGTTTGATGGAGACCCCAGACGTCTGGGGGAATTCTGCAATCATTGCCGGATACATTTCCTGTATCGTTCAGCCCACTTCAATAACGATAGAGCCAAGATTGGATATATTTTGGGCAATTTGTCTGGCAACGCTCTTGCTTGGGTGACACCGCTTGTGGTTTCTAACAGTCCCATTCTCGGCGATTTTGTGGCCTTTGAAAAGGCATTTCTGGAAGTGTTTCAGTCCCCCAATCTGGCTTCAGCAGCACAGAACCAGTTAATGGATTTAAAACAAGCCAACACAGATATAATCTCTTATATAGGCCGTTTTCGCCAACTAGCAACTGATTCCCAATGGCCTGAGGTAACACAGAAGACCTTGTTTCGCCGTGGGTTAAGAGAAGAGTACAAGGACGACTTGTTACACATTCCTGAACCCGAAGATCTACAGAAGCTCATTGAACAGGTGCTAAAGATTGATCAGAGATTGGCAGAGAGAAGAGGCGAAAGGCGCCGTTTTGAGAAATCGGATCTCAGACCTCCAATTCCGCCTGCTGGGACACCAGTGTCCTCGAACACCACTCAAGAACCTATGCAGCTAGGAGCCGTAAGGGGCCCTTTGTCTGAGGAAGAAAAGAAGCGGAGGAGAAGCCAACGTCTATGTTTGTACTGTGGAGCCGCAGGTCATTTTCTAGGTACTTGTCCTCTACGACCAATCAAGAAAGGGGGAAACTAGGTGACCTGTCGTGCTCCGGAAAGGCCCCGACAGGTCTGATTAAACCACCAGTCCTTTCCTGCTCTGAATCTGTGTTTCCACCCATGTTGCCTGCAGTCCTAATGATTCTGAAGGTCAGTCTCAAGTGGCTGAATAGGACAGTCGAGATCCATGGGTTATTGGATTGTGGGGCCTCTGGGAACTACATCGATGAGCGCTTTGTCATCAACAACGGCATACCATTGCTTACCAAGAAAGAAGCGATTCCAGTTGAAGTCATTGATGGAACCCCATTGGCTTCTGGCCCCATACGACTACATACTGTGGGTATGTTGTTACGCATCAAAGGACATGAGGAGAGAATCGCGCTGGATGTTATAAGGACACCTTCATATCAAGTGGTCTTGGGGCTACCTTGGCTTCAGCGACACAACCCCACAATAAACTGGGAGACACGTACTCTGGAGTTCACCTCCTCTTTTTGCCTTCAAGAATGTTGTAGCCCTAACACGTCCTCAGAGACGTCCGTCTCGACAGCCTTAGTCCCAGGTAGAGAATCATCTGGTTTGTGTTCCTTGTCTATGATACCATCTGAATATGCTGATTTGATGTCAGTATTCTCTGAACCAAGGGACATCGCACTGCCGCCTCACAGGCCTTTTCACTGCTCCATAGACTTGGTTTCCGGAGCCGTGATGCCACATGGAAAGGTGTATGCCCTCACCCAGTCCGAAAAACAGGTCTTTCGGGATTATCTCGATGAGTGCATCAAGAAAGGATACATCGTTCCTTCCAAGTCACCTGCAGGTTTCCCATTGTTTTTTGTGAAGAAAAAGGAAGGATCTTTACGGCCTTGTATTGACTACCGCCAATTGAACGACATCACCCTTAAAGACAGGTACCCGTTACCATTGATCCGGAATATCATGGAGTCCTTACGTTCAGCCAGGGTCTTTACTAAATTAGACCTCCGTGGAGCCTATCATCTCGTCAGAATCAAAGAGGGAGATGAATGGAAGACGGCTTTCAAGACACCTTTCGGGCACTATGAATACAGGGTCATGCCCTTTGGGCTGTGTAATGCCCCGGCTGTCTTCCAACGGTTTATGGACTATGTTTTCAGCGACTTAATTGGCATCTCTGTTTGGGTGTATTTAGATGACATCTTGATCTACTCCGACAACCTAGAGGAACATATCTCCCACGTTCGTGTAGTTCTTCAACGATTGTTACAACATCATCTGTTTGCCAAGGCTGAGAAATGTTCCTTTCATCGGGATGAGATGGAATTCCTGGGATATGTAATCACTGGTACAGGAATTAGCATGGATTCCGGTAAGGTCCGGGCTATTCAGAACTGGAAACAACCACAGGACGTGAGATCACTTCAGCGATTTCTGGGATTCGCAAACTTTTATCGGCGTTTCATTCCACAATTTTCACGACTCACAGCTCCATTGACGCGTCTGACCAGTGTGAAGATACCCTACCTCTGGGATACTGAGGCATCAGTGGCATTTGATGCCTTGAAGTCTGCATTCTGTACTGCACCTGTACTTTGTCATCCCAATGATGAGATGCCTTACATCGTCGAAACCGATGCTTCCAGCTTTGCTGTGGGTGCAGTCCTGTTGCAGAAACATCCCTCTACGGGTGACGAACATCCTGTGGCCTATTACTCACGCAAACTCTCTCCTTGCGAACAGAACTACTCAGTCATAGAAAGAGAGCTATTGGCAATCAAGACAGCGTTTGAGGAATGGAGGCATCATTTGCTTGGTGGCCGCTTTTCAGTAGAAGTCCGCACCGACCACCGCAACCTGCAGTACTTGCGATCTTTGCAGTGTCATACCGCCCGTCAAGCTCGATGGGCCTTTTTTTTCTCCCACTACGATTTCAACATCACGTACATTCCGAGTGCCCGGAACCTAAAAGCTGATGCTTTATCCCGCTCCTTGGAAAGAGAGGTGGAGGAGGTCAACCAACCCATTCCGTTGATTTCCCCCAAGCACTTTCTTCTCATGATCTCTCCCCATTTGCAGAAGATCCTCCAAGAGACTCAGACAGACCCAGACCGCACCAATCTACTGAAACGTCCTCAAATCACGGAACGTGAAGGTTTTCTTTTCTTCCTACACCGGTTGTACATAGCATCGAGATCTCGTCGTTTGGACATTCTCCATGGGTTCCATCATTCGCAAGTAGGAGGTCATCGGGGCATCAAGGCGACCCAGGAGTTGATTGCCAGGCAGTTCTGGTGGCCGGGTTGGGCTAAGGAAACCAAACTATACGTGGAGAGCTGCCCAGTTTGCGCCCAGACCAAGACGCCCAGGAGAAGACCTTTGGGGTTGCTCAGACCCACTGAACTACCACCCTATCCCTGGCATACCATTGCCACTGATTTCATCGTCGAGCTTCCACCATCAGAGGGACACACCTGCATCATGGTAGTGGTGGATTGTTTCACTAAGTCTGCGCATTTCATTCCCTTTTCCAGGATTCCTACTTCCTCTCAAATGGCTTTGGCTTTTCTGCATCACATCTACCGTTTACATGGGTTACCAGAGAAGATCATTTCAGATTGTGGATCTCAGTTTCTCTCCTCCTTTTGACGTCAGTTGTGCAGCCACCTTGGAATACGCAGAGCTTTGAGTTCGGGTTATCACCCGCAGACTAATGGGCAGACTGAAAGAACGAATCAGACCTTGGAGCAATACTTACGTTGCTACGCTAACGCCACCCAATCCAACTGGATGAAATACCTGGATTTGGTGGAAGTTTCTTACAACAATGCAACCCACACGGCCACTGGTGTCAGTCCTTATATGTGCTCTACTGGACAGCATCCTAAGCTGTTTCCCTTTTGTCCTGTGCCACCCAGCGCCGTCCCATCGGCTGACCAGATGATCCGCGTTATCCAGAAGCAGCATGATTTGGCTCGGAGTGCCCTGGCAGATGCACAACATCGCATGAGGGAGCAGGCTAACCGGGGAAGGACCATTGAACCCAGATTTCAGGTGGGAGATCAGATTTGGTTATCATCCAAGAACTTACCTGTACGTAATCTGCCCACTAAACTAACACCTCGGTTTTTTGGGCCTTTCAAGATTTCCAAGTGCATATCTGCAGTAGCTTTTCGATTGGTATTGCCCCAATCTTGGCGGGTACACCCAGTCTTTCACGTTTCCCTGTTAAAACCCTTTGTGAAAGACACGTTTGGACGTTCCAGCCCACGCCCAGCCTCAATTCAGGTTCAGGGGGTTCCGGAATTCGAAGTACAGGAGATATGTGACTCCCGGATTCGTCGAGGTGTGCTCCAGTTTCTGGTAGATTGGAAGGGTTATCCTGCTTGTGACCGTACCTGGGAACCGCACAGTTTCGTGCATGCACCTCGCCTTGTCCGTGACATTTTTCTCCGGTTTCCCTGGAAGCCTAGGGCCCCGGGTCTTTCTGGGAGGGGGCATGGTATCACGCCGCCCAAACCGGGCTTGTTCCAGCCCACTCACCTGATGCGGAGTGCCACGCCTTGGAGGGTTTACCCCCGCTTTCGCCTGGGGGGTACGGGGCGTGCCGTTCTGCGCATGCGCGGCCGACCCCTTGCTGCTTTCTGCGCATGCGCGGTACACGGTGCTCTCGGCTCCCGGCCGATTTGCGGCCCAAGCCTCGCTTTGGGTCTCCCAGCACCTGGGAAACAGCACGGCTTGCGTTCCAAGCCTCCCGGGTGTGGAGGTCCTATTTAAGGAGCCCGGCGGTTTGATCAAATCGCGTCTCAACGTGGTTTGACCGGATCGTTGTTTTGCTCTTGCCTTGTCCTGAGTTCCTGCTCTGTCCTGCCTGGTTTTTCCTTTCCCTTCTGGTTAGACCTGCCCTTCCTTGCCCGGATAGGGGGTCTCCCTGGTTCCCTTCTCCTTGCTCCCTTCCTGCTGGGGTGGTTCCCCCTTCTTAGTTGTTCTCTGTTCCTTCCTCTGGGTTCTTGGTCCTCCTTGGTTTCCTTGCCTTCCTGCCTTCCCTTGCATTCTGTTGCCTCCTGGATTCCTGCTCCTGGATTCGACTCGCAACTCTTCTTGCTCCAGTTGTCTACAGAGAACTTCTAGCCAAAGACTATCAGGCTCCCCCTGTCAGTGCTTGCACTGTCCTGATGCCACATTAATCAGGGGTGAGCAAACCTGTGGCATCAGGAGCTGGTTCACCTCCAGTCCAGTACCCATTTGGACGGGAGTTGGGCTGGTTCCTTGTGTCGCTCTCACATCGCCACAGAACTTCTGGCATTCTGGCATCATCTACTAAGCCGACTTCCGGACGAACAGGTACGCTGCGCCCTAGTGACGCCATCTTTAACAGCATGGAAGAAGATGCAGAGTGCATTGAACTCAATGCGGCCAGCAAAAGGCAACCAGTGCAGGAGACGAGGGGCTGGGAGATAGAAAAACGCTGAGAGGTACCAGTGGCAACTCTAGCTGCAGAATTCTGCAAAGCTTGCTTATCCAAGAGATGAAGAGGCTGAGCTAAATACGATCATTCCAAGGATAGATGATGATGATGATGATGATAATAATAAATAATTATGTCACCACAGGGGCGTGCAGGTGAGCTGGTAAAAAGGGAAGAACCTTCCAGAGGATTTTGAATTTGAAATGGGCATTCCTTTTTTTTTTAACATGTTTATTTTAAACAGGTTGCACAAATGGAAGGTAGTACAGGCAAAAATGACATACAGTGTGACCTATTATTCCAGCTAAGTAGGACTGAGTAATCATAGTCATAGTCCGGGCTCACCAATACTCCCCTCATCCAACCGCCCACCCCCCCCCCCCGACTCAGCCCTCCTCCTGGCCCAGCGGAGGCAGATCATCCGTGATTAGTTCAGTGCCCGGATGTAGGGCCCATCGGACTGATTCGTATTTGTGGGTCAGCGCCAGGAAGTTCTGGTCAGATTCCATAAGCAGGGCCCAAATGTCTGTAAACCGGTGTAAGAGGCCTGCGTTGGCTGCCGTTACTTTTTCTGTGATCAAGATGTCCCAGAGTTTGATCCTCCCAAGAGTCCTAGGGGGGCCCTCGTCGACTTCCAAGTGCGGGCACTTATAATTTTCTGGGCCAGTAGCAGTTGCATGAGGAGGTTGGCCGTTCTCCCTGATCTTGGGTAGGCGCCTAGTACTGGTGCTCCTAGTAAAATAGTTTCCGGTTCCCTGGGAATTACCACATGAGTGATGTCTTCTATAGCAGAAATACATTGGATCCAGAAGGATTGTCAGTTGGGGCAGGTCCACGACATATATGAGCTGGGCTGTCCACATTTGCGCCAACATTAGGGGTCAAGAGATTGATTGAAATGATGGAGGCAGGTTTGGGGATGGTACCATCGCAGGAGAAGTTTATGGGCACATTCCCGGTTAGTGATGCAAAAGGAAGAAGAGTGGGTTCTAGATCATATGTCCACCCATGTTTGGTCTTCCAGGGAGTGTCCCAGATCCGCCTCCCATCATGCCATATAGGGGTCTGGTGTTAAGCATATCCTCCTGTAGCAGTTATAGAGGGTGGATATTTTCCCCCTTGACGGCAGTTCCTGCAAGGTAAGTTCGAGAGGGCTGGGGGCTCATGTCTGGTGATGTGGACATCAATGACGGAGTTGTGAATAGGAGAAACTGTCTGTTTCAGTTAGTTGAAAGGTCGATTTACATTGTTCGAAAAAAAGGGGTTGGTCATTCCCGAAAAGTTGTCCATGGGATTCAAGTCCCCCTGTAATCCAGTTTTTGAAATTCAGCGGGTGGGACTCAGGAAAAAAGCCGGGATAGTTAAAGACCGGGGAGGGCCCAGGCCATGCGGGGATCCCCTTGCATTTTAGTGCCCAGTCCCACACTTTAAGGGTGTGTTTGGCTGAGGCCAAGATCCCTGCCCAAGTCTTCTGTAGCAGGGGTGAAATGTGTGGAAGGAAGTGGAGGGGAAGTGTGAGGCGGGACTGCTCCAGGTCCACCCATTTCGGGGGTCTAGTGATTATGTCCCAGGCTTGAACCCACACCAATTGTGCCGCTACTTGGTATTTTCATAGATCGGGACCCCTAAGCCTCCCAACCGGGAACTGCACATCATTACCTTCTGGGATATTCTCGCCTTCCTACCTTTCCATATCAACCTAAGTATTTTCCTCTGCATGCGCAGAAGGGGGGGCAGCGGGTTTGTAGTGGGCAGGGAGGAGCTGGCATAGAGAAATCGTGGAAGGAGATTAATCTTGCAAGCAGTAATACGCCTAATGAGAGCGATCTCCTGTGAGGTCCATCGTTCAAGGTCCTTCTCTAGCTCTTTAAAGAGCGGGGGGAATTTTAATAAATATAAATCTTTAGGACGGGCTGGGATCTGGACTCCTAAGTAGGGAATAGATTTCTCACTCCATTGGATGGGGCACAGGGGTTCCAGGGCCTCCCGCTCCCCGGGTTCCAAGTCTACCCCCGGGGCTGTCGATTTCATGAAGTTGATGGAAAACCCTGCCACCCTCCCAAATCTGCGGATCTCCTTATGTGTTGATGTCAAGGCAGGCCGGATGTCTGTTATGGCTAGCAGCACGTCATCCGCGTAGAGTGAGATCTTATACTGGGGGGGTGCCGATGGGCAGACCTTTAATGTTTGGGTCGATTCGAACCCACTGGGCGAGGGGCTCCATTACCAGGGCAAACAGGAGAGGGGACAGGTGGAATCCCTGTCTGGTTCCGCAGGATAAGGGGATTGGGTCTGATAGGTTGTAGTTAACCCAGGGAAGGGTTTTTGGGGACTGATAGTTTGCCAGGACCAATTTACAGAAGTTCGGGCCGAAGCTAAAGGCTTCTAGGGTAAGCTGTAGGAAGGACCAATCTACTTTATGGAAGGCTTTGGAGGTGCCCAAGGCCAACAGGGCCAATTTGTGCGAGTCTTGGGTTGCAATGTCCACTAGATTTAGGGCCCTACGGATGTTGTCTCCGGTTGATCTATGCATTACGAACCCCGTTTGATCTGGGTCGACCAAGTTGGGCAGGACAGCAGCCAGGCGATTTGCCAAAACCTTTGAATCAATGTTTAACAAAGAGATGGGCCTGCATGAGCTATTTTCCCTGGAGTCTTTACCGGGTTTAAGTAAGAGCACAGTTATGGATTCTTAGATCGATGGGGTGATGGAGCCCGAGACACCAAAGGAGTTAAAGAGGGCCGTTAGCGGAGCTACCATTTGGGGGTGAAACACTTTATAGAACCTTGTCGTGAATTTATCTGGGCCTGGGGTTCAAGGCTTTAGGGACTTGATGGCTGTCTCAACTTCCTCACCTGCGATCGGGGTGTCCAGTCCCTCTCTATCAAGTTCTTAGCCGTGGAAGGGTGGCACCCTGCAGATACCTCACCTGTTCAGCTTTATCTCGAGGCGATGCCGACATTGTTTCGGAGAGATGGGTTGCTGCCAATGGTAACTTAACTTGATCAGCATATTGAACCTTGCCCTGGGAGGCCCACTACAGTGTTCTTCCTTTTTGTCTTAGCCAATTTTTCCACCAGAAGCCGGTTAGCTTTGTTGTTCTTGGCATAATAGCCCTGCCTGGACTTGGCTAGCAATTGTGCTGTCTCCTCTGCGTAATGGGCCTCCAACTTCTTCCGGGATGTCTGTAGGGTGCGATGAGTCTTCAAGGATCGGCCCTTTCTCTTATGATGGGCCTCTGCCCTTTGAAACTCCTCTTCTAATTCCATGTGGGTCCGTTGCTTGTGTTTATGGTACGCCGCCCCATGTGCGATCAATTTTCCCCTAACTACTGCTTTTATGGCATCCCATGTGTTAGCTGGGGATGTGTCTTCTACCGGGTTTTCCCAGAAGAAGTTCTGGATCACTTTAGCAATAGAGTCTTAGTGGCATCTCATTCAGGATGGGGTCATATAGGTTCCAGTGGCACTGAGGAGGCGGTGCAGGTTCATGGGCTCGAAGGGTCAGTTTAATCGGGGCATGATTCGAGAGTACCTTAGTTCCTGTGGTCACTTCGTCCACAAAGTAGAGGATTTGTGGAAGGTCAGCATAAGGTCTATACGGAAGGATGTCCTGTGTGCGTGTGAAAAAAAGGAGAAGTTCTATTTGCTGGGATGAAGCACCCTCCATGAGTCCACCACACCCAGTGTCCGGAACAGGTAAAGACGGTTTGTAGTGAGCTTAAAGTCTTTTGGGGCTGGCGGATGCAATCTATCCCATAAGGGGTCGGGGAACCCATTAAAATCTCCTCCTACGATTGTTTGGCCTTCAGTGAAGGGAAGGAGGGTATCGCCCAGTATTTCGTAGACCACTTCCTGTCCTTCATTGGGGGCATAGACTGGGATAAAAGAGTAAAGCTGTCCATATACAAAGCCTTTGACTGCCATGCATCGTCCTTCTGGGCAGAGTAGGGTCTCTGGTGCTTTGAATCGCACATCTCTGTGCCCCCTTTTTTAGTCCCATTAGAAGCTAGGTATTGGAGCGGGATCTGTCTATTTTGGACACGCGAGAAATCCTGCGGCAGCAAACTTGTCTCTTGTAAAAAAGACCACTGAACCTCCCATATCCAAATTCAATTTCTGATGTGGTGGGTGTTCTCCTGGGGCTTTGGCATTCCGTGGGTGGGGAGCATTTACCGGGTGTAGCTCAGTCACCATCCAGGTCTTCTTCTCTCATGCTTCCGTAGTGCAGCTGGGGTTTTAACTTAGGCTTCCAACATGAAGCCATAACAGTGAACTTGTAGGGAGCTGACACTTCATTGTCGGCATCTTCCCTAACCAACTGGAATAAAACTGTCTGTATTTCACTCCAAGGGCGTTTCCAATGGCATCCACCTTGGAGTCAGACATGTGCCGTGTGAAGCCCGCTACAGCTAGCCAACCACTAAGTGTTCCGGGGCATTTCGGTGAACACTGGACCGACTGAGGTTACGAATCTGGAGGGGATCCGGATGTCAAGGTATCGGCCGCCTGATGGCTTTGGCCTGTTGAGTCCAGATGGTAGGTCACCTTGCATTCCGCCCCTTCTGGCCTTTTGTCCAGGTCGTACGCTTTGGTTTGGGGGCTGGGGGCAGTTCCTCAGAGCCACCATCAAGTGAGTTAGGCAAGGCTCAATCCTTCTTTCCAGGCCAGTTGGGATGCAAGATCGACTCTGCATCTTCCAGATGTCCGATCGTCTGGGATACCCCGTTGTAAGAAAATTGTGGGGAATAGCATGTTGGTCCCGAAGGAATAGTGTCAGGGGCCTCAAGGCCCTCTGCTTATGTATAGTCGCCATCACTAGGTCTTTGAAGATCTGGGGGGGGCACCCCTGGAGGGATAATTCATCTTGGCAGCGACTTATCGCCATGATAGCCTCCTTGGTAGTATAGAAATTGACCCGGGTGATTACGTCTGGGGGGGAATCCGCCTCTACCCCCCTTCGGGGACAGAGTCTATGGGTGAGGTCCAGTAGGAGTTGAGACTTATCCAGGTGTGGTAGAAGGGATTGGAAAAGGTCCCCTACGTAATCTGTGAGGTTTTGGTCCGGGATCGAGGAGGGGACCCCACGAATTTGTAGATTGTTCCGTTGGGCCCTGTTTTCCAGATCCTCCTTGTTTATATTCCAGAATCTCATTTCTGTTGGTTAGGGTCTGGATGGTCCATTGTATGTCCAGAAGCGTCGCTGAATGTTCTTGGGAGATTTTGGTGTTTCCAATTTTTCCCCCTTCTCAGCTGGGAGCAGCATAGTGGCAATGTCAGCACTTTTAGATGTTTTGAGATGGTTAGCCAATTTTGCAGGGTCCTGGTGTATTTCGCTGTGCTCCCTTCAGGATGTGGCAAATAGGGGCAGCTGAGGACGTCTTCAGGGTAAGGGATAGGGCGATTCTCCTTGCCTCTGTGGTATGGGCTCCCGAGGCGTACACCAAGCACAACAGGAGTTAATGCAAGCTCTCTAGCTCCAAGTCACTTTCGCTTATGCGAGTTTTGCCTTCTCTGTCATAAAAGGGAGCTCCCGGAGTAAGGAAAGAGCAGCACTGCCAATTCTCAATGTTGTCCCAAAAGGTGATCTGCTGGGCCTTCAGTATCTCTCTCTCTGGATATCAGGGGGGAGAGATGGGGACGGTGACCTGAGCTCCGGGTTGCTGGTGCAGATTGCCACAGGTAGGTTGTGGATCCCCTTCTCAAGGCTCAGTGTCACTACTGTGTTAATTTTGGGTCCGTTTGACACTAACCCTCGGTGGGCGCTGTGGGTGTTTAATATGGCGGTAGTCATCCCCAAGGGATGAGGTTAAATCTAGGTGCGCTAGGGTAGCCGGGCTCTTCTACTTCGAGGGGGCCATTTGGTGCAATAAGGCGCCAGAATTCCGGGGGGCTTGAGTGGTATGATGCCGACTGGTGAGAGTCCTCTCCTGTGCTGATGCAGCCATAGCATGGCTGCCGCTGTTGCAGGCGATTTGAAGTGTGGCCTGTGCAGTTACGTAGGACAGGGGGCGCCTCAGCAGCGTTCAGCTGCTTAATGGGGTGGAGGTCCTACAGGCATTCAGGTGGTGCTGGTCTCGGTCTCCAGTTCTACACCTTTCTATGTGATGCATGCAGGGTGTTGCAGAGTCCCACCACGTGCCTGAGTCGTGAGGCGAAATTCTAATCGTACCCTGGCCGCTGGGGGTAGTTTGCTGAGAGCCGCGAGGCTTGTTTGGGTCGGAGATGCTGTTGTGTGGATCTGTGGTTCAGCGGAGGGCCAGAACCTCCTCTTTGGCTGTGGAATACGCTTGGGAGTCGGGGCAATGAGTAACCATCTCCTGCACCTGCAATAGTAGAAGGGGTCTCAGTCCCCCCCACGGCTGCCGCGGGTGGCTGGCTTTGTCGTCCGTGGGTAGATTCTGGGTGTCACCCGGGATTTCTCTGGGCTGTTTCAGCTGGACTTGGGGCCTGTGCATCTCCTTCCCTTTCTCATCTCGAGCACGCACACCATCTTGAAAATGCTCTGGCGATGGGCACTCTGAACATCAGCTGCGGTCGGGTGAGTGAGTGTTAGAGGTTCAACTCGATACCGGTGAAATCCGCTATGGTATGGTATGGTACGCTATGGTATGGTATCGTATAGTGAATATACGCTGAAATCCGGTCACCGAAGGTTCTTGCCTCAGTCAGATTAAGATGCGGGAACCATGTTATTTTAATTCGCACAAGCATGCTTCACACAGAGGCCATTAGAGGAGCAGCTTCATCGATGGCGCTCCAGTCCACGCCCCTAAAATGGGCATTTTTATAGACCATGCTGACCTGTGCTTCCGCAGAGATGTTACAGCCCAGGTCCCTCACCAACGCAACTGGGGTCGGGAGCGGACCCAAAAGGCCTGCGTCCAGGAAGAAGTAGATGAAGATGGCCCAACCACCAGAACTTCTGTTTTGTCAACATTCGGCTTCAGACAGTTTCTGATTCATCCGCTACCCACGGACTCCAGGCAGCCACACAGACAATCCGCTGTGTCAGCCATCGCAAGATCGAGCCGCACAACAATTTGAGTATCGTCGGCATATGAGTAGCAACGGAACCTGTGGAACTGGATGAGACTGGCCAGAGGCTGAGTATAGATATTAAGCAGAATGGGAGAAAGAGAAGTACCCAGGGGAACCCCACAGGTGATGGACATAGGATCATATTGAAACTGTCGAAGAGACAGTGACTGTAAGCAGTTACCGAGAAAGGACCCAAGCCAGGACAGGACCGAGCTGCAAATGCCTGCACGTGCAACGGTGTCAAAGGCAACCGATCTAATAAAATCAGTGCCCCCACCCACCCTGATCGGACAACCATGCTAGGTCGTCCACAACTGAAAGAAGCACTGACTCAGTAATTCATAACTATTCGCCTCACCGGGGCGAGGAACTAAGTCCCTAAGACTGCCAGATCCCTGGGAGGGAGAGGATGCTACTTTCCTTACACCTTAAGGTCCATGTGCATCCCGATCTAGTCACATATTTGTGCCTGAGACAGACGAAAGGGATGAGAATACTACCACTCTTTCCCTATGTCCAAAACATCAAATCCTGAATATTGTTAACAACCCTATTAAAATTTAGATGGAAGGATTTATCAGGTATTTGAGTTATGAAGTCTTAAGGGAGAGTCCACAAACCGTCCTAGAGGACCTATCCCATAAGAATAGGACCCAAGAAAAAAATGATCATCATTACGAAAGGGAAGCTAAGCCTCACTCTAACTGGAGTATGATCTCGCCATGGGCGGGGCCTCATGCGAAAATAGCAACTTTACCAATTCCCTAACCTCCTGGGAAAATTCATCTTCCCAGAGCAGGGAGCATGAACAGGTCCAGAACTCTATCTCCCACCTTGAAAACCCGGGAACATCCACACTTATCGGAAGACCTTGTGGCGACACATACTGAGGAAAGGGGACCCGTGGATGACTCTGGTTGGGAACCCGAGCCGGTTGAAGAAAACCCCCCTCTAACCGGACGTTGTCCTCCGATCTCTCCACCCAGTAGCGCTGTCCATGAGGTTCAGGAAAACATGGAGACCCTCCAAGTCACTTCTGATCTCATCTATACCTAAAAGTAGCGGACCAGATTCGGACGCTATAGTGGTAGGCAATGGAAAAGGAAATATACCACCCATTATACCCCCATCTCCTACCGTAGAACAGAAGTGCTTCTCCTGTGGAGGCTTTGGCCACCCAACTAGACATTGTCCATTTTAATGTCTTACCTCTGTGGTTATTTATATCTGAGGAAGAACACCCTTTTTGTGCTCGAAGTCCCAATAAGATCAGGGAAACCCAAGGGCAGAATCCTAACCCACTCTTCACCAAAACATCCTTTGTGCAGAGACCGCCACCCTAAACCCAGCAAACAAAATCTGAGCATGTTTCCTTAAAAACAAAGGAAATTCACAGAAAAATAAAAAAAACACCTGCCTATTCACCAATGGGAGTGACCTCTATAGGGTACACAACACTATTAAAGGGGAAATGATCCTGGCGAATCAAGATAGTGGAAGTAAGCGATCAGACATAAGATCAGAGCTACTTCCACAGGGGTTGGAAAAAGTTTTAAAAAAGAAAGTGGGTTGTATCCATGGCCATATAGAAAAATACCCATGCATCCAAATTCCTGTTACCATCATGGGATAATAAATATAGCTGAAGGTAGCATGATCAAAAACCTACCAACACAATTGGCAATGGGCATTAACCCCCCACACTTCAACCATTGGATGACCCAAATTGCATAGATTCGAAGTGAAAATGTTCTTACCCCGATTAGAACAATTCCCCAAGAAACACCAAAGACCCTGACACTTTCCTTAGATGGGGAAGCAACCATCAAAAGGGAAAAGGTATGTGATGAATCTGAGGATGTCATCCCTCCTCCCCTAGGGGGGAGACCTTTCCCATAGGGCCAGGGCGGTGCATCCACAGTACAATAATCCACCTGAGTGTGGTGGACCAAGGGAGGAACGCATGGGGAAGGAAGTCCCCCTGTGGCATTGGGGACAACTATTCTCAGGAGACGTGGTATGCCCCTGCTTCACTACCACTAAACCCTTCTCCAGTCGCAAGTCCTCCCCGCCCACTCCCCCAGCCAGAGCCAATATGTTCTATTGTCAAAGAAGTCAAACTAATATACTTGACAGGATTGAAATGCCAAATATTTTGCATCTGGGTTGGAAAGAAGTACTGTGAAGATGACTAAGAGTCTGAGGATCACTTTGGAGGATCAACATGAGCAGTCTAGCTTCTCACAGAATCGTATTGGCTCAAATGAAAGCAACAAACCAGCACTGGAGTTCAAAATTAGCTCAGATGGGATGCAGCAGGAGAAGGATCCTCTGAGGAGGAACTACGGGAGCCGTGCACTGGGCCAGTGCACGGCTCCCGCAGTTCCTCCTCAGAGGACTGGGCGAGCGGACAAGAGCCAAACAGGAAGCCGTGAACGAATGAAAAGGAGAACGCGAACCTGGTCCATGCTGGAAGAGCCGCTTGCATTGCTACTGAAATGAACCTCTGGCCACTGCTGCAACGCGGGAGGGATGCAGACCCTGGCACAGTCAGATATCTGCCAAGTATCTACAACGAAGAACCCAACAGGTACGCGGGTTACTCTGTAAGTGTCTTAGGCACAAGGAAGCAAACAGGTGAAGAGAGAAGTTGGAGCAAGAGGGTCTGGACCCTGCAACGGGACTGCAAGTCTGGGACCCGCACCCGTAGGGAACTGAAAGCATAAGTGTGTCTGGGACACTGAGAATAACCCAGAGAGGAATGGTATGTTTGGCAGGAGAGAAAACCAAACAGATACGACAACAAAGTGCAAGTGTGGGACCCATATGAGAAACCAAGAATATGAGGTTCTCAGACCCTAATTGAAGAAGGAGCAAACGAGGAGTTGTATGCTTGACAGTGGAGTAAACCAAGCAAGTAAAACCCTACATTGCAAGTCTGGGACCCGCACCCATGTGAAAGGCATAACAAGAGGGTCTGGGACCTTGTAGGAGAAAGAGAGAGAGTACATGAGAGGGCAACGGTTTTGCAGGAGAGTAAACCAAGTTGACGTATTTGCAAGTCTGGCACTCGCACCCACATAAGAAGTTGATAACAAGAGGGTCAATGACACTGGAAGTAAAAATAACTTAATCCTATGCTTAGTAAGGAACTGTGTCAAGTTGATGGGGTAAAAGAATTGTGAAGTTGAGAAGAATATCCCTGTAATTTACCCAGTGACATTTAACTAAAAGGATATGGGGCTGAGAAGCCCAAAAGCAATGAAAGTATAAGTCTAGAGGAAAGAAACACAACCTTAGCCCTGGAGTCCTATACTTCAGCAATAAGCCCAGAGACGGCAGGTTGGGGTGGGGGTCCTGGGACATTACCAGATGCAGTAATCCCCCCACCCCCAGTGATGGGCTTATTGCACTTAGTTCCCCCAGCCCGTTAGACCGGGGTACTAATAGTTTATTTATTCAATTGCAAGACGCTCCTGCGTTTTACAACCCAAAATAAAAATGCCTGCCATGGAACAGGAGAAAGGACTTCATGTAGTCCCTTCTCCTGTTCCATGGCGGCCACTCGCGGAAGGACGCATCAGCGATCAGAGCCTTGTCGGGCTTGTAAGACCCGGTGAGGGCCAATCAGATAGTTTATAACAATCTGATTGTCCCTTGCCAGATACTAATATTACATTGTTTATGCCATCACTTTTTGATTGCTTTAGAGACTGCGAAAATTTCTGTTTGTTGGAACTACCATGAACACTTTACTTTGGGAATAGATCATCCTTGCACAGTTGGTTTAAATTGTTAGTGTTAGGGACAGAGGTAGGCTTTTGAGACACGACAGTGACGGACACTTCGGTTTTGGACATCCTGACAATTTTACTTGTTCTCTTTGAGATAGGGAAAGCCCTCTTAGCTTTAGAGAGGCCTTTTTCCAACCCTTTCTTGATTAATAAAAGTCTGTACCCAAAAATAGGCCACCATTCTGTCTAAGGCTTACCTATGCACCCTTACGGTAGTAAGAGGGAGTGGGTGCTGCAAGTGTCAAGATAGTAGAGATGGGTGCAGAAGAGAAGTAGGGGGGAAGTGGGATAGAGAGGGGCTATTGGGAGTATACAGGAGGAGAGAAAGGGAGTTCAAGGCAAGATAATTTGCCAGGATGTCCAGAATTGGCACAATTAAAGACAAATATTATTTCTGTTGAGAAACCTGAGGAATAGTAGGGTAGGTTATTCCCTAGAAGCTCCCTGTGTGATTCGCATGGCTCTGGCCTTTAGGCCCTCACTGAAGGTAGGGTTATCGATCACTAGTTGAACAAACAGGGATGACTGGGCCAAGTAGGGGGAAGCCCCCTGGGGACAAGAGAGGGTCGCCCAATAGTGTAGCCCCTCACCTTTTCCCACTCCTTTGCAATTGTATGAATGAACTACACATTGATCATAATGGTTACTGCACCTTCAGCTGTTTCTGAAAATAAACTCTCGAATCCTTTGGGAGACACAGTTAAGTCCATCTGTAACAGAGTATAAAGGAGACTGGGGAATCTGACTGAGACGCTACTGCGGAAGTCAGAGGTACATACCTGCTTTTCCTCGACACAAAGGGAGACTTCTGTAGAGAGGACTCCAAGGCACAGTGTGAATTGGAAGAAGCCTGGGGGTACTCTGACTATTTTCAGCCCTTTTACTCTGGAGAGTAGATAACCCGAATGCGTGAGATCCTCCCAAATCTTATGTAAAGTAGAATAACAAAGCCATAGGCCATCCAGCAGCTTCCCTGAGAACACGGGAGAACCTCAAACTGTAGTAGGAGGGGGACATTTCAGCTGCCTACCAAGGACCCTAATGAAAGGGGTCTGGGGGAAATATTCATTTCTTATTGGTGAGAATCCTAAGTAGCAAATCAAGGTTCACGAGAGGACTATTGTGAGCCCTAAGCAAAAAACAAAGTGTAGGAAGGGCCTTTTGTAAATCCTAGGAGAAAGCCAAAGGCCAGGAGGGACTGTTTAAGACTCCTCACGAAACCACAAGAGGTCTGGTGTGCGCTCGTGAAAAAGTCTAGATCCAGAAGCAGGCTAGTGTTATTAAAGTTTATTTTAAGACTCCAAGGAGGCAGATGAAGCCCACAAACAATTATGGGAAGTCTGACAGAAGCCTTCATGGACATAGAACTGTGAAACCTGATATTCTGAGAGGTTTGAAGAAACATGTGAAAGCAGAGGAGCTTTTAAGAGACCTGACTGAGTGACCACTAAAATAACCTCTCTAGAAGAATAGTTCTGTTTTTTTGTTTTGAAATGGGGAAGGACTTTGAATAATAGATTTTGCACTTTTTTTGGCCATTCTTGGAGTTGCATATTCTGGCAAGGTCAGGGGCTTGATCCTGTCGGGGGTAGGGAGCAAGGACCCCTCGCAACCTGGCGGTATAGGCAGTCTATCATGGCAAATGTCTGAGCCAAACCTATGCCAGATGTGTGATGAATGAGTTGGGAGGGCTCCAGTCCCTAAACCCTGTGATGTGGCTTAAATTATGACCCAATGCCTTACAAGCCCATTACTGTCCAGAGTTCTTTCTTCCGGTTGCAGGACCACAAGTTCTTGAATGCTGTGCGGTGGTGAGCAAACCGAACAAATAGCTAAAAAGTCACAAGCTATGCTGAAACCCATGCGACTCCACTGCCAATCCGCCTCTGAGATATGGGAAACAAATACTACTTAGTGACAAAAGCTGAAGAGAACGCCACACGAACAACAAGACTGAAGGACGGGGGCGCTGTTGCACAACTGGCAAGATGGCTGCCTTAGCATGAGCTCTGTGGTTTTCAGAAGCTCTCCAGAGCAATCCTAGCTGTTGCTGAGAAGGGCTACCAGTTAAAATCGCAGAGAAAGAGTCAGGAAGATGTCTGGCACAAACTGACCGACTTGCAGGACGATTGCCTCAGCAGTACGGGAGATATTCGGCTGAGCACATCGGGCCTCAACGGGCACTCACAGAGATACACACTCGTGGTGCCGAGTGGGCTCATTGCAGGGGCGATCCCATAGCCCCTCTGGACTAGCACGGAAAGTCCTGCGACACTCGTGGGCCGAGGCTGCAACTCTGCCTCGTGCCCGACAGTTGGACCATGCGGGCCGCAGCCTCGATCACATGGTGACACCTTCACATCAAGTAGAATGGGTGTGGAAAGCGACGTTAGGAGGTGGGCACCAGGCACCCTGAAAAAGGTCCCCACTGACAACACACTGGGAATCGCCATTGCAATTCGGGCTGGACCGGGCCGCCAACAGGAACTATGTTTTGCCTGCTCTGAGTGCGCTCCATCAAGAGAGGTGCACAGCACAAAGGAGGAGCCAACAACCGTGGAGATCGAATACTCCTTGATGTCCCAATGTGGCACAGATAACATAAGAGGCATGATCCAAGACCACATCCCCCACAACACTTGTCAGCCTAAAAGGAGCTACACTACTTACTGCCTGGTGTTCAGGCCCGCAGCTAACTCAGAGGGACAGCTGACACCTGCTGTGTCACACGTACAGGTACTGCATAGCTTTTGTGTGCCATCCTTCCTGCATCTACACGGGACGCCGGGTGGTTTGACCAGATTGCCTGTGGTCCTGGTTGGTGGCGCAGATCAGGAGGGGAGGGGATTACCCTAGGGACCACTCCAGGCATACATAGTGTGAAAAGCCCACAGCCAAAAAGCCTGGGGCACGATTAGTTACAGTTTTTGGGGCGAGGCCAACTGGGGAGACTCACGAGGCAGACATACAGGCCTGCCGCAATGTAACCTATGTTTGAGACAGGCACTCATAGTTAAAAGACTCAGCTCCTACCACATTGGAGGTACAACGGCTCGCGGAATATAGCGGTGGCCTAGTTCTGACGAGGTGAAGTGCTCCACGCACCAAGAGTCTATGTCCTGGTTCATTCCTCCCCTCCCCCCTCCACCCCAAGTGAGATTAAGTGAACTGTGTTGTTCCTCTGCATGAACTGGCTAGTCATAGATACAGAGGGCGCCTGAGTGACCCAGAGGCGACGAGGGCACAGCTTCTGGCGCTACCGCAAGACCTTTTGCCCATCCTTGTGGATGGTGGTGGCACCCCCACGGGCAGGAAACCTATAGATCTGCACCTGAGCTACTGCTGGTAGATGGGAGAGACCATCTGGCCCGATAGGTGCTACTGAAGGCCTGTACCATACAATGGAGAGTCGCCCAGTAACCTCATTCAATGCCATAAGGTGCAGCCCCCCAAAAAAGCAGCTTGATGGACAAGTTTGCCAAACCCACCACCAAAAATATTGACGGTGAAGGGACAAGCAGCCAAGACTCACCAGCGATGACCCCATTGTTGTCCCCCATGGACTTACAAGGAGTCATGAACATTATGCAGCAGGGTTTCGCTTACATAAATGAAAAATGAGACGGCATTACTATTAATGTCTCCATGATCCGGGCCCAGTTGGAAAAGGCTATGCAGCGCATCACGGAAGCGAAAACGCGGATAGGTACGGCACAGGATGCCATAGAGTCATTACAGAGCACAGTGAGAACAATGGCGATGGACCTGGGCAGCATCAAGAGGAAATGCGAGGACTTGGAAGCGAGATCGAGGCTGAAGCAATGTCTGCATCATGGGGGTTCCAGAAGATGCCTTGAAAGGCCCCATGGAGCTGGCGGTGGAGGTATTACTGAAGGATCTACTACGAGACCCGGTCTGGTCCCCGATGTTCGTGGTAGACCAATCGCATAGAACATTAACTGCTAAGCCCAAGCCAGGTGCGTTCCCACAGCCAATTATTGTGCAGCTCATGAACTACCGGGAACGGCACATGATCTTGAAGGCAGCACGAAAGAAGCAAGATCTAAAAATGGCCTCCAGTCAGATTTGTATTTTTCCGGACTATACACTGGCGGTGCAGCAAGAGGAACGCACATTCTTCGGTGTCAAACTGCTGAGGGAGCGAATGATCACTTATGCAATGCTATACCCAGCCAGGCTACATATACAATTTAAGAATAAGACCTACTTTTTCACGTTCCCGGAGGAAGCAGCATCATTCGCGGAGGCCAATATTCCCCTACCATAGAAGCAGCCGACAGAAGAAGGGTAGCGGCTGAGCATGAACAGTACAGTACGCCTGTAATAACACTAGATAAGTTACTGCTCGACATCATGCCAAGGAACTTTTTAACTGTACTGTGGTCCTGGCAATGGCTGTTTGAAAGTCTTACTGTACTACGAGCTAGAACCGACTGAGAAGGGTCATGCAACACACCCATGTTGTTGCTGGAAATATGATCCACTGTTCCTCATTAGTAATTTGCCATTCCGAGTCTGTTATGGTAATGTATGTTTACAGTCTCACAAAATCTTAGCCTGATTAAAGTTCAATATTGTTCCAGCTGGAGCTCCAGGAGCCACGGAAGCAGTCGCCACCTATGCAAGTGCATATTTTGGTTAAACAGGTTAAGGGGCTGGGGGTGGGGATGGGATTGGGGGACAAAATAGTCAAAGTTCGGGGCACAATGAGGGTGAGGGAGGGGGCTTCTGGGGAAAGTTTGGTTGAAATAGTTTTTAAAATTCACAGGTTCGATATGACATGTAGTGGCCTAGTTCTGCGATGGTACAGGAATGTGGAGACTGTTCGTAGGCATGTAAGAGATGACAGCTAAAAGTGGTCCGGCTGAGGTGAAACTATTGAGTGGGAATGTGCAGGGTCTGGTTCTACCCGTAAAGATGCGCAAGGTAATGGCATATGTAAAGGCAGAGGGCCCAATTATTGTTCTTACAAGAAACACATCTGCTCGGGCCTCAAGCATGGAAATTGGCCCCTGGATGGGGGGGGCAATGTTATTACACTTTCTACTCGTCCAGAGCCTGAGGGGTCACGATTCTGGTCCATAGGTCACTGCCTTTCACGCATTAATCAGCAGAAAGTGATACATTTGGAAGGTATGTGATCGTACATGGGAAATTGGGGAGTGCTGAAGTGTTATTGATCAATATATATGGCCCGAATGTAGATGATTCGGAGTTCTACGTGGAGGTGTTTAAAAACATGCACCAAATACCCCACTGCATTAGTGATCTGTGGTGGCGGTTTCAACACTATCCTCAACACAGCCCTCGACCGCCCTTTTGTGACATCCAGGAACCTGACGAGCGCAGCTCGCACAATACACACACACACACATTGCAGACCTTGGCCTGACAGATGTTTGGCGCTCATTACATGGGTCAAAGAGGGCATTCACTTTTTACTCAATGGTACATGACAAACACTCCAAGATAGATTTCTGGCTAATGTCGCAAAGAGTACTGAGCTTGGTGACGGAGACTCGGATACTCCCCAGAGCGCTGTCTGATCATTCCCCTGTGACACTCTCCCTGAATATTCCAGAGGGGGCCCCTCAGCGATCACAATGGCGCTTTAAGGCCACATCTTTATTGGACGTAGTATTCAGGTCAAGCGTGGCCCAGCATATCTATGACTTCTTCGAGAATAATGAGGGATCAGTAAACAATCAGGCAATTCTGTGGCCGGCATTCAAAGTTTACAAGCGGTGGGTCGCGATGTCCACTGAGTTTGTGGTTCTTTGCAATATCAGAAGGGAACTCCAAAGGCAAGAAGGAACCCTGATGAGACTTCAGTCGGAGTATGCAAACAGCCCGTCACTACGAGAGATATTAAAACGGAGTTGGATGAATATCGGGACGCAGCAGACAGGGAACTGTGTTATTTCGACAGGCCAGCAGCAGCACAAAGGTATGGGGAAAAGGAGAGGCCAGGGAAACTATTAGCACAAACGGTCCGCAATGAGAGGGGTAGCTCGGCCATTCCATGTCCGGAGCCATTCACCACCACTCCGTCCAGATCGGACGGAGAGGTGGTGAACAGGGTGGAAGAGGTCTGTGAGGTCTTCTATGGTTTTTATGAGAACCTTTACTCGCCCCAGAGAGCGAGATGGATGAATATCTAGCCAAAATACCCACTACATTACTATCAGCTAATGTCCGTGAATCACTAGAGACTTCTATAACACTAAGTGAAATAAAGGAAGTGATCAAAAGCTTACCAGGAGGGAAAGCACTGGCTCAGATGGGCAGGGCGCAGAATTTTATAAGGAATTTAGCGACACTCCGGCTCCACAACTCCTATCTGTTTGGACCGAAGCGCTGGAATCTGGCATTCTGCCGGAGTCAATGCGAGAAGCGGTTATTGCCCTACTGTTGAAACCCGGGAAACCACAGGAAGACTGCGGGTCGTACTGCCCACTGTCCCTCATCAATACAGATGTGAAGATATTTGCAAAGATACTGGCATCCCGACTCAATCCACCTATGCCCTATATGGTGCACGAAGATCAGGCGGGTTTCATGCAGAGGAGTTTGACGGCATCCAATATACGGAGGCTGTATAATATACTGGCTAGAATACCGCATGAAACCGAGGGGTTGGTGATGTCCTTAGAGATGCAGAAGGATTTTGATACGGTTTATTGGCCATTCCTGTTCAGGGTGCTGCATAATTATGGGTTTGGCCCGAATTTTATAAGTTGGGTCCGACTCCTGTATACACAACCATATGCTAGGGTATGTGTGAACGGAGAACTATCCTCGTTATTGACACTGATGGGCGGTACCAGACAAAGATGCCCACTGTCGCTGTTGCTGTTTGCACTGGTGATAGAGCCCCTGGGGATCTTATGAGGGTGCGCCATGCCCGCGCCGGCATAGCTATAACTGGTCAAGTGGAACTGATAACACTATACGCAGATGATATCATGATGTATGTGAACCCCAAGAGATATTTGAAGAGGGTATTGGATGCGGTTCGCGAGTTTATGAAGTACTCGAGTCTCTGCTTGAACAGCACGAAATCCGAGATATTCCTGTTAACGGATAACACAACAGAACCTAGCAATCTGTTCGGGCTACGGTGGTCGCCCTAATAGTGAAATATCTGTGAGTTGGAGTGGCACACACAGCGAATCTGGTTCGCTCCCTGAATTACGATGCATTGGCAGGGGCGATATGTGTTAAACTTTAAAGATGGGGACATCTCCCTATTTCACTGGATCATGCTCCACGTTCATCTGGAAGGGACAAGCAAGGGCCAGTTGGGGACGCCTCACATTACCATACGAGCAGGGAGGGTTGGCCGCCCCGGATTATGAACTGTACTACCTGGCTGGCCAGGCATATTGTGCTGTACATTAGAACTAGAAAGGCAAGGGTAGAGCAGGGCTACACTCCTACATGGGGTGGCTGCCGGGATATGGGGAGGTGGGAACCAACTTGACCCAGTATTAACTACACAGCAGGCATGGACGCGACTGCTTCAGCAATCTAAAACACTATAATGTATGGCTCGGTTATGCCAATCTGGGACGCTCCATATCTGGACCCGTCCAGAGATACAATTCTGGCAACACACTGGCGAGAGACGGGCATAATGCACCTTGGGGATTTGTACCGGGAGGGCGTATTCGTGGCCTCGGAGGATATTAAGACAAGGGTGGGGGACACCCTGCTTCAAAAACTTGAATACTTCACGCTTTGCTCAGCGGTGTCTTCGGTATGGGCTGGATTCCCTCAAGAGCCTCCCTCCAACCAGAGTCTGGATTATGCAGTTTCTCCCGGTACAATGAAAAAACCTCCTCGGCCATATATAAACTTGCACTGTCGATGAAGAAAGTGCTGACACCGGACATCAGCAGGGACTGGGAGGAACAGCTAGACATCACCTTCACAGATACACACTGGCTGCAACTATGTAGGCTAACAAAACAGGTGTCTTACAATTCCAGATTCAGACTGATTCATTTACAAATACTGAATAGAATACACCTAATCTCGGCCCGCCTTAATAGAATATGCAGCGGCTGAGGGGAGGTGCCCGAGATGCAGTGATGAAGATGCTGATCACCTAATCTCGGCCCGCCTTAATAGAATATGCAGCGGCTGAGGGGAGGTGCCCGAGATGCAGTGATGAAGATGCTGATATAACGCACATGTTGTGGTCTTGTGGGACACTTTCGGGGTATTGGTACATGGTATGTGATGCACTAGAGGAAATGGTGGAGCAACCAGTGAAATGGGAACCTGTCATGTCTGCTAGGTTATGTGCAAAAAATGAATCTATTGAGAAATAAATATTGGTTTACTGCTGGCTCAGCGTGCTATATTGATGAAGTGGAAAAGTGCATCACCCCCTACGTTTAAGGAGTGGGTGAGCGATATGACCTGTGCAAGTGATAAGGAAGAACTGTATTCCAGCTTGTTGCCCCAGACGAACCGACCGAAAGATATATGGGGAGGTTTCCGGCAATACTTGATTAATAAAGGGGAAGATGTGGTGGACAGTACCGTTATACTGTAACATATGAATGCCTTGCTGCCAAACATGCGCTACTGAAATGATTCCTGTACGGTGCAATGCCTGGTTATATGATGTGTAATGTTGTATCTGTGTGCAAAGTTAAATAAAAGTTTTTTTTTTTAAAGCCGGAAGGGCTGCAGGTTCCACAGAATAGCCAGTGCACTAAGACTGGGCGGGACTAAAAGGGTTGGCCCACCCTCTTGGAGAAATTCAGGATTAGATTAGCCCTTAAGTGAATCATAAAGCCAGTGGAGTGGGGGAGAAACGTCCCAGACCCATAGAGGCAAACAAGTGTGGAAGGTGTTTAGGTGAGATACGGAGATGTGGAGGTAAACCTAGAGCAGAAGGTGGCCAGAATGTGGCGTTGAGTGCTGAGGAGTCTGTGATGATGGATGAGAGTTTATGTAAGGTATTGAATGTTAGAGAGTGGTACCAACAAAGTGTATTTGTGATTGTGGAAGTGTGTGTGGGAGAATGTGTTTGGGAGGGCAAGTTTCAGGAGAAGGAGTTAAGAGGTATGGAAGATGGCGAGGGGTGAGAGTAATGGAGGGTAGGTGAGTATTTGTATCAGAAGTGAGTGGAGATAAGACAGAGAAGTTGGTGGAGGAGGGGAGAAAACGGGAGGTAGAGATGGGAGCAGATCAAAGAGAGGGAAGTTGAGTGGGTGAAGATCAGAGGGACAGAAAGTGAGGAATGAGAAGGGGAGAGCAAACGGTGAGAGGCGATTTGAAGCAGAGAAAAGGCTCTGCATGATCAAAAGCGGGGAGAGAGGTAGGAGTACAAGATCTGGGGAATAGAGCAAGGAGCAGTAAGGTCAGGGAGTGGAGTAAAAGAATGAGAGAAAGCGGAAGAGCATCCGATGCAGGCACAATGTGTGATTGTGGGAGAACAGGGAACTCTTAGAAAGTCCCACAGGAAGTCGGAAGGATTTTGCCTTTAGGCCATCACTGACGGCTTTGTGGAATAGACAATAGTTGCCATTCTCTTTTCTTGATATTTCTGTGGGCGCTAAGGATATTTGGGTGGAGGGAGCCCACGGGGGGTCGTGGAACCAGGCGGGGGAAACCTACTAGTTTGGCCAAACCACAACGTGTCTGGTTCATTATGAAGACATTTTGTTTGGCAATAGAAACCCATGAACTTTATTTTAAGATATTTATTGAGCACAGATCTATCTTCGGGAAGCAACTGAGCAGTTTATAAACATGGGGGGAGAGCACAGTGAGAGAAGCAGATAAAAAGGGAGTGGGAAGCTAACTGGAGGGCAGACAATTAGCAGCAAGGGATCTACAAGCAACTGAGCGAAGAAAGAGTGAGGAACAGATCATCAAGTCCCAGGTAGGGTGGGGAGTGGAGGGTGTGTGGACCTTGGTGTTGGGGGGAGCCCTTTCCTGAACTATAGAAGCAATTGTGAGAGTCTGTTGTTGTCAGGGAGGTGTGAGGAATCCAACAGATCCCTCACTAACTCACTGCCTAAGGTTTCCTCCCAGGTGGCCAGGGAAAGACAGACGCTTTGTGATCCTGACCTTGCAGGGTGGTGTTCTGCGGGAGGATCACCTGGGAGGAGAAAGTGCCCAGGGGTGTGAGAGGAATCCGTGGGATGAGACATCGTATTCATCTTCCTCTAGGGAGGGTGGTTCAGCAATGCCAAAGTCTGTAATGGATTGTTGTAATAAATATCTGGTGGGCCCACGAAATATCCATTAAAATAGGGGTGAACCCCCTCATGCACTCCTAGACGTGGAGAGAAATCAAAATCCTTCTAATGTTTGAGAGATATAAAGCTAAGAACCTCCCTTATACCCAAGGAGACAGTGCAAGGAAAATGGGGACCAAGAGTGTAAAAGAATTGCCTTTTCCTGTGCAATTAGGGTTAATGACTAATTCTTGTAAAGTTTCATTAGAGAAACAAATTGAGGTTTGATTGCAAAACAGCAGAAGAAAGAAAACCAAAATGTTCCTTTAGGGACTTCAAGTCCCAGAATTCTCTAGGTGCTGGGACGAGGAAGAGGGCAGAAGAGGCACAATGTTGTATGAGTGGTCAATTCATTAGTGTAGATGACCCACACACTGGGGCAGACTGGGTGGCTTAAAAAGCCCCCTCATGTGCAGACCATAGAGAAGGAGTTGACTGTGCTGAAGGAGAGCAGAGGAAGTCCAAAGCAGAAGGCATGTAGTTCGAGTTGGCAGCCCAGGCAGAAGCTGGAGGAAAGAGGACGCCGGAACCATTGCAGGGCTGATTCCATCCAGTTGGTGGTCCTGAGATAGTCCATATCCCCAGAAACCTGAAGTGCAGAGGTTGCGCAACCGAAAACGTATTGAAGGAAGGCTTTCCCCCTTGTCACCCCTCTGCAGAGGATGCGCAACAGGAAGTGTGCAGGAGGCTGTTTCGGGTGGCCTGTGTGCTCATGTGAGCTTCAAGGCCGTACCTGGTGGCTGGCATACACCAGGGGGCCTCCGGAGCAAGCGAAGCTCCAAGTGGAAGTGGCACGACTCAAGAAATCCTTACCGAAGAGGTTTGCCGTATTGTGAAGAGCCAGAGCAGCAGTTGTCCTGTGGAACACAGAGGGAACAGAGGCACACACCTGAACCAGTGAGCGACCCCATATCGCTCTGTCCCCGCTCACAGACTGGAAGACACTTGCTGTTAGGCAGAAACCTGTGCAGTTCCCTTGGGGACCACTGCAAAAGATTTAGGACTACAGGTGTTAGCAGTAAACCCACTTGGTAGCAGTCTGTACCACCCAGATTTACCTGGTAGCTGTGGCTGAGCAGTCAGACTTCTCTCAAGAAGAGTTAGGCAGTATGCAAAGTATACACAATAGGCACTCAGACACACCAATACAAGCAAACACTGACCAGAGCTTTGGTATCAAAGTATATAATTATTTATTTAAAAACACACTATTTGAAACACACCAGCACTCTTGTTGTAAAATATTCTAAACACAGTTACTATTGTAATATATACACCCCTTTTTCCTTACCAGATAAGTCTCAGTAAAACACCATTTATTTTCATACAGAGGTGAGCGCTTAACTAGATGGCACTCCAATAAGTTTGTGAAAAAGGGAGGGAAAAGGACAGAATATGGAAAGGTACACCACTCTAAGATTCAGGAACACTGTTAGCAAGGCAGAAGAGCAAAAGTCACTGGTGAGCTAAAGTCCAAAGGCTGGGCCCACTCTTAGAGAGAGCAGAGCACAAATGCGCCCAAGATCACACAGTTACACTAGGCTTGGAAAGTCTTGCAGAGAGTTCAAAAAGAGTTTAGAGAGGCTTAGGAAAGTTTAGCCAGGGTGTCCCAGGCTAACCCAGGTTCGAAAGCCGGGGGCTAAATCTACGCTGTACAGTCGGTAGCAAGGGAAGCCAGGCGGGACACGGTACCTTAAGTGGGAAGGATCCTCCAGCGGTGGCAGTTGTTCCTGGCAGTGGGTGCAAGTTGCGTCGTCGTCCAGGGGAAGAGAAGATCTCGACTTGGAGGAAAGATGAAGGTCGTTGCACTGCCAGGGAAGAAACCAGCCACTGAGTTTTCCGCTTAAAGGTGGTACCTTTTGTTCGCGGTCGTGGTAAAACGTGGTATCCCGGTTGCCGGGGTGCTTGGCACAGGCAAGGCGGCCACGAGGTACGTCGGGAAGGTGAAAAGACGGTGAAACTGGTTATCCCCACCAGTCAAAGGAAGAAGACTCTCCGGCGGGAGATCTCCTCTGTCGTTGGGAAAAGGGGTGAGACGGTCCAGCAGGGCTCCACCGGTGGTGTCGTCGTGGCAGGTCAGCTCAGCTTCTCCCTCGTCGGATTCTTAGGTCCTTTGGCGACTTCTGAAGTTCCAGTCCCCAAAGCCCTGCTTTTATGCAGAAAACCCCCATTCACTCAGCCTAGCTGTCACTCAAACATGCTAAGTGGTGAGCCGGCCGGCTCACCACTTGGGCCAATCAGGACGGAGTGCGACTTGAGTTGCCTAGGCAACTCAGTCCAGGGTGCCTAAATCCCCCTCCACCCCTCCTAAGTACCCCAGACAGAGTGGCACCACTTTGGAGGGCTTCTGTGGAGAAGCCCGCCAAAAAGTGGAACAAAGGGCTCGACTTGGTTTGGAGTCACAGAAGAGAACACAAACGCCATTTTAGAATCAAGTTTTGGCAAAAAATACCAACCGGAGGATTAATATTAATTAAATAAACCGGCAGTATGTTCGAGGCTACTGTAAATAATTAAATAAAGATAGTAGCCTAAAACAATGGGAAATCCCATAGGAAAATATTCGCAGTTGAATATAAAAAGTAGTATCCACTGCCACCAGCCAAAACTCGATCAGGGGGGACGGAGACATGCCCCCTCGACTAACAGACCCTGGGGCAATTGAATTGCCCCAGCCAGTACGTCCACAATATGATGGTTTGTACTGGTTCTGTTCAGAATTTAAGACTAGTAAAGTCAATGGTGACTTTACATGCCCTGGGAGACAGTAGTCAGTCCCAGGGTATGGAGTCTATACTGGGGGGTCACTATGACACCCCTGTGTTACTGCACTGAGGGTGCTGTGTAACACACATCACAAAAACACATGAAGCCCTATGGGGTAAAAGACCCCATAGCCCATTAAACACATCTAGATTCAAAGAAACACACTCAAATCATGCCTGTGACGTCCCAGTTAGTTTGTTCGCGCATGCGCGAGCCTCGTTTCGGGCCCGCGCATGCGCAGGGTTAAATAAACTGCGTACGACGGCAGTTGCCGCCGGGACGCGCAAGCAGCAACAGCGCGTCCCGTGTCTCTGTTCCTGCGTGTGTGCGTGTGTGCATGTTGGGCGCGTGTGTGTGCCACCGGAGGCCCGTGTGCCCCCCTCACAACACAACAACTGGCGACGAGGCGGGATACCGCCGTAGTGCTTGCCTCACATTCACGACTGTGAAAATTGGCGACGCTACGTCGGGTGGAAGCACGGACCAGGCGCGGACATTCCGGCAATTTCAAAGGGCAAGCACACACCAGTAGCGGCCTGAAAGGGTGCTCGTGCGCTGCTGTTTAAGTGCTACCAAACAATTTTTGGAACTTTTGGTCGCCTCAGAGCCCTGAGGACAATCTTCTCAACACAGACACCCCGTCAAGGAGTGCTGCAAGACACGACAAGGTGGTGGATTGGCCAGCAGCAATCTGAGGTACGTGCGAAATCAACCCCAGTCAGGTTTGCGGCCTCTGAGGCATTAAGAGGTGCCTGTGCGACCTGTGACCATGGCAGAAAGCGAGGACGAAGGAGGAACTGCGGCAGTAGCGACGAGAGCACAACAAGGGTCGTTGCTACCAATGCAAGAATTTGATGTATCAAGTCCCCCGTCAAAATTAGGTTCAAAGTGGTTGCTATGGATCAAGAAACTTGACATGTATTTCACGGCAACGGGGATAACTGATGATGACGCAAGAAGGGCGACTCTGTTGTATTCCGCAGGTCTGGACGTAATTCGCATATATGAATCTCTCAACCTGCAAGTTACCACATATGATGCCGTCAAAGCTGCATTGGAGAATCACTTCATACCACTTTCCAATGTTGATTTCGAAAGATTCCTGTTCTGCGGGGAAAAACAGAAGGAAGAGGAATCCCTGGATCGATTTTGTGCCAGATTGCGGCTGATGGCCACCACGTGCCGATGGGACAATGAGGATTTGATGATACGCAATCATTTCCTCCAAGGGTGTCGATCCGGGAAATTACGGAGACAAATTCTGAGAGAGCCAGGGTGGACCCTACAACAGATACTTGACAGCGGCAGAACGTATGAGCTGGCGGAAGCGAGAGGTGCCAGGATGGACGCTGCAGTGCGACCGGGCGCATCTGAGGATGCGTTTGCCATCAGCAAGCGGGCTGGATCGAAAGACAAATGGGGTCCGAGAAGGGAAGGGACCCAAACACCATATGGGTCTAACGTGATTTGCCAAGACTGTGGGTATGATTCGCCTCATTCGGAGGAGTGTCCAGCAAAATCAAGATCGTGTGGCAGGTGCAATGGACCGGGACACTATGCGAGAATGTGTTGGGCCCCTGCTCCCGTCCCTGTGCAGAGAGGCCCGGCTAGAGCTCGGGGGAGTGGGTCAAGACGACAGCGGAGCATCGCGGCCCTAGAGCAGGAGATGCAGAGGCTACAGTTGGCCGAGAAGGAAGAGGAGGACGAAGTGTTCTTCATTTCAAACATTGCCTCAGGAACCAAGAGAAAGAGACAGCCCAAGTGTGTAGTGGCCATTCAAGGAGTGCCGACACAAGTGCTAATTGATACCGGAGCATATCAGGGCAAGATTTTTTGTCACGGACGTGAGTCCCCATTCCTTACTCAGCTGTGCAGCATCCGAAGTACTGAACCTCGTGCATTTCGCATACGAGGTGTATTTGACGGACATTGACTCACTGCTTGTCAAGTTTGGGGGCATTTTCGAAGGGGTCGGAAAGTTGAAGGCACCCCCTGTGCGTCTGCACATTGACGAGTCAATTCGGCCAACAGCCCTGAAGCATAGGCGGATCCCTTTCCATCTAAGGGAGAAGGTGGAGGAAGAGCTGCGGTCGCTCGTCAATATGGACATCATCGAGAGGGTGAATGGGCCTACGCCCTGGGTGTCACCAATGGTGGTTGCACCCAAGCCGAAACAGCCTGGCATGGTGAGGATATGTGTAGATATGCGCCTCCCTAACGCCGCAATCAAAAGGGAGAGACACTTGATGCCCACCCTGGATGACATCGTAGGGGAGTTACAGGGGGCGAAAGTGTTCTCTAAATTGGATCTGCGGGCTGGCTACCACCAGCTTGAGCTCCATCCAGACTCGAGGTTCATCACCACATTTACGACGCACGAGGGTCTCTACCAATTCAAACGCCTGAGTTTTGGCATTTCGTCGGCCACCGAGGTGTTCCAAAACACCATCCGGGGAGCTTTGGCAGGCCTAAGAGGTGTGTTGAATATGAGTGACGATATTTTGGTGTTCGCCAGCTCTGAAGCTGAACACATGAAAAGGCTAGAGGACACACTAAAAAGACTGCACGATCTGGGTCTCACTCTACACCGTCAAAAGTGCGAATTCTTTAAAGACCGAATTGGATTTTTTGGATTCATCTTTCACGCCGCCGGCGTGTCGCCTGACCCGGCAAAGATCAGAGACATTCGAGAAGCGGCCGCGCCACAGTCTCCTACGGAGGTGAGGAGTTTCCTGGGTATGGTGACGTACTGTGGGCGTTTTTATCAAGAGCTTGGCCTCGCTGGCGGAACCGCTCAGGGCTCTGACGCGGAATGATGCAGCATGGAAGTGGGAAGCTTGTGAACAGGAGGCATTTCAAGCCCTCAAAAATGCCCTGTCCGATGAAGACACAATGGCGTACTTCAATCCATCGGTGGAATCCCGAGATCGTGGTGGATGCCAGCGCTGTAGGTGTGGGGGCGGTGTTGCTACAGCCAGATGAGAGAGGGGACATGTGACCGATTGCATACGCAAGTAAAGCCCTTTCCAGTACCGAGATGAGGTACTCGCAGATTGAGAGGGAGGTCCTGGCCATCCTGTGGGGCTGTCGGCATTTCCGCCTCTACATCTTGGGCAAACCCGTTGTGGTAGTGACAGACCACAAACCGCTATTGCCTATATTGGCGGGAGTTTCGTCAAAACCACCGCCGAGAATAGAGAGGTGGATGCTGGCCCTCATGGAGTACGGGGTGCGGCTAATATACAGACCGGGAACCAACAACCTGGCGGACTATCTGTCGCGACATCCCAACAAGGAGAATACGGAAGCAGAGAGCGGTGAAGAGGACTGCCAAGGTTTGCTCTGTCAGGTGGTGGAAGGGGCACTGCCAATGGCTCTCTCGAGACTGGCCATAGCGATGGAATCCTCCAAGGATGAGGTCTTCGCCATCATCAAAGCCGCGGTGAGGAGCGGAGATTGGAGGGCAGTGCTGCGCAATAACTCACGGCGCCACAAGGAGGCACGGAGGGACCTGGAAGCGCTCTGGCGAGTGAGAGACGAGCTATCTATCTCTGATGATGGACTCCTCCTCAGAGGGCAACAAATTGTCATACCACAGGCGCTAAGGAAAAGGGTGTTGAAACTGGCGCACATTGGTCATCAAGGGGTCGTCAAAACCAAGGCGAGGTTGAGGCCCAAAGTCTGGTTTCCAGAGTTGGACGGAGAGGTTGAAAATTTTGTGAGAAGATACCTGTCCTGCCAAGCGGCAACCCCGGGAGACAAGGCCCCGCCAATATGCTCCATGGAGCGCAGCACGAAGCCTTGGGGGACGGTGCATGTGGACTTTGGCTCGACGGGTCGAGGCATGTACTTTCTGGTGGCCATAGACCAGTGGTCGAGGTACCCGGAAGTCGAGGTGGTGGAGTCGACGGCCACGGAGTTCACCACCAGAGTGTTGGACAAAATGTTTGCGGCGCATGGCTTCCCGGACATACTGTGTTCTGACAATGGACCCCCATTTACTGGCAGCCACTTTGCTCATTTTCTCCGAGAAAGGGGGATACATCACCGCCGCGTGTCTCCACTATGGCCACGAGCCAATGGAGAGGCCGAAAGAATGATGCGGACGCTCAACAAGGTACTGAAAGGTACAGTGGGGGTGAAAATCTGCGGACGAAGCTCATGGAATTTCTGAGGGAGTATCGAGCAACGCCCCACCAGTCCACGGGGGTTGCTCCCGCAGAGGCACTGTTTGGGCGGTGCCCGAGGGGAATGTTGCCAGAAATGGAGGGCAGAGGACCCGGGGTCATCGACGACGTGAAAGTGCAGGAGGAACGAGAGTCGCGCAACCAGAAGGAAAGCGAGAGGAGGGGTTTGCGAGAAATGGAAATGCAAGTTGGAGATTCGGTGCTGGTTCGCAATCGGCACCCGGAAGGCAAATTGTCTCTACCTTTTGAACCTCCTGGAAAGTAACGCATGTAAAAGGGACCATGGTGACGGCAGCGTGTGAGCGGGGCACCGTCACCCTCAACCGGTCTTTCTTCAAGAAAGTGGACATGCCGGAGGGAGCCCAGGCCCCGGGGGAGACTGGAGGTCCCGAAAGGATCCCCCGAGCGCACGAGGACGTGCCATCAAGCAAGAGCAACCCCGCTGGAGAGGGTGACCGACCCCTGCCGACGGTCCCGCCCCGGTATCCTGTCCGACGGGATCGCAAGCCACCCGTTCGTCTCAAGGACTACGTCCTGGACTCAGGGGACTGAGCCTGCAGCAAGAGAGGCCGCTCCCGATTGGTGAGAAAAGTGTTCATGTTTACCTGTTCAGGGGAGCCCGGGCACCCCTAGTGTTATACTGTTTCTCGTTAAAGAAAAAAAGGGATGTGACGTCCCAGTTAGTTTGTTCGTGCATGCGCGAGCCTCGTTTCGGGCCCGCGCATGCGCAGGGTTAAATAAACTGCGTACGACGGCAGTTGCCGCTGGGACGCGCAAGCAGCAACAGCGCGTCCCGTGTCTCTGTTCCTGCGTGTGTGTGCATGTTGGGCGCGTGTGTGTGCCACCGGAGGTCCGTGTGCCCCCCTCACAACACAACAATGCCCAAGAGTGAGGGTAAAAGAGTCTCACTCTTGGCAGGAGAAAAAAATAAACCCCAAAGAAATCCAGCAAAGCTGCTGGGGGACTCACTAGGTTAGGAAATTCAGCCTAAACAGAGAATTCTCCCTAACACTTGCGTAGTAGTAAAACAAGTGCAAAGCAGCACTCGCGTGATAATGAAAATAATACACAGGCTGGTTTTGAATACTGGCCAATTAACAAACTGCAGAGGCAGCAGCACTCGCATGAGCTTGACAGTGATTCCCAAACTACCTTTGAATATCTAGCAAGCGAAAAACAGCAAAGACTTGATATACAAGAGCCAATTGACTGGAATCTTCAAAGCAGGGATCGCACAAAACTTAACTCCAACCCCCGGGCCATGTGAGGGGGAGGTTCCTCCTCACGGGCCGGGGGTTGGATTTCTTTCATTTTCACGTCGGCGTGCGTAATGCACGCGGACATGAAAATGAAAGGTGAGTCTCCACACTTCACCCCCTCGATCTGAACGGATATTGTGCCGTTCAGATCGAGGGAGGTGTCGTTGGAAAGGGGAGACTCTTCCCCTTTCCAACTACACCTTTTTTTTTTTTTTTAAATATTGCTGGGAATGGATTGGGTGCCCAGCAATGCCACTAGACCACCAGTGATCTGTTTGTGATGTGGGGCAGGGGCTGCTTACAGTAAGCAGCCCACCCTCCTGTCCTCCAAATCATGGGGCCATAAGTATTGGGCCCCCTGGGGGCAGATGGGTGTCCATTTGCCCCAAGGGGGGGAAAAAGACAAAAAGAAAATATAAAGATTTGGGTGGGTGGGGCCACTAGACCACCAGGATTGTTTGCGCATTCAAAGGGGGTGGCCCTCTCCCCCCCACCCTAAGTGGATGAGGGGCACATCATGTAGCCCTCCCTGGGGACAGATTTCTGCCCCTACGAAGGGGTACATGAGATGCCCCCATCAATTTGAAGTCGGGGAGAGGCCACCATCTGCCCCTAGGAAAGGGGCAAAAAAAAAAGTATACATATAACTTGTTTTGGGTGGGGGATCCCAGGGGGGGGGCACTAGACCACCATTTTTTGTGCCTTCAAAGGGGGGTGGCCCTCTCCCCCCCACCCTAAGTGGATGGGGGCACATCATGTAGCCCTCCCTCCGGGTAGATTTCTGGCTACATTTGGCGTGGAGGGAGAGGGCCATCACAAAACGAGAGAGGCCCCCCCAATGGATGGGGCAGTAGGTTTTGGGCACCCTGGGGGCAGATTGGCATACTAATGTGCCCATCTGCCCCAAGGGAAGGCGGGTAAACAAAACATTTTTTGGAAAATGGTAGGATGCATTTTAAAGAGCGGCTGAGGGGCACCCTAAACCACCAGGGAATTTTGTAATGGAAAGGGGGTGGGCCTCTCCCCCTTACCAAAAAACGAGGGGGGGCATCTCATGCAGCCCTCCCTCGGGGCAGATACCTGCTCCTAGGATGGGGCATCTGACCCCAGGCAGAGCTGTCTGAGATGCCCAATGCCCCATCCATTTGGGGTGGAGAGGGCCACCACAAAACAGGCCCCCCAATGGATGGGGCAGTAGGTTTTGGGCACCTTGGGGTAGATTGGCACACTAATGTGCCCATCAGCCCCAAGGGAAGTTGGGTAAACAAAAACAAAACATTGGAAATGGTAAGATGCATTTTAGGGGGGCTGAGGGGCACCCTAAACCACCAGGGAATTTTGTAATGGAAAGGGGGGTGGCCCTCCCCCCCCCCCCACCCCAAGTGGATGGCGGCACCTCATGTAGCCCTCCCTGGGGCAGATTTCTGCCCCTAGGAAGGGGCAAAGGTGTTTTTACTGGGGGGTGAGGGTCAGTAGACTACCAGGGATGGCTTGAAAGGGGGGCCGTGATCAGAGAGTAGTAGTGATGATTTGTTTTTGCTGGGGTGACCGTACACATGTTTTTTGTTTTGTTTACAGCTTTTTCTATGCGAGCAGCTGCAATGTTATGTGAGTACTGTTTTTTATTATTCTACGTTTAGGACCATTGTCAGTAGGGTGGGTGAGACAGGGGCTCGATTGTTGGTGGTGTGGGCGGGAGTGGGCCGGCTGGGCAGATATTTTGGTGGGCTGGGACACAATTGCAGGGGCAGGCCACAAATTGCCCCCCATGCCAGCAGAACATTGGTGTTTCCCTGGGAGCGGCTCTCCCATGTGGGTTGACCGTCTGCAAGCCCTTGCTGCACCTCTGGCTGTGCTATGTTACAGATGTCACCTCCGGGGAGGAATGGGGATCCTACCTGGGCTCCCTGGGACTGCCACTGCACTTGGGGATGGTCAACCCACATGGGAGACGGGTGCCCAAGACCAGGTACGTGATCCCCAACCATCCTGGTATTCTGGCTGGCCTGCATTACAGCTTCTCCCTCCGGTAAAGGACGGGGAATGTCCCGGGCCACCCAGAAACCACCGCTGGATATGACCCCCTACAACCCTGGAGCTCTGGCTGGGTTACGTTACAGATTTTCCCTCGGTGAAGGGATGGGGACCCTGCCAGGGCTCCCTGGGACAGCCGCTGCACTTGGGGATGGTCGCCCCATATGGGAGACAGCCCGCCAAGGCCAGGGACATTACCCCTGACTATCCTGGAGCTCTGGCTGGCCTGTGTTACAGCTTCTCCCTCCGGGTTAGGTCGGGACCCTGGAGCCGCTGCTGGGCTTGGGGACAGTCAAACTACATGGGAGACAGCAGGCCAGGGACATGGAGTGCTGGCTGGGCTGCGTTATAGAATTTCCCTTGGGGGATGGAAGGGAGCCCTGCCGGGGATCCCTGGAGCTGCCACTGTGCTTTGGGACAGTACACCCACATGGTAAACGGATGTGCAAGGCCGGGGGCATCACCTCCAACCGTCCTGGAGTTCTTGCTGGCCTGTGTTACTGCTTTTCCCCACCAGGGAGTCCCGGCAGTGTGCCAATACCTCCCTGAAGGGAAAAGCTGTAACGCAGCCCAGCCAGAACTCCAGGATGGTTGGAGGAGATCTCTCTGGCCTTGGACATCCGTTTACCATGTGGGTTGACCATCCCCAAGTGCAGCGGCAGTCCCATGGAGCCTCAGAGGGTCCCCGTCCTTTCCCACTGGGGAGTAGCTGCAACTCAACCCAGCCAGAGCTCCAGGAAAGTCAGGGGTAATATCCCTGGCCTTGGGCACTTGTCTCCCATGTGGGTCTTTGCCGGGGCTTTTGGGTAATAAATTCTGGGGCGATTTGCGCAAGTCAGACCTCTGTGGATTCCCATGGGTGTCCTCTTTTCGGAAATGCATGGGCTTCCCTGTTTTCCTTGGTGGCTATGATACAGTAGGCCCAAATCTGTAGGTTGTCTCCCCAATCCCTTTGGGGGTTACTAGTGGTTTTAGCCTTTTCCCTTTGCACCCAGGTAGGTGCACCCACACATGTGAGGTACCGTTTTTGTGGGGACACCTATGGCAACGCGGCAAAGTAGGCCATGTGATGTTGGCAGTGTGTTTCGGTGGGTGAGCAGAGTGCAATGTGCGAAAATTATGTTTTTTTTGCCACATTTCGGACTTTGCCAGGGGTTGTGGCTAATCAATTCTGGGCCAGTTTGCGCAAGTTAGACCTCTGTGGATTCCCATGGGTATCCTCTTTTCGGAAATGCATGGGGTTCCGTGTTTTCCTTGGTGGCTTCGATACCCTAGGCCCAAATCTGTAGGTTGTCCACATGAGCCAAATTCCTGAAATTCTGCTCTGCCGAAAGACTTTGGGTTACCTGTGTTTTAGCCTTTTCCCTTTGCGCCCAGGTAGGTGCACCCACACATGTGGGGTACCATTTTCATCAGGACACCTGTGGGAACGCGGGACACCTGTGGGAACATTTGTTGCGTTAGCGTAGTTTTCAAAACGTTTCGACCCATTTGCTGCTGCCCTTTGTCACACAACCCTTTAATTTCCCAAATGTGATCTACATTTAGTCGCTGCTTTAGGCACTATACACTTTTGTAACCTGCACAAGTCACCTACCCTTCAAAAGGTCTGCCTGTGCTCTTTCAAAAAATGTGTGCTTGCCCTTCCTCACCACATTTGTTTTCCTTATTTACACATGCTAAGTACGTCTGTATGGTCGTAAGCATAAAACTCTGTTTTTGGCTTGTGGTATTGCTTGTTTTGTGAAACATTACAAAAAATGTGTGATTTCCTAACTGGAAGAGTCGGGGGGGGAATGTAGCGGAGCATTGTTTTTCTCAAAATTCACAGAAGCCATTGCCTTACTGGGCCAACCATGTCCACCACATACTGTCATGCACTCCTCGCAACAGCAGCATGGACCCCGGACCCCCTCCCACTCACCTGGTCTGGCGGCATCTCTGTGGCAACGCAGGTCGCGGACCCCATCCGCTCCTGCACCTGCCCGGCCTCCGAGAGCAAGCCGTACGCCATGGTGTCCCTGGCGCCTGCTCTCCCGATCGCGTTGGGGTTTATCCTGGCGCCTACCGGCACGCAGAAGTGCCTTCCTTCATCGCGGGAGAAGGTCACGTGAACCGATTAGCAGTCACGTGACCCAGAAACAACACAGGATGTGGGCACGTGACCAGGTGGGAAGTCATGTGACGCGGAAGAACGGCATAAGAGAGCTCCAGCCCTCTCAGTCAGTGCTTCTCAGCTGTTCCTTCGGCGAGCAGCGATTCTGTGCTTCTCGTGTTTCTGCTTTTGGACTTCCTGGATTCCTGACCTTGTTTTTCTACTGGATTGCCTCTTTGGATTTGTCCCTTGAAACCTTGTATACTGGAATTGACTAGACCCTTGGATTGCACTATTGGACTGCCTTTTGGTTTTTGCCCTCTGGATTTGGTTGTTTTTGGACTGCCTCACCTGAACTGCTCAAGACCTCTGAATTGCTTCCTGGACTGCCTTGTTTCGTACCCCTTCGTCTCAGGTACTTGCATTGGAACAAAGTATTGCTTCTTAGGTGATCCTTCCCGACCACATTGGACCCTTCTGCCTTGAGATTCCTATAACCCCACTCTCCACACCTTCAGGGGGAACACTTAGGTTTCAAGCTGCCATCGGTCATCCCTAGGATAGGTGTTCTTTCAGTCTACGTTTTTGTGCTTATTGTAGTTTCCTTGCACCTACCTGCTAACCGTGTCTTTCCCTTACAGCCATCCGGGACCCAGTGTTTTCTGTTCCTGCCTGCCACCTGTGGCCCCAATAATCGGTCACCGAGTTTATAGCTCTTCTCTGACTGGTACTTGGGGACGGAGGTATAATAATCCTCGTGGACCTCAGATCTTGACACATACCTTTTTTTCCTGTCCTTTTCCTGATTTTTCCCCAAGCTATGGAATTGTTCCCTACATAGTTGTTGCCTGACCTGCACAAATCACCCCTTCCTAAACTTGGAATTGGGTCTACTTTTCAGAAATGTATGCCTTTCTGTCCTCCCATTCAGCTTGCCTACCCTTTTCTTCCATTCTGTCTACGCATGTTCTATTGGGGAAAAAAGGCCAAAATCGCTTACCTCTCACAAAACGGTTGATAACCATATCAAAATATGTTTGTTTTTTTTTTTTTTGGTTTCCACTCAACATGTTATTGAAAGCATGGAAAATGGGGAATTCGGCAAATCAAACCATTTGTTCCTAGCACTTACAAGGAAAAAAAACACCGGCTTATTAGATCATTTTTTGAAAAGCCCCAAAAATGTCTCCCTTTTTGATTATTTTATCTCACCCCCCTACAGCAAACTCAGTTTCAAATTTGGCCGAGATATCTCATGTAACAAAAAAGTTACAAGGCATTGAATGGCTACATACCGAAATCAACAAAAAAGGCCTTGGCACGAGGGGGCAGGGGGGAATCCCATGGCAGTTAAGGGGTTAAGAGTTTGTCAGCAAGCATTGCCCAAGCCAAGAGAGGCTGGACATAAGACAAATACAATCTGGCCAATATTGTGAACAGCATAAGGGGGTTAATGCAAGAGATGTGAACTCTGGAACTGCGTGCCCATATAATATACAACACTTGGTACATTATGGGAATCCCACAAATTGTCAAAACCAGGGAAGAGGTAGGAGGAGACCATATCCCTGTCAGTCGTTGGTTGTTTGTGAAATGGGGAAACAAGAGTGTCAAAAAGGCTGACTTTCTGGTGGCAAGTGTCCAGAAGAAAAGAAAATAATTTGCAGAAAAGTGTTGAAGGGCATTAATTGAATCTTGTTTTCCCTGAAAAGGTGTTTAAAGTCTTAAATGCTGCAAAGCTGTTGGAACCTCTTGTCAGTTGACTTTGAATATAAAAGCACTTGTGAAAAGCTGTTCAGGCAAGGGAGTATACCCAAATGGCAATCTTTTTGAAGATTGTTGGCCTGGCAAGGAAGCAGGCAAAGGGAAAGTTGGCGAAGTGCTATAAACTGGTCCTTTCGGACATTATTTTAGTAGTATTGGAGGAAGAGCCAAGCAAGGCTGTCGCAAAGAAGTTATACTTTCTGGAGTTGTTAAAGTGGCAAATCATCCTGACCAACATAAGCATTGCTGCTATTGAAGAACTAAAAACATGTGTTGGAGTTTTCTGTTGACAAGTTGAAGTTGAATCAGATTATATTGAACTTTTTTACGAACTTGGATTTCCTTTTGTTCTTTGCTTGAACTTTAAAGCAGAATTATGTTTAAAACCTGGTGAAGGTTAGTTCACCCAAGTTGTGAAGAGAGACTTTGATTACTTTGTGAACTCAGGCATTATTGTTTTGAACTGCTATGTATTTACTTTAATTGTTGTAGTTAAGTGTGAGGGACAGTTATCCTTTTGTTAGTGTTTTCTTTAGTTTATTTTAGGCAGGGAAATCCTATTCCGGTTATGGGTGAGGCGTTCGTCCAACCTTATATTCTAATAACATGGCATTTATTGAGAAAACTTCACAACGTGGTCCACCTCACATTTCTGACCCCTCACAGAGGGAAGTTTAGAGTATTGGGGCATAGATGGAGATGGCCTATCATCTGATTATTTCCTTCTGCACCAGCATGTCCTTGCGTCTGGTGGTTCGGAGGCCTCTTGAGATGTGGAGTTTCCCAGTGAGTGGCTTGGGGACTTCAAGGTGACAACCTGATAGCTGATGCAACAGTATTTGAAGATGATACAGGCTCGCATTGGGAGCCAGTGCAGTTCTTTGGATTCTGCAGTTTGTTGAAGCAATCAGTGACCCTTTGTTCTGAAGTAGGGTCAGCCAGGGGGCTGAGTTGGTTTTGTTATTTATTTTGGCCACTCCTTTAGAAGTTTCCTTTATGGCATAGGGAGGACCAGAGGCTACCCCCATGCCTCTGGTGGGGAAGACGAGGATTCTTAAAATATGTATACATCTTCTTTTGGCTTGACACTAGGAGAACAGAATGAGCCCCATGAGCTACAGTTTAGTTTAGCCATCCTAGCATAGCTTGATGCAGAAGCCCCTGTTTGAGTTTGTTTCCCCTACTCCCTTTAGGCATTTGCTCAACCTAAACCGTGATTTGCCTCAAGATCCCGACTCATATATTAATTCATTAGTAAAGAAGTTTGATTTTTAGTGAAGAAAATGTACAATAATTACAATGTTACTGTAAAGAACGTTTGCAAATAAACAACTTTATGTATAATTTGCCAAACATGCGATCTTCATTCATGCCACTATAATGACAATCTTTAAAAAGCCAACTGCTTATAATGCTTCAGACCCGAATCGCTTTTGTGTCATGTAACATTTAGAAGTAGATTGGTACTTGCCATAACATTCTATTTATTTGCAATCTGATAAATACTTTTCAAGAATGAATAAGGAATAACAAAAAACATCCACTGTAGTGTACAATGGAAAAAAGTGATTTAGAATGAATCTCAATATGGTCTCTGTAATCTGTTTTGCGTTCACATTTTAATTTATAACCGCCACTGCTAACGCCACTTTGAGACTCGCCTGTTTTGAATGTCTCCCAGCTTTGAGAACTGAATTCTATATTTAGCTTGTTGGTTGCTCCAACAGAATGGAGTCAATGTCGTCCAATTTGGCCAATGCTATGCACTATAAATAAACCTGGTGCTGATGTGGATAGGAGGCTTACGGGGGTTGGGGGGTTTTACCTTAAATGTAATCCCATTTAAGGTAAACAAGATTTCCAAGATCGCTTTAAAAGTTAGTTATGAAAGGTAATTAACAGGGTCATCTAAAGGAATCTCTGGGTAGCCTACTAATTGAGTCCATGTCTTTGTCGTACAGTCACTAACTGCATTGTTTTTTACTGTGCTGCCTTTGGTGCACATCTTTCTGTTGCTCTTTCCCACCTTCTCGCGTCTTGGTCACATAAAAGGGGATAGAGCGGTCTCCACTTCCCTCCATCGGCTGCTCGCTCGGAAATGTGGCTTCCTCTTCCTTTATGCCCCTTCCTCACAGTAATCAGCCACCCCCATCTCGCACCTTATATTGTGGAGCACAGTCATTCTTCCTGCGAGGCTTTTTCCCTACTATTCCTCCATTAGACAACCCTTCTCCAGCCCCTCTCGCTCATCGTCCTCCAGCCATCCCAATATACCGTTTTTTACTATTAATCAATCACAATCCCTAAATACCCATCCCAGAACGAAGCTTTTTGAACCAGTGAGCATGCCACCTAATCTTCCAATACATTGCTGTGCCTTGGGTATCTGCCTATTCTTTTGTAATTCTCACTAATAATCGTAGTATGCTTATACTCTGCCAACTGAAGCCTGCATGGTAAAATTAAATAGCAGTCATGCTAGATGATGGAAAATCATTTTATGAAATTAACTAGTCGTTCTTGGTTAATACATGTGAAGTATTTGGAACTAAGGGAGGACCATGTACACTCTATTCTGGGAACATCCGTGAGTTTAAGTGAAATATAATATTTTTGATGGGAAAGCTTAGGGTTTTTCTTTATGCCCCCTTCTAACATCACAATTACCCTTTAGCAATTGCTCTTGGAAAATGTCAGGAATGTCCTAGACTAAGGATGCAGTTGGGAACGTTGCTGCTTATTCTGATGGCTGACTGGTTACTGTTTGTATTAAAAGTAACTATCAATTCCAGTGATCCAGGCAACATTTGTCACCTTTAGACATTGCAAACTTACAATTGCTTCAAGAGGTAATTGACAATATATACTGGATTTCAGAGAGAATGGAGGTAGTTAATCAGATAGGAGAACTTTTGGTCGGTGATGGATTAACCTGATTAGGAATCATATCTCTGAAACCAATCGGAGCTAGGGAATGGGGCATGAGCAGCCTAATGTTATTAATTTGCAAACTGGTGCAAGATCTTTACTTTTAATATTGCCTCAGTAGGATGAATCCAATGGTAGTAGAAAACACACTTTAACTATTGAAACCCCTATTGCTTCCTAGCGATCTCACAAGGAATACAGGTGTTTTTTTCTTCCATTGGGATTTAACTACTCAACCTAGGTTTATTTTTTTCCACCAGACTCCCTTGGTCAGAACTGATGTCTATGGTTGCAGGCATTGCTCGAGATGGATTTAACGTCACACATGATTTGGGTGAGTACAAATTATCGTTTTTTATACATAACACTTACTAATACTACACATCACCATGTTGATATGCTCTGTAAATTGTCATGGGCTTGGAATAGACGGATGTTAATCCTTTTTTTTTTAGGATGTGTATATATCTGTGTGTGTAAACATCCAAGTTGCTTTTCTCTGTCATGTTTGTGTTGATAATGTACTACAAAAGGGTCATTGGCGTCCATATTTTTAATTGCCCTGTAGTGTTTCAAGATTCTATGTTTAAGAAGTATTGTACCTCATCTTACACAGACAGTCTATATATTAAAGCACAAAATGTGTCATACATGTCATATTTTGTTCAATGTGCGATGTTTTGTGGTCGCCATAGAGTATGCTTTTCCACTTTAAGGCTAAATTACAAATGTTGCTCTTATAACATGTTTGGAAGCCATTGTTTCGCTTTTATTAGACCATAATGAATGTTGTTGTTCAACTCTTCTTTAAGCATACTCTGTGCTAACTTGTCTTTAAGGGAAGTCAATTACCCTTTAGCAGTACATTTTCAACATAAACATAACAGTGATGTTGTTTCCATAATGAGGTTTGGCACTTTGGCACATATAAAATCACACAGGCGTAAAGGGGACAGATAATAGCAACTCAGAGGTTTAGAGTCCAGAGTTATTATTAAAATGGAAACTCTGAAACCAAGAGGACATAATAGCGATGAAGAGCTATATGTCTTTCTTGGATAAAATCGTCAGCTTTCCATATTAGCCTGTTAGTATTGGCTAAGGGCATTGGGCATAATGTCCAACATAGTATATCAGAATACCCTAATTGGATTCTTGTTACAATTGCATCTAAGCATATTTGGCTGGTGCTTTGGCAAATGCCAGAGAATGATTATGCCCACTAGGGCGTAATTTAGCAATTTGAGATATTTCTGTAATGTGTTCGTCTAGCAACATGTCAGTCTATTAACATGTCTATACTACACCAACCAAATGTAAAAATGTAATATTGGCATTATATACACTCAATTCTCAAATACCTATTTCAGTGTGAATCCACCAACTATTTGGGTTTATTGTGAGGACTAAAACAGTTTGGCATCTATCAGAGTTTCCTATCACTGGCTCCAAGATCGCCATGTAGCATCATAACGCAGCATGATATTTCTCCAGCATGGGGTCTGGCATGGATTCACATGCTCATGAATATTCCCCGTCGTCAGGCTGGGAATCCTCGGTAAAAGAGAAAATCAGTTTCATTTCTGAACTGTCTTTCTCCTAACAACCAATCACTGAGCTCTGGGTCATACTGCCCCCAGCAAATGACTGCCCTCTACCTAAGCCCCTCCTCAGGCAGCCATCTTCAGATTTTGACCGCACGTTCCTCGTGCTTAGCTCTCAGACTTTTTTCTTTTTTTTTTTTCTCGCTTTTTTGAAGCATTTTTTTCTATTGTTAACACCAATCACCACACAACCGGGTGTATGGACACTAGCAGCAGCGCTAGTCATGTGGAGGGGGTGAGGAGCATGCAAGGTTATTAAGGGAGCGGGCGGAGGGGACAGCTAGATCCTCAAACGGCCTCGAATGGAAAATCGGGCACGTACCTCCTAAGGCTCAGGGTGTACAAGCATCCCGTCGGGTAAGATTACACGAGCCCAACCGTTCAGTCCAGGATAGAGATGACTAACGAATACCATTAACAATTTCCTTCTCTGCATACACCTCTCAAACTCGAAACCAAACACAACCACAAACCTCTAGCGCAGCAAACCGCACGAACTTCACTACACTGCAACAACAAAACAAAAAAACACATAGACTCGCACATCAGCACACGACGACTACCGGCCGCATACACCCCAGGCCCAGCCGACGGAACCACCGGGCTGAGGCTGCCAACAGCACATCACTGCAATCTTGCACTTTTCCAGCCTCCACCCACTAACCCACTATCCGACCCCCTCTTTCAGAGCCGCCAGAGCGCCAGGGGACTACTCCTGTGGTGATAGTGCGCGGTACAAATGACCATTAACATTAACATATTGTTCTGTCAGTCGATCATCCTTCCGATTAACATGGACCCGTTTTGGGATTTCTTCAGCACCAGTCAAGGGTGGATTTCGTCGAGTTTCTTCGGAGAAGCTTCCAGAAGATTCTTCAAGGCCTACACCACGTGGATCATGTCGGACGAGAAGGATTCCCCTTCCCTTTTCAAGCTTTGCCCCGACTGCAGTTTGCAGAATGTTTACATGGACAACAAACATTCCAAGTGCCTGTACTGCCTGCATCCAACACATAAGGAGGAAGATTGTGCATTTTGCCATGAACGTTCGGAGCGCACGTTGAAGGATCGGCGTAAGCGGCTGGAGGAGTGGCTGCAAGCCAAGGCCTCTGCACTGGTTGGTGCCCAGGCGCATGCATGTCTCTTCCGGATACGGGAAAGCTGAGCGGGCTTCTAAGTCCTTTGAGGCTGCCCCTCGCACGGGGGTCCAACAAAAGACCAAGCACTGCGAGTCCGCTACCGTCGGGAGCACCGTTGCAGCAGACTCCTCGGTGGCCAGGGCGCATTCGACATCGTCAGCTGCATCAGTCTCCAGTCAACCCTCCGGATCTTCATCTTCAGGAAGTCGGATCACCCGGGCAAGCTGAAGGTGGCCCTGGAGACGACAGAGAAGACCAAACAGGGTATGGCATCCGGCCTACAGTCAGAGAAGGCCAAAGGGGTCCTGGCCTCTGAGCCGGCCCCTAAGGAGAACGCCAAGCAGGACAAGGTGCCTGGGGCGACCACGAAGGACAAGCAGGACAAGGGGACTGGCCTGAACATGAAAGCCCAGGTGCACTAGACGAAGGCGGCTCCTTCCATCGAAGTGGTGCTAGCGTCCCTTTCGAAGGCTGCGGGGGTGGACCTGCATGGTGCCCTTCCAAAGGCAAGAGTGTCCCTCACAGCCGGGAGGGAGGCTTCATTGCAGACAATTGAGAAGACCCCGCAGAAGAAGATGCGACTCTTCTCCCCAAGACCGTCCCCTCTGGACGTGAACAAAGGGGGGGGAGGCGCTGAAGTCCTCCAGGGCACGGATATCTCCCTTGCTGAGGAGGAGGAACTCGTGTACCCTCCAGACCATCCAGGATGAGGGCGCCGACAAGGGCAACAATGAGGACCACGATGGGGATACCGTTGACGGCGACGGAGAGCGTCAAGATGACGAGGGTCCTGACCCTGCTCCTATGCCACAGCTGCCTGTCTCTACACCACAGCTGCCATATAGAGATCTTTCGATGGACATTCTCTCCACCCTTCATACACTTGTATCTGAGATACAGAAGAGGATGCCGGCGATGCTGCTGCCCCCTCTCGCAGCGGCTCTGGTGCCGACCGCCCCGCTGACGACGGGCAACCTGCCATCCAAGAAGAGGAAGAGGCACCCGCTGCCTCCTTGCCACCCGTTGCTTCCTTCTCAGCCACCCCCGGCAGGTGAGATGGAATCGGACAGAGCGACAATGATGGGCACAGAAAACAATGGCGGGATGGGGGACCTCCTGTCGCCTCCGCCCAGATCCTCTCCACCGGACGAGATAGCTCTTTCAGCTCGTTCCAGAGGAGAAGAAGGAAGGCTTCTTATACCAGCACCGCGAGGCGAAGAGGAAGACCATCCTTTCAGTCCCGCTCTTGGATGACATTTGGTATGAAGGACTGGCGCTCATGAAGAACCCTTCTACGGCCCCAGCAAAGAAGTACAGGGTGCCGGATTCCACGCCTAAGTGTTTGCGTGCCCAGCCGTCTCCGGACTCTGTGGCTACTGCAGCCACCAAGAAGTCGTCGTCGGGCTCTACATCTTCGGCAGCGTCCACCCCTCGGGCCAACGAGGGGAAGAAGTTGGATGTGATGGGAAGGCGAGTTATCTACTCTGCACCAACGACCATCAAGGCCGCCAACGCCCTCGCTATGGTAGCGCACAATGACCGGGAGCTGTGGTTCAAGCTCGCACCTCTGCTGGACTTCCTCACCGACAATAAGAGGGCCGAGGCATTGGAGATTCTGCAAGAGGGCGAGGTGGCTTCGGACCACGCCATCACTGTGGCCACGGACACTGCGGATACGGTTTCCCACCAGATGGGCAATGGCGTTTGCCTCCGCCGCCGTGGCTGTCTCAAGGCCACCAACTTTCGACAGGAGGTCCAGACTAGGGTTTTGCACATGCCCTTTGAAGGAGACAATCTTTTTGGAAAGGCCGTGGATGAGTCTCTACAGGTCATCAAGGCGGAGACAGAGACTGCATGTGCCCTGGGCACGCTACAGCAGCGATGGTCGTCCTTTCGGTCCTCAGGAGTCAAGTCTCCCCGATCCTGAAAGGGTTACGGCAGGGGCTCCACCTCTTACCACCAACCCTCCTGCTCCTCGGCCCAAGAGACCAACAGGGGCCACTCCAAGGCCTTCAGAGGAGGACGCTGTCAATTGCCAGGGATCCCAAGGCAGCCCGTCGACCTCTAAGCAAGAATGAACTGGCCAGGACATCGGGCCCCCACCCGTGCACCCTGGTTGGAGGCCGGGTGGCGAGCTTCGTCAGCAAGTGGAAGACCATCTCCACTGACCGTTGGGTGCTGGACGCTCTCGCCCACGAACACACTTTAGAGTTTCAACGGAAGGGTCCCCAATTACCACCGCTGGCCCGGCAGGAAGACCACCTCCCTCACCTGCTGCTGGAGGTTTGGGCGATGATAAAGAAAGGGGCGATAAAGCTAGTTCCAAGGCGACTCCGGGGCTCCGGAGTGTATTCAAGGTACTTCCTCGTGTGAAAGAAGACCGGGGGCTGGAGGACCATTGTCGACCTGCAACAACTGAACAAGTACATAAAGTCCCAGAAGTTCCGAATGGCCACTCTTCAACACGTGCTCGGACAGCTGGAAGAGGGAAACTTTCTGTCATCATTGGATCTGGAGGATGCGTACTTCCACATCCCCATTCACAAAGGACACTGCAAGTTACTGTGCTTCGTCGTTCAAGGCCCTTCCCTTCGGGCTGAAGTCGGCCAGAGTCTTCACCAATTGCCTGGCGCAGGTGGCGGCCCATCTACGACTACAAGGGATACACGTCTACCCATACTTGGACGACTGGCTCATCCGGGCCAGCTCAAGGGACATTGTGGTCGACCACACGGCGAGGACCGTCAGCCTACTGACGAATCTGTGGTTCTCAGTGAATTATACAAAGTCCTGCTGGACTCCATCGCAGGACGCGCTGTTGCTGGGATCCCGGCTCAACGCAGTGTCATGCCTGGCGTCACCGTCGGAAGAGAGAGTATCGGCCATCCTGGGAAGGTGCAATGGCTGCTAGCTCTGAATGTTGCCACAGTGAGGACAATCAAGTCTCTACTCGGCATGATGATGCATTTACCTCATTCAACTCCCGTTGGATTCATGTGTCTGGAAGCTTCCAGAACAGGATCACGCTCGATGAGGGATTCCGTCGGGCGATAAGGTGGTGGGGTGTACGCTCTGACCTGATGGGAGGTGCATATTTCAAGGCCCACCGCACCAGGAGGTGGTCACGATGGACGCTTCTCTGGAAGGATGGGGATCCTACACCAGAAGTCTTCACGCCAGAGGCTGGTGGCTGCCAGAGGAGAAGACGTTGCACATCAATGTTCTGGAGCTGCGGGTGGTGTATTGGGCCCTTAAATTGTTCTGCCGACCCTCAAGGGCAAGGTGGTGCAGGTCTTCACAGGCAAAACCACCACAATGTTTTACATCAGGAAACGGGGGGGCAACAGATTTCCAGCGCTCTCCAAAGAGGCACAGGACTTATGGCACTGGGCCGTTGCCCAGGGGATGTTCCTCATCACGTTTCATCTGGCAGGAGTAAAAAACTCAGTTGCCGACTCTCTAAGCAGGGAGCTTCGCTCTTGCCACGAGTGGGAACTTCGGCAGGACCTAGTGGAGAATATTTTCCTCAAATGGGGCAATCCCCAGATCAACTTGTTTGTGACGGCGATGAACGCCAAGTGCCTGAGGATTGCCAGTAGGTTCCCCCAGCAGGAGAGCACGGGGGACGCATTCTTGTTCCTGTGAGATGGCCTCTTTCTGTATGCGTTCCCACCTTTGCCGTTGTTACTTCGAGTCATCAGTCAACTCAGACTGTGCTGGTGCCAGATGATCCTCATCGCACCGGACTTGGATTGTCGGGCTTAACGGGCTTAGAGCCTCTACCCACCTGTAATTTCCCCTTCCGCTCCCGCACGGCCTTGGCCGTCAGCGACTGGCATTTCGAGCAGGCATCACAAGCAAATGCGGTGGGGGTCAGTGAGCGACATTTGCGACTTACAGTCCCTGCAGGTCTGGAAGCCAGACCGCGGAGTCGGAGGGGTCGAAGAGAAAGAAATTGTAATAATGAACACACGAGATGCGCCGAGTTCTACGAAGCAACATGTTTGCGGAAAAAACGGAACTGAGGCTACAGGCGCCGTGCATCCTATTTATAACATCCGGTGACATCGCCCTTGACGGAGGCCTTCGAGGGACATCGACCCAGCGCCATCGTAGCAGGACGCTGTCTGCCGAAAAATTTCCGAAGTGCACAGCTGTGGACATTACATGTCAAAGATGTCAAAGATGTGGAATACATTGGAGGAACATCCAGTCGAAAGAACGTTACCAGTTGGTAAGTAACTTGTTCTACTTGAATTTCCACAAGACGAGGGTGGTGCTGCGGACGCACCCCTCCTTCATGCCCAAGGTGCCATCGGACTTTAATCTAAACAAGCCCTTGGCTTTGCCTGTGTTTTTTCCGACGCCTTCATCGCCGGCTGAAAGGACTTTGCACTCGCTGGATGTGGCTAGAGCGCTGAAGTTTTATGTGGCCCGCACAAAGCGTTTCCGGAAAACTTTTTGTGAACTTTGGTCCTGTGAACCATGGGAATGCCCTCTCCAAGGTTTCCATTTCCAGGTGGCTCTCCGGCTGTGTCACCCACTGTCACCGGTTGGCAAACCGACAGCTGCCTGGCTGTGCGGGAGCCCATTCCACCAGGGCGATGGCTGCTACAAGAGCGTTCCTGTCTGGTGCTACATCTGCAGGGCTGCTACGTGGAGGTCGACGCACACCTTCACAAAGGTCTACTGCGTCAACAGGGATTCCAGGAAGGAGTCCAGAGTCGGCCAAGCAGTGCTGCGCAACCTGTTTGCTTGAAGGTGAGCCTGGTGAGGATGTAAAAGATGCTTATGTTGAGCCCACCTCCCGTGGTTGTGCATGTGTGTACTGCTATGTATTCTTTATTCATGAGCATGTGAATCCATGCCAGGCCCGATGCTGGAGAAAGAACAAGTTACTTACCTGTAACTGATGTTCTCCAGCATGGGTCTGGCATGGATTCACATGCGAACACTCCTGCCTACCCCTCTGCGGCTCTTCTCTTGGTCCTACTGCCACTTTACGTGCTACCAAATCTGAAGATGGCTGCCTGAGGAGGAGCTTAGGTAGAGGGCAGCCATTGGCTGGGGCACTATGACCCAGAGCTCAGTGATTGGTTGTTAGGAGAAAGACAGTTCAGAAATTAAACTGATTTTTTTCTTTTACCAAGGATTCCCAACCTGACGATGGGGAATATTCATGAGCATGTGAATCCATGCCAGACCCATGCTGGAGAACAAGAGTTATAGGTAAGTGACTTTTTCCTTATCTGAGGATCAATGGCATAAATGTTTGAATCATCATGCACCTGTCATGAATTCATTTTTGGGGATAATGTAATTAAATTGATTCCCTTATTGTCAGAATATCTTTATATGTGTATTTGCACACCAAACCAGATAGCATAGCTTTAACCATGAGACGCTGCTTAGCACGTTCACACTTTTTGTACCTATAATGTATTGTATTTTAGATGAAATAAGAGCCTGATGGAATAATTGTACAAAATGCACGAGCACTTTGCTCGGTTAAATTAAATTTGATAAATTAAGAAATGTGAACCAGACATAGAAACTAAAATGTAGGGATACCCATGACACGGTCTTTAAATCAAGGAAGTGTTTCCTGCACTACATTAATTTGAGGGCACTGTTTAGACATTTTTTTAAATGCCCGCCCTGTTATACTTACCTTTATTCAAGAGTCTCGGAACATTGAGTGAGAGACAATCATCATGTGACTGCCTAACACCGGACAGGCTCGTAATTCAAATAAGTAAACCGAGCGCTTTTACACTTATTACTAGTCTGGGGAAATCTGTAGAAGGACGGAATGTGTGGCAAATTTAACACGTTTTCACAGGTATTTTCATATTTTTTCAGCTCATGGAATCAATGAGTTTTAACCATGGTTTTATAACGTGGCCAATAAACTATTGTAACATTCTGCACTATATGTAACATCTGTGCCTGGAGCACTTCAAGTAGAATAGTGAGGCACCTTCCATTAGAATGTTAATCTTTAGAAGCACAGAGTAACAGAGAGCTGACCTGAAGGAAGCCAGTGGGGTGTAGACAAGCTCTTAAATAAAGTAGAGGAAAGAAACTCACCTGTTTGCAGTATCCTTTCAACTATTTTTCCACTTTTTTCAAAAACCAAGAGCCGAGGTCTCTTTTCTCTCTGCAACTGGATTACTTCTCATTGGGACCGAGTGACTGTTTTCCATGTTGGACTTTTCTTTTGCACAATTGTATGAGATTGGTTTACTCTCAACCCCATGTCACCCGCTGCAATTACAAGAAGGCAGAGCGCTCAGGGAGATTTAAGCTAGATTCTTGGGAATAATAAAGAAATATATATATATATATTTTCACGATTAATTCAATTCACTTCTTTATTCAAATAAAGATTCATATAAGATCACATAATTATCTGAAAAGGTTATTGCATATAAATATTGAATAAGCATCATGTCATACATTCCTGTTAAACTCCTCCCATTTCAACTCCAAGATCAAGAGGAAAAACAAATCTTATAAAAAGAAAATGACATATCTAATATCTCAAAGTGACATTGATTCTCTTACATTTCATCCTTCTTTTCCATCTTTACAAGATTTATTAGAAGGGTCCATAATAGCCTGTTAGGAGCTATCTGGCGTTTTTGAAGATGTCCTAGCAACACATGCTTTGCTATTTTCTCCTACCATGGAAGTCCTTTTTGGCATAAGCCACCTAATCGCTAAAACATTGTTACTGTAAATGAAAAAAAGGAGAAAGAGTTCCGGAGCAGTGTATGGTGTTGGCATGGCAACTTGACGATGCTTGGCTATGAAATGGCCGAAGCACCAGCCTGGCCTACACCCTCCCGCTCACGTCTGCTGGCCTGCTGCTGTTGCCGGGGTGGTGTGCATGCTACCGAAGTAGGAGCAAAATGACTGCACTTAGCTAGATTCCCGTTAGATATTAATTTGTATGCACCAATGCTTTCTGTCAGATTTACTCCTGTTGGACTGTGTTTAAAGTCTGCAGCAGAGTGATCTCTGTTTGGTCTGCTTAGCCTAGACCTCGCTTTTGGCCACACAGTGGAGGAGCAGGCTGACGGGAGTTGAGACAGCCGATCATTGAGCTACAGCACACCTGTATGGAGTGCTTAGGTTTGTTGGTGTTACATGGAGATATGGATAACATTATGAAATGATTTATCAACTATAGATCACAATTGTATAATACCGCGAACATTTGCACTGTGGAACGCTTACGGCTATTGGGCAGACATTTTGCAAGATGTGTTAAAAATGCACAATTTCTTACTATATTGACTTTACGTGCAGCAAACATGTTTTCCATTGGAGTTTACACTGCGCTTGGTAGCCACAAGTTATACAGCAGTTAATTGTCACTGGATGCAGTTTATAGAACAACGAATTGGGGGCAAAATTGCCTTGCCCTGCTGTATGCTCGGGTCATCGAGCGGGAGAAGGCGCATTTCGCCCTAGTTGATGCTATGAAACGTGTAGCTTGCACTTGATTTAACAGTAAGAAGACCCAATAGCACCCTGAGCGGTTGCAATGCCCAGGAGTCAGCAGGCAGCGTCCCACAGGACTGCTCAGCGGGTATACATTAGCTATTAGTCCCATTGGGGGATAGAATGAGAACCCTCACCCGCCTTCAGCCGGGTGGTTGTACGAGCGTTTATAAGAACCAATTACTCGCTTTATTGTTACGAAGTGTGCTCTTATTGTCGGCATCGACTGCATGAGAGGCTGAGCCGATCTAGTAAAGAAGGACTTAAACGTGTGTCCTGTAGGTTACATAAACATTTATATCTCGGAGGTGGACGTTTTACATTTTGATAATGTAACATCCTTGCCATCATTTACCATGTTGTACTTTTAAGGGAGACAACACAGCTGCACAGAAGTGATACAAACGAAGGTAATGCTTATAATCAAGTTAGTGTTTCACACATTGCACTAATGGGATGTTACTGTGATTTATACCACGCATCGCTGCCATTTTCTCATGGGTTGTGCTTTTTAGTTTTATTAATTGGTGTGATTTGATAGCTTTACGTGCTGTTTATGTAACAGTGAAAGTCTGTCAGGCCGATTCATGGAAATAATGTGCGCGGAAAAACCGGCGCACGCGTGCGAAAACGTGCGATTCGCAGTGCCACAGAAAAAATTGCAGAAAATCGCACAGAAAACAGCGCACATCCATTAATGGAAGCACGGGCACGAGCAAAAAGTGGGATGTGCGCCGAAAAAGTGCGCGCCGCATGCTAGGGCACAGGTCATCTAACGCTGTGCGATAAAGCCACAGCGAATTCGCACATAGCGCGGCGCACATCCCAAAAGTAGGCGGAAACCGGGGCGTGAATCTCGGAATGGGGAACAACTCGTGGGCGTCACAGGGGAGGTCCAGGAGGCAAGTGCGCGGAACGCCCAGACGCTCGCCTACAACAGGCATTCATGGAATCGAATCGGGTAAAATATCGCAGGGCCAAAGACGCGCACAGGCCCATACCCGTACGCCACAGAAAGCAGGCGGTAGCGTCCCAATACATGTGCGCCAAAATGTGCGCTTAAAAAATACCGTATACACAGCTCAGCGATTGTGCCTGGGGGAGCGTGTGCGTGCATTTCAGGGGTGCGCACGAGCGTTTTGGCTGGGTGCGTGTATATCAGGGGTGCGCGAGAAGTTCCACACGTGATGGGTCCTGGGGGAGCGGGGTGCGTGTATTCCAGGGGCCTGCGGGTGGTTTCACACGCGATGGGGCCTGGGGGAGCGCTGTGCGTGTATTCCAGGGGCCTGCGGGTGGTTTCACACGCGATGGGTCCTGGGGGAGCGGGATGCGTGTATTCCAGGGGCCTGCGGGTGGTTTCACACGCGATGGGGCCCGGGGGAGCGGGGTGCGTGTATTCCAGGGGCCTGCGGGTGGTTTCACACGCGATGGGTCCCGGGGGAGCGGGGTGCGTGTATTCCAGGGGCCTGCGGGTGGTTTCACACGCGATGGGTCCCGGGGGAGCGGGGTGCGTGTATTCCAGGGGCCTGCGGGTGGTTTCACACGCGATGGGGCCCGGGGGAGCGGGGTGCGTGTATTCCAGGGGCCTGCGGGTGGTTTCACACGCGATGGGGCCCGGGGGAGCGGGGTGCGTGTATTCCAGGGGCCTGCGGGTGGTTTCACACGCGATGGGGCCTGGGGGAGCGGGGTGCGTGTATTCCAGGGGCCTGCGGGTGGTTTCACATGTGATGGGGCCCGGGCCTGGGGGAGCGGGGTACCACTCACAGTCTGCCTTAAAAACGCGTAGCCAACACCTACCCGCTGTGAAGCAATAGCGTGCGAACCCCAACGGCTGGAAAACACACGCACCGCACCCCCGAAAGGCACGTACAGAGAAATGGAAATCCACGTGGGATCTCCAAGCCCTGCCAGGGCAACGCCCGTGCGCGATACGTTACAGACGCGCTTACGCTGTAAGGGCCTTTGGTCCAATAAAATCGCGTACGCGTGCTGACGCGCATACGCGCTAAGGGCCTTTCCTCGAATTACACGCAGACGTGCTGCATTTTCATGTGCAAAATCACTCCATATCAAGCTGGCCACGCGTAAGCACACGGAAGACCACGCTCCTGCCCGAAAGGCCGAATTACTGCCCCCCAGAGCCCCGAGCAGCCTCCCACGAGCCATCTGCTGCTGCCTGCCTGCCTGCTGCCACCGTGCCCTGCCATTTGGTGCCTGCACATCAGCCATCTGCAGGGTTCCAGTTGCTGTGTCCACCCCTGCTGGAACAGAAGACTCCCGACTGGGATACCATCGCTCCACAGCCCAGCCCCAGGACCCAGTTGCCCACCCACGCCTGCCTCTGGGGTTGCCATGTCGAGCCCACCACCATCTGGCAGCACTGGCAACCCCCAGCCAGAGAGGCAGAGGGCCACCAGCTTCACGGCCACCGAAGTTGGTGTCCTGGTGGAGCATGTCCTGGGGCATTATGATGCCCTCTTCGGAAGACCACGCGCCAACAAGGAAGGATGGGAGAGGATCTGGGACGATGTAGTGGTTGCCATCAACGCGGAGGGGGTGGCAACCCGCGACATCAAGCACATCAAGAAGCGCTGGGAGGACTTGAGGTCCAGGACCCTCAATAAGGCCCGGTGCCTCGCGGAGGGGGGCCGGGCATGCCTGAGTGACATCCAGATGAGGGTCCTGGAACGCGTAGACCCAGCGCTCCACTCCCAGATCCTTCGGCGGCAGACCCGTCTGGAGTTGAGCGGTAAGTGGCCAAGCATTGCTGTGTGAGACAGGGCATGTTGCAGTGTGCTGGTTGTCTGATACTTGCCTGTATGTGTGACATAGGCCATGTACGTATGTGTGTGTGCAGGGACATCATGGTCAGGCATGTGAGTACAGTGATGTGTGAACCACATGGTTGGTGCATGTGTTCTATTGCAACATGGGGGGCTCTATGCGGAATGGACACATGGAAGCATGGCAGTCTCTGTTCCTTGACATGGGTGGGGGTGAGGGATGGGTGCTGATGCCATGTACATGTATGGTGTCCATGTCTGTGTGTCTGACCTGCGTGTCTGTGACTTGTAAATGCCATGGATGCATGACACATGTCTGTGACAATGTTCAGATCCACTGATGCAGCCTAGTCATCCTTGTATCCACTGCGTCTGTGGTGTACGAGGCCAGGTGGATGGAACTATGGTGAGGTGTGTGCATGTGATGGCAAGACCCATGATGCATGTGAGTTCAAAACCAACATTGTATGAATCATGAGTCCCTTGGTCATGTATGCCAATGTCCATAGCATGCGCCGTGCCTGTTACTGCATGTGTTTTGCCTGCACTGACCCATGTGTTGTGGAGGGACATGATGGAAGTGATGTTTGACAGTGCCACTCATCTGCTAATGCTTCCTGTCTAGGGGACCATTGTACAGTACCCTGATGCTTGTGTTCTATGTCTCCCTCTACACAGTGGCAGGTGAAGAAGAGGGCGGAGAAGGCGCTGTGGAGCAGGGCGGCAGGGATGCCCCCACGGCTGCAGCGGAAGGGGTGGGTGAGCCCCCGCAGGGGCTTGCAACGGCGGAAGACGGCGTGGAGACATCCAGGTTGGTGGTTTCCACAGAGGGGGAGGAGGCCGCTACTGAGCCACACATGGGGCCTGGTGGGGGCATCCCCGCTGGTGCAATTGGTGCAGTCCAGGGCCAGGGGCAGGAGGCAGCACAGGTCGCCGTGGAGGGGCCTGTGCATGTCACTGTCCCTGACACTGTGACTGCACCACCATGCACCAGCAGGGATGCCCCATCCCAGGCCCGTCCGCAGGTAGAGGAGATGTCCATGTCATCTGACACTCCTCTACCTGCGGACGAGGGGACCCCTGGCCGTGTGGAGAGGGTCCTGATTGGTGTCGCGTTGCGCACGGCTGGCATTCGTGATGAGGTGCATGCTTCCCGGGAGGAGCATGCACATCATCACGAAGAGCACCGTGCGTACGTGAACCATTTGGGAGCCGCCATTGTCGGGGGTTTCCTACATGTGTGTGGCCTTCTGGCGACCCTCTCCTCCTCTGTGGTGGCTATGCGCCAGTCGTGCTCCATGCCGTCTTCCGGCCCAGATGCCACCAGGGCTCCCTGTGGACCTGCCCCGACCAACGCAGCCAGCTCGGTGGGGACCCCATCCCTGCCACAGTCGGGAGTCGAAGGCCCAGCAGGGGTGGACACACCAGCAACTGTCCCCCTGCAGATGGAGGATGTGCTGGCATCATCTGGCAGGGCACGTGCACGACCGCATCGGTGGATTCCATCAGCCTGGATGCCGTCGTTCTGGCAGTGGCGTCGGAGGCAGCAGCAGGCTCGACGTGGGAGGCATCATGGCTCGGGGCCATCAAGATCGGAGGGGCAGGCATCGGCCGGGGGGCAGGAGAACCCTGGGATGGCAGTGTCTTCCGTGTGGGAGCAGTTGGTCCAGCGGATAGGTGCGGAGCGGCAGCGGGCGGAAGAGGAGCGGCTCACCATGGTCAGGGCGGAGTTCTCCATGCGTCGGGCGTTGAGGTGGGATGAGTGCCTCGAGGAAGCTCGCAGGGAGTTTGAGGTGAACACGGGGTTGTCCCTGCGAGACCTTGGGGCCAGGACAGAGTCCCGCCTCCAGGACATCGACATGAAGTTCGACGATGCCCTGGCCCACAACATCACGGAGTGAGCCGCAGGACTTGCCCGCTGCCAATGTATATAGTTCTTTAGTGTTAAGTTTCCTTTCCGTTTGTTTTTATTTTTTGGGGCGCATGGACATTGCCCCAACTTCTTGTATATAGTTCTTCTTTAGGTAGGGTTTATTTAGATGGGTTTCATTTTTTGGTTAGGGCACATGGACCCAGGATTTGTTTCTTGTATATAGTTGGACTATGGATTTTGATATATTTTTATTTTCCCATGGATCAATGTTTTTTTTTCATTTGGACACCTTGGATTCATTTATCACAGACTGCGTTTTGGGATACATTTATTTTAGTTTGCTCTTGGTTCTCTTGTAATGTTTTTTTGGCTCTTCATTTATTCCATGCTGATTTTGGTTCTATTGCATTCTTTTGTTGCTTGTTCTGATTCCATTGTTGTTCTGTTCAATACATTTTTGGTTGATATTTCTATGTGTCGTTTTCTCAGTTTGAATTCATGCATGTCATGATGTGTGTTTTATCATTCAAATGCACCCATTGGGTGGGTGTTACCAGATTATGTTGATGTACTTACTTGACATTTGGGATGCATCATGTGCTGGGTATTGCTTTGGGGGGTGGGTGTAATACCTGATGGTGTGTTCGGACTGGGGTGGCGTGGGGGGTGAATTGTGTGGCCTTGTTGGCCATGATTATGGATGGTCATGAGGTGTGGGGGTGCAAGGGGACATGAGTGGGGGCCTGCTGGCAGGTGCCCCACAGTGCTGGGGGGTGGGGGTGCTGGGGAACATGAGTTGGACATGGGTGGGGGCCTGCTGGCAGGTGCCCCACAGTGCTGGGGGGTGGGGGTGCTGGGGAACATGAGTTGGACATGGGTGGGGGCCTGCTGACAGGTGCCCCACAGTGCTGGGGGGTGGGGGTGCTGGGGAACATGAGTTGGACATGGGTGGGGGCCTGCTGGCAGGTGCCCCACAGTGCTGGGGGGTGGGGGTGCTGGGGAACATGAGTTGGACATGGGTGGGGGCCTGCTGGCAGGTGCCCCACAGTGCTGGGGGGTGGGGGTGGTGGGAGACATGGGTGGAGGCCTGCTGGCAGGTGCCCCGCAATTCTGGGGGTGGGGGTGCAAGGGGACATGAGTTGGTGATCATTGGTGCAAGGAGACATGTGCCTTTGCTGGGGGACATGCCCATGTTGGGTGGGCTGCCTGCGGGACATGACCAGGGATGCAGGGTAGTCCCCTGTGGTGTGGGCTGCATGCAGGGGCCGTGGAGGGTGTACAGGGAACACCTGGGAGGACCCACACTGGCAAATCACATGTAGGACTCCCCGGCACCCCTGCAATACACGTACCCTGCTGAAATCGCGTGTATGACTTTCTGCGCACCCCTGGTATACACGCACACGCTCCCCCAGGCCAGATCGCGTGTGAAACCACCCGCGAGCCCCTGAAATACACGCACGCAGCCCAATCGCGTGTGGCACTTCTCGCGCACCCTTGAAATACACGCACCCAGCCCATTCGCGTGTAGTATTTCTCGTGCACCCCTGAAATACACGCACCCAGCCCATTCGCGTGTAGAATTTCTCGCGCACCCCTGAAATACACGCACCCAGCCCTAACGCGTGTGAAACTTATCGCGCACCCCTGTAATACACGCACCCAGCCCTAACGCGTGTGAAACTTCTCGCGCTCCCCTGAAATACACGCACCCAGCCCATTCGCGTGTAGAATTTCTCGCGCACCCCTGAAATACACGCACCCAGCCCTAACGCGTGTAGAACTTCTCGCGCACCCCTGAAATACACGCACCCAGCCCTAACGCGTGTAGAACTTCTCGCGCACCCCTGAAATACACGCACCCAGCCCTAACGCGTGTAAGACTTCTCGCGCACCCCTGAAATATACGCCCCCAGCCCTAACGCGTGTGAAACTTCTCGCGCTCCCCTGAAATACACGCACCCAGCCCATTCGCGTGTAGAATTTCTCGCGCACCCCTGAAATACACGCACCCAGCCCTAACGCGTGTAGAACTTCTCGCGCACCCCTGAAATACACGCACCCAGCCCTAACGCGTGTAGCACTTCTCGCGCACCCCTGAAATACACGCACCCAGCCCTAACGCGTGTAATACTTCTCGCGCACCCCTGAGATAAACGCACCCAGCCCTGACGCGTGTATAACTTCTCGCGCACCCCTGAAATACACGCGCCCAGGCAAATCGCGTGTGAAACTTCTCGCGCACCCCTGAAATCCACGCACCCAGGCCAATCGCGTGTTACCGCGAAACCCGTAATACACTTTCCCCGCTTTGGCAGTCCGGTAAACTGGTCAAGGTTTGGCACAGCCCTTTGCGATGTTTTAGGGATTTTGATGGCTTTTCCTTGTGCGAGGGCGTTCTTGGGGGCGTAACTGGCGCTGCTGCAGGGTCGCTGCGCCACTCTGCGCCACTCTGCGCCACTGCTTGTTTTGGAGGATTAATCCATGAATACGATGTGCGCTGAAATGGATTTTATCGCACGCGGCTGGCGCAGACATTCGCACGGGAACACTCTGCGCCAGCCGCGTGCGATACTTTTGACTGTATTTCCATGAATCTGCCTGTGTGTGTGCGGGGGCAAATACTTTGCTTTGTCGAGCGTATTATTAGCTCCCTGGGATTGTTGGGTGCAGGCTTTCAATGTGGTTTTGTAGTATGAGCAATGCGAATATCATCAAACTGGTAATAAAACCCTAGGAGATGTGTTTAAGTATGCATGGAAACATATAGGTGCCAGATTTCAATTTCACCGAGCTGTGTGTTGGCGGGGGTGGGGAACACAGTGTCTGACGTGTGTTTTATAATCTCTAACAATAGACCACTGCAAGTATTAAAATGAAGGGTACGATTTTGTGCTTTATTGGGTTTTTAAGTTTTGAGCAACACAACAACTTGAGTATTACATTTACGGTAGTTCAAACTTGCATTGTGGGACATGTAGTATTGCCTTTACAATGTCAAAAAGCAGCATGTCTAGTACCAGGTCTTAACTAATGGAAAACAGGGCGCTATGAGGTATTTGCGCCTGACCTGAGGAATATCAAGAGTTTTAAACGTGATGACTGAGTGGCAAGTGTCGTGCATTAAAGTCCTTCCATTTTTAAGTTGCTTTTAAAGTGACAGCGTAGAGTTGTTGAGAGGTTTTGGGTCGAGGGTTACTAGTGCACCCATTAGCAAATATTTTGTTTAGATAACTCATTTGGTACAGGATTAAGATACCCTAAAGCAGGCCCCCAAAAAAGAAACAAAAAAACTGGCAGCTGTGCTCGCATGTTCACACCTCGGAGGGTGCAGCTCGCCATCTCTCCATTTGCAAGGCTTATAAATTAAGCATACCTCTGAAAAAAGCCCACTGGCAGGTTCTGCCTGAGCAGCCCCGGCCCCGTGTGCTAATTATGTTCTAAATGGGACTTTCACCAGAACAGCAGCACAATTGCAGTTCCCATGTCGTGTGCCAGGTGTAGGGAGGCATGGAGGGGTTTGGTGTGCTAGCAGAGGTGTTTCACCCACTTGCATGATAATTACTCTAGGAGAGAGGTGAGGGCGATAATTGTATTGACGCAAATGGCAATTTGGAAGGGGTGAAATCGCCATGGCAGAATTAGTCATAGGTCTCTGCTGTATTTGGTTGTCAAATGTGTTGAAGAGCAGTTACCAGTTTAGATATACAGAGGAATATTGGACAAATCGTTTGACTTAGTTATTATGTTCAAGTCAGGTTAGGCACGTAAGATGGAAAGTGGGCACGGATAGTTTAAAATTACGGTCATAATTTTCGCGTGAGCTATCCAGACGTGAATGGTGGCCACATTGATTTCCGCGAGTTCGGTCAGGCAACGGGCCTTGGAAGTACAGGAGACTATAGCGATTGGGAGATTTTATGATATAGCGCTATCTGTCTGCACGCATATTGTGAGCAGAGCTAGCGTGCATGCAGCCGAATGGGGAACACCAGCTAACGTGGTGTGCTCTGATCATGAAGCTGCAACAGCTCAGCGACGGTGCCTGCATATTTTTTTAGCAGAGTATTTTATGGAGCAACGAACATCAGGGAATGGCTAGCCAGTTTGGAGATTATTGCTCTGTATGAATGACGTTAGTGGGGGACCTTTATGTTAATTGAGCTACGTCAGGCTCAGCATAAGTAACATTGCTGAGTGCATATGGTAATATACCATGGGAATAATATTAAAGTGCACTAACGCAGGGCTTGTTTAAATGACGGAAAGGTTGCAACTACAGCTCACTAATAGTGCGCTGGGATAGGATAGGTGAGAGGACGATCGATTTAATGGCTTATGTACATAATGGCCATGTTCTCTTTATTGTTTAGTGAGCTGAGATAGCTCACTGGGTTGAGGGCTTGATGCAGCAGGAGCATCACCTGTGAGGTTCAGATCCTGCAAATACAACTGAGCCTTTCAATTTTCCAAGGTCCATAAATGAGTAGCGGTTACAGTTGGGATAATAATTGTATGTGAATATGTGCTATGTACAGCACTTGAGAAGTTCCCTAACAATATTTGCTCCATCAGCAGCTTTCTTAGAAACCAGTTAAGCACCTAGCTTTCCATTTCCAAGCTACAGTTATTTCATATTGGGCTATTGCTCTATTCTCCTTCCTTCTCATTCTCTTGCACACCCCCACCCCTTATCACATCCTCATTTAAAACTTTGCACCCTCCTCCTTGCACACTGGTAGCTATAAATGCAAAATGCAAATAACTTCAGTAAATGTCAAAACTATTGGCCCACAGTCAAGGGCACAGGTGCTGTAAGGAAGGCATGGTTATCAGAAGTAGATGGACACAAGGAGTACAATCCAAGGGTGTTTATCGAAGAGTATATGGGTGAGAAAAACGCCTAATCTAAACCTAAATCTAAGATGAGTGCAAGCTACGTCCATCAAAGTAAAGAAAACGCCGTCCTAGTGGTGTTGTGTCAAAACAAAATGACCTATACTAATAAACCTATTGCCAAATCCTTACTCTTTATAACAAAATGGTGTGGGACACTGATATGTATAAAAAGAGTGTAGTGCAAACTGAAATGTCCAAAAGGGTTGCGGTAGTTCAGGACTGCTGAACTAGTGCACTCCTTTCCCCACGTTACATCACGGGACAGGGCGGAATAGTGGCATGACTGTGAGCACCCCTTGAGTCTATAGGCATCCGGAAGCAGTTTCTTCAGAAAAGGCAGGATCCCTCAAATCAATGTCATTTGCTTGGCCTCACAAGACTTTTCCCAATCTCTCAACATGCGGGATTCCCCTCTTCCCGGCTTTCTTGTGAGACCCCTTTGTTGGGTTTGCCTTAGTCTTTAGACCACTTTTCAGACTCTTTATCAAAAAGCAGGATTCACTTTTCCCTTGCTTTCACTTGGCATCCCTTGTCGGGTTCACTGTAGCCTTCAAATCATAGTTCAGTTAACTTTACCAGTTCTACTAGCTTATAACACTCAAGATCTCTTAATGTCTTTTTAAACAATATTTGGTTCACTTTCACTGATTCATTCAGGTCCCCCTCCTCCGGGCTCCGATCTTCCTCTGTAGGCAGTTCTGGCTTCCCTCGATCGGGCGCGAGCCTTCAAACCGCTAGCATCACACTTGCTACTTTGCAATCTTTCATGCTTTCACTTCAAAGTACTTGACAGTTCAATACAGAGACTTCCGATAGGCAATCGCGTCTCGCCGGGTCACTGTTGTATTGTAGCAGGTGCGTTTACTTTCAACAATCAGGCTTCTCTTTTTCACGGCTGCCGTCCTACACACAGCCTACAATACTGGAGGCGCAGCCCACAATACTGGATACAATTCAAAGGGTTATACCGGCCACCTCTCCCGAGGTCTTCTGGTATCTGCACTTCTTAGCATCACAGGGCTAATAATTCCTTCGGTTAGCTTTATTCTTCGTTTCACCTTGTGTCAGACACTTTCGATTGTACAAGGGGGCACTTGTATCCTTGACTTTACCCTTGTTTGACCACTTTGACTGTTCACCTCCTTTCTCGGTCGGTTACACTCGCAAGTGCTTCATATTTCTTTGGCGGCTTCTCAAACGCACAATCTCGGCATTCTTCATTCTTTCTACAATGTGCTTTCGCTCACGGTTTCTCAACAACCCAACAAGCATTTGAAACGTTAATGTCCTTTTCATTTATCAATACAAGCTGGTCTCCCATTTTACTCACCGTCAGCGGCTGATCCAGTTTATCAATACCTTCTGTCTAGTCAAGGCTTTGACCCAGCCTGGCTCGCCTCCTTTCAAGTCCTTACACCACACATGAAGGAGGTACTGCCGTGATCTTCTGCAGTAGCAGGGAGTTGCCCCTTTGGGATTCTGAAGCTACCTTCACCCTGCAGCTGGTAGGACCACAGCTTTTCATTCGCCCCCTGATCCCGTCTGTTCTGCTTCCATGGTTGCGTCGATTTCCTGCCCTTCTGTTCGGCTGTTCTTGCTCGCTTCGGTTGCCCTTCTCGCCTTGCTCTCCATGTACTCTCATGCTCTTCCTTTTATCTCAGTGGGCAAAGGTAACAGTATTCAGGTGTGAGTAGTCCGGATCAAGTGCCTGACTCTACCTGACCCTGATTTTGGGACATGTCAAACGGACTGGTTGTATGTGAGTCTGTCTTTCCCTGAAGCGCTTTGTCCGTGCAGCAGTGTCCGTGTAGGAAAGGGGGTGGGGGTGGTAAAGTTCCTAGAAAGAAAATGTAATGAGGGTGTTCTACAGGAAAATGGGAACAGGGATACCGTGCCCCACTCCGCAGGAACCCCTCCCCCCATCCAGGTGATCCTCCCATACTGGTCCACCCCCGTGAACTGGATCCAAAGGCGATGGCCGTGTCCTGGCCACCTGGATGACAGTTCCCAAGGGATTGAGCAGTGAGACACCCTTTGGTTTCTCACAGCATCTGGACAGGGAGAGGAGAGGAAGCCGGCCCAGAAGCAGCACTAGGCCACGCCCCCAACACTATGCCTGGCGTCCAACAACCCGCCAGGGTGAAGCCCACAGTCAAGGGCACAGGTGTTTGGTGCCTGGAGAGGGAAAACAGAGGAAGAGGAAGCTGGCCCGCAGCTGCGCTTGGCCACGCCCCCAACACTATACCTGGTTTCCAACAACCTGCCAGGGTGAAGCCTGCAGTCAAGGGCGCAGGTGTTTGGTGCCTGCAAGGTGTTGAGCGTCTGCAGGGTTGAGTGTTACAAATAATGCTTTGCGTGACCTGCCTGGAAATGTCTTTCCCCTAACATTGGTCATTGATTTCTACTACAAATATCACCTCAAGCATTGCTTCCTGCCATCCCCTGTGATCCTGGCCCTGGCAGCAGAACTCTCTTTAAACATTTTTAAGTAAGTCCAAACCCAAACCCGGCCGCATCTGCCAAACATTGAAAGGGATTGACAAATAGGCTCACGGGGGGGGGGGATAATGGGAGCAGTGCTTATGATAACTTGATGTGTAACTGAACTATTATGATTATGCTGCTTGTTTGGTTTTTGTTGTTTTGTTTGCATAAAATCAATAAAAGACATTTAAAAAAAAAAAAGTAAGTCCAACCCCAGCAGCCAAGTAGTATCCATCGGGCGTTGAAACAGACACTGCACTTTAGTCCTCTGTTCCTCTGTCCCTCACTCTGGATGTTACGTTTCAAGGTACTCCCAACTATGGTCAAAAGGAAGGCGACCGCATCAGTCTCTCCGGGGAGGGGAAAAAGAAACTGTTCAAGCTATTCAAGCCTATCAACGATGGGAATCTTCTGCTAACGAAATACAGGGCCTCTTGGAGGACATTGACGAACTGCCACTTGAAGATGTAGGAAAACTAAAAGGTGGACCACCGTCTAATTGTGTGGCAGACTCTTTTCCAGAGGCTATTGGGCAGCTTGAGCCCTCAAAGCCCCCTAACAAGGTTGTGGGCAAACCCCCAGGGGGGGTGCACAAAGCTGGAGCAGAGACGGGCGAGTTCCGGAATTGTTGGAGACTTACTGTGTGCCAACCCAAGTAGACTAATCCAGTCCCTCGGGCAAAACGATGGGGAGCAGCACTTGGTGGGAAACAAGTCTGTAATACCGGTCACAAGCCTGGAGGCGCGACCTGGAGGTGGAGCAATTGAATGTCACCCTTTACTGAGGGCAAACTGTCCTACTCAGCCTGTACGAGTTGAGACTAGTTGTTGGCTTTCTGGCAAGGCAGCAGCAGGAGGAAGAGTATGTGGAGATGATATCTCAATGCTGGCCACAGATAAGGGGTGCTTGCTGGAGGCCAATACTTGTCTTGGAACCAGCCCTGTGGCTGGCGCTACATGCCTAGCCATTGAGGCTCCTGCAGTTGGGTGGAGCAGGAGCCCTCTCGAAAGAGCCTTAGTGTCATGCTGGCTCCCCATGCACATACCCTTGAGTGTGCTGACGAGCCTGAGGTGGTAACGGTTGCCCCTGTTATTGCCCTTAGCAATCTTTAAATTCTTTTAGATGCCTGCGATACCTTGGGTAGATGTGACCAGGGCAAGGAAAAAACGAACTAATTGCTGCACATACTGCAACATTGAGGAATGCTGACAGGGGGTGCCTTAACCAGCAGGAATGCAGGATGCCACACCTAATATAACTACCATAGAGAACCCTCTGGATGCCTCCTGCACCAGCAACTTGTGCATTTGTGGTTCCAAAACATTGAGAGCTATCACAGTGGTGCTTGACAAACTGAAGGAAGCAACCTCCTACTTAAGGAGTGAGCTGACCAAGCTCACCCATATTGTAAACTCTTCTAAAACCTTGGCTTATCCGTGTGTGGCACAATATACCCAAACAGATGGCAAATCCTCCACCATGCAACCTTCCAGAGCACCTGGCAACCCAAGCAATTCTAGATACCACACAACACATGTGATGAATCCAATGCCAAAGGGGGCCTTTGGACCAAGGGCATTCTCATCCGTAGCTATGACTGGAAAATAGACTGTGTCATACGGAAAACAAAACACAGGGTTGGCGAGACGTGACCAAAGTACTCTCCGCCCACAGTTGCATCGACTTGGGATAGCTAGAGAGCAAATTCAACTTGGAAAGTCCAGTACCCTGACTGAAACAATCAATGGGTTCTCCGGTGCAAATCCACTGGTGATGCCCTGGAGAAGTTCATTTGTTCTGTGGGTATTGGATCTAATCTGCGGCCCCTTTCTAACCCATCTCAGCATTTGTGGTCTCCAAAGACTAGGGTTTGACAGGGTCTAAATAACATTGTCTGTATGGTGAATGTACCAAGGCTAACAGCTGGAACCTATGAGAGTAAAGAAACTCTTGTGAATACGGCCATCCACTGGCTCAGACATGTGAGGGGCTGTCGATCTATTTTCCGGGATGACATGTGGGTGTACGAAAGAATGCTGATGCCGAGAAACTCTGTAGATTTCATACGACTGGCTCTGGCTAATGGTTGTCTTGTAGATGGGCTTCTAAATATTGAACTACGTGCCTATTCCCCTGCCGGCTCAAATATTGTTCACCGGTTACACCCTCCATCCAGTAGTATGCCGGTCCTGAAAAAATTCCATCCAGGAGTTGTAGTACCTATGCACGACACAGGATATGACCTAAGAATAGACAATGGGTTGGAAGAAGTAGATTGACCACTTTTTATTTATTAAATTTGTTACACGCCCAGACCCTGAGGTATCACGGCGAGGCTACAGACAGCTTAGAATAATAGTAAATACAATATTTACAATAAACGACAATCTTAATAAACTATACAGTGGTTTGCATTATTGCGGTATTACAGTATTCATTAGTGCAACAGTATTTACATTGTTGCGTAGTAGCAGCAAGCCTTGGTACAAGCAGCGTGTGGCATTATTTACAATTAATAAAAAGGTATGATTTTATTGGTACTGGTTGAATAACCATGTTTTTAGCAGTTTCTGGAAGGCTGTGTGTGATTCTTCTTTTTTTATAATGATTGGGAGGGAGTTCCAGTGTTTGGGGGCTAGGCATTGGAAGCTACTACCCCCGGCTCTAGATTTACAATAGCGGGGTGTTGTCATTAGCAGTTGGTTATTGGATCTGAGCACTCGGCATGTTCTTTTTTTTGCAATGGCCTTGTTCAAGTAAATGGATGCTTTTTTCTAATGGCATTTGAATGCGATGCATAACGTTTTGAAGATGCTTCTGGCTTTAATGGGTAGCCAATGGGAATCTCTTATCTTGGAAATCTGGTCGAATATTTTGATGCCTTGGGCGGCTCGTAATGCTTTGTTTTGTATGAGTTGAAGTTTGTTAAGGTTAGTATTTGAGGTTCCAAGTAGTAAGACATTGCAATAATCGAGCTTTGATAAAATCAACGCCCTGGCTAGGGTGATGCAGTTGGATGGTGTCAGGAATTGCCGGTTTAGTGCTATTAGTTTGGCGGTGTAAGCAGTGGTAGAAGAAAGTGTGTTTGTGTTTGGTCATGGTGAGGTTGGTGTCAACGTAAACTCCTAGAGTTTTGACTTGCTTGAGAACAGGTATCATGGTCCCATCATGTTGATGGCTATGTAATTCTGGTGTAGAGCACTTATTTTAGTTTGGGAGCCAACAATGAGAATCTGTCTTCTCATCGTTGAGGCAAAGACTATTTAGTGCCATCCAGTTTTGTATTATGGCATGGATTTTGTTGATGGTCAATGTGTCTTGGGCGTAGTTCCCAGATAGAGGAATGAGGATCTGGGTGTCATCTGCATAGTTTGTGTAGATGACACCCATATCGTCAAGAGCTGAAAAGAGGAGCTTGGTATATGTATTATACAGAGTGGGTGATAGGCACAAGCCTTGTGGTACACAGATGGGAACTGGAATAGGATCTTCCACCTCTTTACCTATAGAGACCCTGGAGGTTTGTTCGTCTAGGAATGATTTTAATCATGAGGTGGCACCCTTGGAGAAATTGAAATCTTTGACTAATGATCAACAGAGATTATCGTGATCCACCAGGTCGCTCGCTGCTGAGAGGTCTAGCAGAAGGAGGATGCAAAGTTTTCCTGTGTCCCTAATGGAGTCCATCTGGATTTTTAGGTCCATGAGGGCCGTTGCGAGCTGTGGTTAGGCCCGAAGCCGGATTGGCGTGTTCCATGGAGTTGCTTATAACTTGTCTAATATTTTGAGAAGGAAGGGGACTGTCGTTATTGGTCGGTAGTTGGTAGGCACGGTTGGGTCTAGGGTAGGTTTTTTAGGAGTGGGGTGACCCAGGATTTAATGCTGGCTGGGACCTGGTTGGTGTTGAAGGATGCATTAACAAAATTGGTTATGATGGGAACGAGAGTATTGGCACATGACTTAACTACTTGCGCTTGGGCAGTGTCACCTTTGCAATTCGAGGCCTTTAGTTTGGTAATAGTGTCAAGCACTAATTCTTGGGTCACTGGGGCAAAATGAAATGAGGGCTAATTGTTCTTGTTAGTAGTTTTGCAAAAGTCGCTAATAGCTGGTTTATCAGCTAATGCTTGCTTTTTCGAAAGGATTTTATTTTGCAGGAGGGTGATCTTGGCAGCAAGGGCGTCTTGAATAGTAGTGCACCATTCTTTACTGGAATTGGTGGTTGCTGTGGTTGGGGTGGGGTTTTCCAGTTATCGTAGGATCGAGAATAATTCTTTGGAGTCTGAGGCAGCATTGCTAATCCTTGTGTTGTAGGCATTTGCTTTGTGATTGATGATGCCGGTTTGTAAGTTTTATTAGCTGCCTGGAAGGCAGTCAGAGACTCAATGGAGGGATGTCTCCACTCTTGGCAGAATTGGGTTGCACCCACCCCTATGACTATTGACTTGATGCCAGTAATGATTGGGGCTCCACAAAGCCACAAAATACTTTACTGGAATGTGGGAGGGATACGCAGGCACCTGGAAGACCCTGATTGGATGAATTTTGTGCAGGGGTTTGATGTGGTTTGTATACAGGAAGCCTGGGAATTGAACACTGTGCAATTCCAGGGTTTTGCTTCATTGTGAAACCAGCAATAAGGGACTTGCTTGGGAGACCAAAGGGGGGCCTTGTAACCCTTATGGGTCCCTCTGTGGGCCTCAAGTTTGAGGAAAGATCTACTGATTCGGATGACTTGCAGTGCCTGGTATCAGTCAAAGTGGAAGGCAGGTGGGTGATCGTATTCAACATCTACAATATACCATATGTTAGTACCTCTATGGAAAGTAAAAAAAAAATGGTGTCAAACTATTAATATTGAATCACGAAAGGGAACAAGTTTTCTAGTGCTGGCCATGGGGGACTTTTATATGCAGATCGAGCCTATTGACAAACTGGTGGGTTTTTGGGATGCGCTTGATGCTGCGCTGGGCATTCCCCTGTGGTGTGCGAAAAACCTACCAGTGTTCATCGACTGGCCATTGAAAGATCTCGTTTGATATACACAGGGTAATTCATAGAATTTCGCACAAAAGTGGCGCACGCGGCTGGCGCACAGTGTGCGCGTGCGAATGTCTGCGCCAGCCGCGTGCGCTAAAATTGATTTCCGCGCACAGCGTATTCATGGATTTTAGCCTCCAAAACCAGCCGTGGCGCAGAGTGGCGCAGCGACCCTGCAGCAGCGCCAGTTACGCCCCCAAGAACGCCCTCGCGCAAGGAAAAGCCATCAAAATTCCCAATTCAGCGCAAAGGGCTGCGCTAACCCTGGACCAGTTTACAGGGCTGCCAAACAGCAAACGCCAAGCGGGGAACGTGTATTACTGGGGTGCGCGTGAAGTTTCACACGCAAAAGGGCCTGTGCGAGTGGGGTACGTGTATTTCTGGGGTTCGCGGGAAGTTTCACACGTGATTTCAGCAGGGTACGTGTATTACGGGGTTTGTGGGAACTTTCACACGCGAAAGGGCCTGTGCGAGTGGGGTACGTGTATTACAGGGAAGTTTCACACGCGATTGGGCTGGGTATGCGTATTTCAGGGGTGCGCAGGAAGTTTCACACGCGAATGGCCTGGGTACGTATATTTCAGGGGTGCGCGGGAAGTTTCACAAACGATTGGGCTTGGTACGTGTGTTTCAGGGGTGCGCGGGAAGTTTCACACGCGATTTTGCTGTCAGAGCGGGGAACGTGTATTTCGGGGGTGCGCGGGGAGCCCTACACGTGAATTGGCAGTGTGGGTCCTCCCAGGTGTCCCCTCTCCCCCTCCACGGCCCCGGCAGGCAGCCCACACCACAGGTGACTACCCCGCACCCCTGGTCATGTCCCGCAGGCAGCACATCCACCATGGGCATGCCCCCCAGCCAAGCCACATGTCACGTTGCAATATGATCACCAACTCATGTCTCCCAGCTCCCCCACCCCCCAGCAGTGCAGGGCACCTGCCAGCAGGCCCCCACACATGTCCCCCAGCACCCCCAGCAGTCAGGAGCACCTGCCAGCAGGCCCCCACACATGTCCCCCAGCAGTCAGGGGTGCCTGCCAGCAGGTCCCCCACACATGTCCCTCTGCACCCCCACCCCCCAGCAGTCAGGGGCACCTGCCAGTAGGCCCCACTCATGTCCCACACATGTCCCCCTGCACCCCCACCCCTCAGCAGTCAGGGGCACCTGCCAGCAGGCCCCCACACATGTCCCCCAGCACCCCCACCCCCCAGCAGTCAGGGGCACCTGCCAGCAGGCCCCCACACATGTCACCCAGCACCCCCACCCCCCAGCAGTGCAGGGCACCTGCCAGCAGGCCCCCACTCATGTCCCACTCATGTCCCCCAGCACCTCCACCCCCCAGCAGTCAGGGGCACCTGCCAGCAAGACCCCACACATATCCCACTCATGTACCCTTGCACCCCCACCCCCCAGCAGGGCAGGGCACCTGCCAGCAGGCCCCCACTCATGTCCCACTCATGTCCCCTTGAACCCCCACCCCCCAGCAGTGCAGGACACCTGCCATCAGGCCCCCACTCATGTCCCCTTGCACCCCCACCCCCCAGCAGTGCAGGGCACCTGCCAGCAGGCCCCCACTCATGTCCCCTTGCACCCCCACCCCCCAGCAGTGCAGGGCACCTGATAGCAGGCCCCCACACATGTCCCACTCATGTCCCCTTGCACCCCCACCCCCCAGCAGTGCAGGGCACCTGCCAGCAGGCCCCCACTCATGTCCCCTTGCCACCCCACCCCCCAGCAGTCAGGGGCACCTGCCAGCAGGCCCCCACTCATGTCCCCTTGCACCCCCACCCCCCAGCAGTGCAGGGAACCTGCCAGCAGGCCCCCACTCATGTCCCCTTGCACCCCCAACCCCCAGCAGTGCAGGGTACCTGCCAGCAGGCCCCCACTCATGTCCCCCAGCACCCCCACCCCCCCAGCAGTCAGGGGCACCTGCCAGCAGGCCCCCACACATGTCCCACACATGTCCCCCTGCACCCCCACCCCCCATCACTGACAGGCACCTGCCAGCAGGCCTTGACACATGTCCCCCAGCCAACACGTCATCACAATCCAGATCCCTGGCTCTTATGGCCACACAAATCCCACACCACAGCACCCCAGTCCAAACAACCAACCAAGCTTTACATCCACTCCAAATAGAAATCCCCATTACATGATAGATCACAAATAAGCAGTATGCGCATGAGTACAAGTCTGCCCGACCCACACAATGGCAACACATGACTGAGAAAACCCACATTGTGACATGCATGAAACCAATGAGAGAAGACCACACATTGAAGTAAGTAACAAAAATGTAATCAAGTCAAAACGAAGGGAATGAAATAAAATGTCCCAAAAAATGATAAATAAAAAAAAAAGAGAATCCAAATTAATCCAAATGAAAATGTGTCTAAAGTCACTGTCCAACAAAGCAAATCCAAAGGGAAAGAAAAGCGTAATATCCATTGCTCCATGGTGAAGAAAAATAAAGATGAAGGAGAAAAATCTGCTGTAAAACTATGTACAAATAGCAAATCCAGGGTCCATGAGCTCAACGACATAAATGAAACCTACAATGAAACCTACCAAATTACTAACTATATACAAAAATGTGGGGCATAGTCCATGCGCCCCAAATGAAATAAAAAAGAAATGAAACTTAACTCTAATGAACTATATACAATGGCGGCGGGCAAGTCCAACGGCTCACTTGTTGATGTCATGGGCCAGGGCATCATCAAACTCCTGTTCAATGTCTTGGAGGCGGGCCTGTTCTCTGGCCCGAGGTCTCGCAGGGATAACGCCATGTCCACCTCCAACTCCCTGCGAATTCCCTCGAGGCACTCAGCCTGCCTCAGCACCCTGCGCATGGAGTTCTCCGCCCTGACCATCGTGAGCCGTGCCTCCTTCGCCCGCCGCCGCTCCGCACCTATCTGCTGGCCCAACCGCTGCCACACGGAAGACACTCCCATTCCAGGGTCCTCCTGCCCTCCGGCCGATGCCTGCCCCTCTGATGTAGATTGCCCCGAGCCATGATGCCTCCCACATTGAGCCTGCCGATGCCTCCGACGCAACTGCCTCTGCCAGCACGACGGCGTCCAGGCTGATGGAATCCACCGACGCTGTCGTGCACGTGCCCTGCTCGATGATGCCGGCACATCCTCCATCTGCTGGGGTCCAGTTGCTGTGGTGTCCACCCCTGCTGGACCTCCGACTCCCGACTGTGGCAGGGATGGGATCCCCACCGAGCTGGCTGTGTTGGTCAGGGCAGGTGCACAGGGGGCCCTGGTGGCATCTGGGCCAGAAGACGGCATGGAGAACGACTGGTGCATAGTCTCCACAGAGGAGGAGAGGGCCGCCAGAGTGGCCGACACATATACAAAACCCCGACCATGGACACTCCCAACTGGGTCACGTTGCACGCTGCTCTTCGTGATGACGTGCGTGCTCCCCCCGGGAAGCACGCACATCATCACGAATGTCACGTGTGCGCAACGCGACACCAATCAGGACCTTCTCCATACGGCCAGGGGTCCCCTCGTCCGCAGGTAGAGGAGTGTCAGATGACGTGGACATCCCCCCTACCTGCGGACGGGCCTGGGATGGGGCATCCCTGCTGGTGCATGGTGGTGCAGTCACAGGGTCAGGGACAGGGACATGCACAGGCCCCTCCGCGGTGACCTGTGCTGCCTCCTGCCCCTGGCCTGCACCACTTGCACCAGTGGTACCACCCCCACCAGGCCCCATGTGCGGCTCAGTTGCGGCCTCCTCCTCCTCTGTGGAAACCACCAACCTGGATGGCTCCACACCGTCTTCCGCCGTTGCAAGCCCCTGTGGGGGCTCACCCACCCCTTCCGATGCAGCCGTAGTGGCAGACGCAGCACCAGTCCCCTCACTCCCGGACGATTGTAAATTCTGGGAGGGTGACTGGGCCTTGCGTCGCCGGCCGGTGGGGGCATCCCCGCCGCTTTGCTCCACAGCGCCGTCTCCGCCCTCTTCATCACTTGCCGCTGTGTAGAGGGAGACATAGAACACAAGCATCAGGGTACTGTACAATGGTCCCCTAGACAGGAAGCAATAGCAGATGAGTGGCACTGTCAAACATCACTTCCATCATGTCCCTCCACAACACATGGGTCAGTGCAGGCAAAACACATGCAATAACAGGCATGGCGCATGCTATGAACATTAGCATACATGTCCAAGGGACTCTTCAAACATACAATGCTGGTTAGAAACTCACATGCATCATGGGTCATGCCCATCACACGCACACAACTTCAGCCTAGTTTCATCCATCTGGCCTCGTACACCACAGACACAGTGGATACAAGGATGAGTAGGCTGCATCATTGAATCTGAACATTGTCACAGACATGTGTCATGCATCCATGGCATTTCCAAGTCACAGACACGCAAGTCAGACACACAGACATGGACACCATACATGTCCATGACAGCAGCACCCATCTCTCACACCCCATCCATGTCCAATAACAGAGACAGGCATGCATTAATGTGTGCATTCCCCATGCTGCTCTGCATGTTGCATTGTAACACATGCATCAACCATGTGGTTCACATACATGACCATGATGTCCCTGCACACACACATACGTACATGGCCTATGTCACACATACAGGCAAGTATCAGACAACCAGCACCCTGCAACATGCCCTGTCTCACACAGCAATGCTTGGCCACTTAACGCTCAACTCCGGACGGGTCTGCCTCCGAAGGATCTGGGCGTGGAGCGTTGGGCCTACGCGTTCCAGGACCCTCATCTGGATGGTACTCATGCTGCCCCGGCCCCCCTCCACGAGGCGCTGGGCCTTGTTGAGGGTCCTGGACCTGAAGTCCTCCCAGCGCTTCTTGACATGATGGAATTCGCGGACTGCCACCCCCTCCGCGTTGATGGCAGTCACGATGTCCGTCCAGATCCTGGTCCGTCCTTCCTTGTCGGCGCGCAACCTTCCGAAGAGGGCATCATAATGCCCCAGGACATGCTCCACCAGGACACCAACTTCGGTGGCAGTGAAGCTGGTGGCCCTCTGCCTCTCTGGCTGGGGGTTGCCAGTGGTGCCAGATGGAGATGTGCACGACATGGCAACCCCAGAGGCAGGAGTGGGTGGGCAACTGGGTCCTGGGGCTGGGCTGTGAGCGATGGAATCCCAGTCAGGAGTCTTCTGTTCCAGCAGGGGTGGACACAGCAACTGCACCCCTGGCTGAGGTGCAGGCAGCAAATGGCAGGGCACGTGGGCAGCAGGCAATCAGGCAGCAGCAGATGGCAGTTGGGAGCGTGCTCGGGGCTCTGGGGGGCAGTAATTTGGCCTTCTGGGCAGGAGCGTGGTCTTCCATGTGTGAACGCGTGGCCAGCTTGATACGGAGTGATTTGGCACGTGAAAATCTTGCATGTCAGCGTGTAATTCGAGGAAAGGCCCTTAGTGTGTAAGTGCGTCAGCGCATGTCTGCAATTTATTGGACCAAAGGCCCTTAGCGCGTAAGCCCATCTGTCATGTAACGCGCGTGGGTGTTTCCCTCATAGCACGTGATGACGGAGCACACGTGGAAAAGCTGCACGTCCGAGTGTCAGCGCGTGTAATTGGAGGAAAGGGCGCGTACACGCGTAAGTGACGTGTATGTGTGGGCCGGTTTAAAAGGTACGTGTAGGACGCCATTTCCTTGTACGTGCTTTTTGTGGAGAGCGAGTGGGTGGATTCTGTACTTCTTGTCGGTTCACACGTGATTACTTCACAGCATTTCAAGTTTGTACTACCTGTTACCTCTGACAGCTTTCATTTTTCTACTTTTTTTGGGCCCGTTTCCTCAAACAGTGTTCACTTCTCCTTTTGTCCTGTCTCCTCAGACAGCGTACAATTCTTCTTTTTGCGGGGGTGTTGCCAACGCGCACACGCATGTATTTTTCACGTTCTTTTTCCAGGCAGACGGTGAGTTCCGCACGTACTTAGCAACTGTGCTTGCCCTGTGTGTCGCGTACCCCTTCAGAGGTCATTGTAGGCTGTGTGTATCACGCGTACGCTTATTTTTGTGTTTCTGTGTGCCACAGCGTAGTGCGGGTTCATTTTTCCACGCTACCAGGGGTTGCGTGCACGTTTATTTTTGTTTTTGGGCTGCCAGTGCGTTGCGTGACCCGTCATCTTCCCCCAGGGGTCACAGACAGCCTTGTTAGTGCACTAGGGTACAAATTCCATCTAGTACCCTACCCCTTTGACCCCCAATTGCCCAGGACAATAGTTTACTGCTCCTCCCATACGCACATCATCATCAGTGCCATGGTTGGGAGGTGACCAAGCGGTAAGGGAGGCAAAGGTGGCCGACCTTCAAAAAGTGGACGTGGTGGGCGCGGTAGGGGACGTGGCCGGGATTTGCAGGGTGCCCCTATACCCCCATGTGTGGAGGACCAATCAGGGAAACCCCTGACCCCCACCCCCCCCAGGTGAGGGAAATGTGGCTGAGACCATCCCAGCTCAGCCCTTGTTGGACCAGCCCACTGTGACACCTGACCTGGCACAGGATGACTCCCTGGCTGACTTCCAGGTCAGCAAGTCTAAGCCACGTGTGGCGGTGCAAGTTGTCACCAAGCCACGTGGATCTAGGGCAGCTATGTCATCTGCTGCGCCAAGTATGCAGGGTGGTGAGGTTGTAGGGGCAGCTGCAGCTCCATCCACCCCAGCTCTGACTCTCCCAGCCAGGACAGTGTCAGTCCTGGTCCATCATACTGATGTTCCCCCTGCCAACATCACACTTCAGACAATGCCTGCACCAAGTCCTATGGTCAATGTGCATTCGCACACTCCAACAACCCAGTCCACTGGTGATTCTGCCCCTACTGACCAGAGCGGCGTTAGCCACTCTGGCTCCGCTCCACCTTCTAAAAAGAGGAAGAAGGGTGCTCTGGCACGACAGGCTGAGACCCCAGGCACGGCTACACACTCCGGTACCTCAAGGAAGCCTTGCTTCAATGATTCGGAACTTGATGCACTTGTGAGCTATGTGTTGCAAGATAGCCACGAAATGGTGGTGACTGCAGGGTCCAAGACCACACCTGGTCAACGTAAGGCACACTGGCAGACCATCGCCAACCACATAAGTGCCCCTGGATTTGTGAGGCGCTCAGCTGATGATTGCTACAAGCGGTGGAAGGACCGGAAAAGCGGAGCAAAGAACAAGCTGGCCTCAAGTCATGCCGCTGCTCTGGTGACTGGCAGTGGGTCTCCACAAGTGGACAACAAACTCACTGAACAGGAGTCTGTTTCTGTGACCTTCGTCACAGAGGAACAGATCCGAGGTGTGGGAGAACTACCCGATTATGACACATTGTCCGGTGAGTGCCCATGCGTGTGTGTGTAATGCATGTGTATGTTCTTTGGGTGACGGGTTCTGATTGAGTGGCAGGTGAGGGTGTGTGTGACTGAGTAGTATGGGTCACCCATGTGCTTCATCCAAAACATTCTGCGGCCTTGAATTTGGGTGTGACACTATCCCTTCTGCCCACAGTAGTAATTTAGCACAACATTACGGCAGTTGCCCTTGAGGTGGCATCATGCAACAGCATTGTTTGTATTTTTCAGTGTTCTTTCAGGCTGATTGTTTCAATTCTCCCACTTTTGCAACACATTCTTCAGCCCTATTGTGACATATGTGACATGATTCTGTCATTGAAGAACCCCACTTTGGCCCACATGTGTCACCTTGGTAGTTGAATGATCTGACCATTCAGGCTGAATGAGTATTGTCCTGATCACATGTTGTTTTTGGGCCTGTTTGAATGTCTAACATGCTAGTTGTTTCCTGTCATGTTGAAGTGCACAACCATTGATGTGTACATGGCCCTGCAATCACTGTATTTTTGTACACTGGATGTATGGCAGTGTGTGGCACATGGCGTTTCTTTTCACACTATGTGGCATTTTTCATCTCTTCATGTCCATCTCACATGGATGGGTGACAGTACTCATTCACTGACATATGGATGTACTTGTGGAATGTACCATGGCTATGGTACATGCCATCTGTGTGATGGCATGTGTCATTTATGTGTATAGGACATGCCACTCACAGGCCAATGTGTGATGGCAGTGCTACCCAGCATGCAGCAAATGTGTTGCTCTTCCATCTTGGTGTCATCAGTGTCTGACTTTTGCCTCCCCTTCCAACTCTGTGACAGTGCATGCATGGGAGAGGTATAGTCATGTGGGACATGTGTAAATCATGTACTGGTTCTGTAGCTTGTCAGGCCTATTTGTGTGCTATGGTGCTAATGCCTGTTTCCATTTTTTGTCTTTCATGTTTTTGCAGGGGATGACGCACCTGATGCTGTTGAGGTTGAGGAGATGGTGCAGACCCAGGAGGAACCTGAGGCACAACCGGCCACCTGTGGGGGACGTGGTGTGGTGGTGGGTGAGAACCCACTCTTGCTGCAGACGATTCTGTCCAGGGGTGTCTCTGGGTGCACCTCCCCAGACCTCTATTCAGGTGTTGATTCGGATGATGAGACCTATGTGGTGTCGCAGGTTCTGGAAGCGGTTCTGTTCTGTCCAGCCCACCTGCACCAGGGATAGAACCCTCTATGGGGATGTCAGTGTTGGTTAGTCAGCCTTTGGCGGTTACGGGTGCAGGGTCACACTCCACAACATCTGATCCTGTTCCTGGGCCAGCAGATCAGAGGGGGGATGCAGTCCTGCAGCCTCAGGCAGTGCCGGCACAGCAAGGCGCAGATCGCCTTGCCCCAAACAGGTGTGGTGCCCGCCGACGTGGTGGCCGTACGCCACCAGGCAATACCGCATGGGAACAATCCATGTACGGTATGGCAACCCAACAGGCAGCATCAGTTGAGATGATGGCTCAAGCAATGGAGACGGTGGCCACTTCCATTGTCCCCCCTGAAAGGCAGATGGAGCAACTACAGCAGGCAACAGACTCCATTTGCCAATCACACAGGGAGGACATGTTGGCGTCCAACAGGGACAGACGGCGGCACTGGAGACTCTACGCCAATCGATATCTATAGAGTCCCAGGGCCACAGGGAAGCCCTGAGGGTAGAACTCCATCACCTCAGGGAGACTCTTGTTGACCTTGAGACTTCCACTAACTTGAGGACAGAACAGCAGCTGGAGCGGCTCACACGTTCGCTCTCAGCTGAGATGCAGGCAACTCGGGAGGAGATCCGGGCATCACGTCAGGTGCTGCATGGGGATCTCCGCACTATAATCCTCCAGAACGAGACCTTCCACACCCGCATGCTTGCTGCCACGGAGGACCATACCAGGGCTTTGCGTGGGCTGCCTCCCATAGCAGCACCACCACCTCCTGTGGCAGCAGCAGAGGGTAATGAGAGCGACAGCAGCAGTTCTCCCACAGTGGCATAGCCGTGCAGGCCATGAGCCCATGGAGGTGTTTTTTTTCCCCAACATCCACACAGGCGGCTGTTGGTGCGCACCCTGTCCTCGGACCTCCTGGGTGCCCCTCCCCCCAGCCCCCACATGGCAATTTTTTATTTTTTATTTTTTTATTTTTTATTATTTGTTGACAGTGTGTTGCCTTGTGTGGCTCCCGTGGGCATCCACTGTATTCCGGCTGGGCACATGCAGGCTTGTCCTGAGTTTGGGTTCAATGCTTGGGTTTGTGAGACACACACCCCTCCTGCTTCTCGTTTCCATGGGCTTGCAAAGGGTGTGACCAAGTGGCAGTGATGTACACAGGGATGTTGGGCTCCCATGAGCTGTGTGGGCAGTCTGTAGTCAATACTGTGTAGACATTCCTTGTGTATATTGTTGTTGTATTGTACACTGCATGTTGGAATTATGTATGCTTCTGCTTCCATGTCTCCCTCTGAATTTGCAGGTTCATTCCTCATGTCTTCACAAGGCCGTCTACTTTGGAGATGGAGTTCATGTTGTATGCAGTACACAGACAAGTTTTGAAGCCTGCAAGACTACAGTTGGAAGGGGTCGATGTGGTGGCATATTCAGGTTGTAAGACTACGACTACTTTAACTTAGTACTGTCATGTTTTAGTTATGTTTGAGCTTGTGTAGCTGCATTGTATTGTTGGTAAGTATTTGGCCATGTGTGTTGTTAGTTCAACATTACTGGGAGCATATTGTGTGTGGCCAGTTTCCATTAGGGACACTGTACTTTGTGACACTTGTGTCAGGTTTTCGGGATTGCTTTGTTTGCTTTCACATACTATGACATGCCATGGTGTGTTGGTTGGCGGTGCTGGGGAGGGGTTGGGTGACATGGCACTGTTCTCATAATGCATTTGGCAGCATATGTGTCTTTTGAAGACACAGCATTGGTGGTGTTTCTGTAGGTAGGGATGCACACATTGTGACACTTCCAGGTGACCAATCTCAGGCTGGTATGGTTGTGACAGTTGACTGTCCCTTATGTCATCATCATTGATTGTCAGCTGGTATGTGGCAGGGCTGTGTGCACTCCACAGGGGTGTGATTCTAAGTGAAGTAATTAACCACCAGCGGCGTTCGGGCTGCCTCACCCCGTGCCCTTTCCCCTCCCATGCGCAGCGGGCGTGCATGTGGTTGGGGATGTGGGGGCACCACCATGTCCACCGGCAGGCCCCGGCGTGTTGCAACGTTGCGCAGGACACATGCTGCCACTATGATCCTGCACACTACTGGGGGAGCGTATAACAGCTGCCTGCCAGAACGGTCAAGGGAGCGAAAGCGTGACTTGAGCACTCCGAATGTGCGCTCCACTATGCCCCGGATTTCAATATGGGCTGTGTTGTATCTTACCTCGGGTGGCGTGGTGGGGTTCCGAATTGGCGTCATCATGTGGGTGCTCCCAGGGTAGGCACTGTCCCCTGGGGAGGTGGTGATGGGTATCATTAGTAGGGTTGTGACATTACTCAGTATCTGGCATGCATGCATGAGCTGTGGCATTTATACTCACCAAGCAGCCATGTATCGCCATGCCGCCCAGCTTCTAGGTCCCGGTTTAGGGTTGACATTCTGTAAATGAAGCTGTCGTGGGTGGACCCTGGATAGTTGGCATATACTGAGGTGATGATTCCCTTGGCATCACATACTACCTGCACGTTGATGGAATGCCAGTGCTTGCAGTTTCTATAGATGTGCTCTGATGCCCTGGGGGGACGTAGAGCCACATGGGTGCAATCAATGGCACCTAGGACTTTGGGGAATTGTGCCACCCCGTAGAAATCCTGGACGGCATCCTGCCTTTCTGCAGGTGTTCTGGGCAGGTATATGTGCCTGCGGACTGATGGGCGTGCAGTCATCATGGCCAAGACCTGGTGTAGGCAGCGTGACTGCGTGGCCTGTGACACCCCCCCCCACTATGGCACTTGTCCGCTGAAATGATCCTGTGGCCAAAAAGTGCAGTACATTGAGGACCTTCTCCAGGGGGCTGAGTGCTTGGGAGCAGAGGGTGGGTGATGTGAGGTCATCCTCCCACTCACTGACCAGGTCGAGTATTATGCGAGGTGCAAACCTGTACCTCCCATACACCTGGTCATCAGGCATGCCAAAAAGCTGGTTCTGGGTGTGAAAATTCTGGGCCTGACTATCCTCCTCCTCCTCCTGCGGTATCCCACGACCACTGCTGCTAGGAACGGTATGTTCATCCTGGCGTCTTAGCTTGCTTGTTGTTTGCGCGCACTTTTATGCCGCGCGGGTCCACATACGCCTGCTTCCTGCTGGTGTACGTGTTTCCGGATTAGCGCGTCTTTTTTGGGGCATGCGTGTGGGCATTCCGTGCATTTGCCTCCTGTACTTCCCCGCCCACCCCAGTAATACACGTACCCCGCTCGCCCAGGCCCAATCGCGTGTAAAATTTCCTGTGAGCCCCTGAAGTATACGTACCCCGCTCGCCCAGGCACAATAGCGTGTAAAACTTCCTGCGAGCCCCTGAAGTACACGTACCCCGCTCGCCCAGGCACAATCGCGTGTGAAACTTCCCGCGCACCCCCGAAATACACGCTATTTTTGACACAGCGGGTGTCCGTGTTTGTCGCGTATGCCTTTGCACGTCATTTGTCCTAGAGGGCCACAGTATGGGACATTCATCAGAGCTGTATATACGGGCTTTTTGTTAGCGCACATTTTTTTAATGCACAGGGACGCTACCGCCTGCCTTCGTTTGGCGGACATGTGTTGATGTACATAGTTGACTTTTGGTTTGTGTCATGAGATCGCCATTTCACTGCTGGGGGGTGGGGGTGCAAGGGGACATGAGTGGGGGCCTGCTGGCAGGTACCCCTCAGTGCTGGGGGGTGGGGGTGCAAGGGGACATGAGTGGGGGCCTGCTGGCAGGTGCCCTGCACTGCTGGGGGTTCAAGGGGACATGAGTGGGACATGAGTGGGGGCCTGCTGACAGGTGCCCCTCAGTGCTGGGGGGTGGGGGTGCAGGGGGACATGTGTGGGACATGAGTGGGGGCCTGCTGGAAGGTGGCCCTGACTGCTGGGGGTGCAGGGGGACATGTGTGGGACATGAGTGGAGGCCTGCTGGCAGGTGCCCCTCAGTGCTGGGGGGTGGGGGTGCAAGGGGACATGAGTGGGGGCCTGCTGGCAGGTGCCCTGCACTGCTGGGGGGTGGGGGTGCAAGGGGACATGAGTGGGACATGAGTGGGGGCCTGCTGGCTGGTGCCCTACGTTGCTGGGGGGTGGGCGTGCAAGGGGAGATGAGTGGGGGCCTGCTGGCAGGTGCCCTGCACTGCTGGGGGGTGGGGGTGCAAGGGGACATGAGTGGGACATGAGTGGGGGCCTGCTGGCAGGTGCCCTGCACTGCTGGGGGGTGGGGGGTGCAAGGGGACATGAGTGGGTGCCTGCTGGCATGTGCCCTGCACTGCTCGGGGGTGGGGGTGCAAGGGGACATGAGTGGGGGCCTGCTAACAGGTGCCCTGCACTGCTGGGGGGTGGGGGTGGAGGGGGTCATGCGTTGGTGATCAGTAGTGCAAGCTGACATGTGGCTTGCCTGGGGGGCATGCCCATGCTGGATGGGCTGCCTGCGAGACTTGACCAGGGGTGCACGGTAGTCCCCTGTGGTGTGGGCTGCCTGCAGGGGCCGTGGAGGGTGTAGAAGGAACACCTGGTAGGACCCACACTGCCAATTCACATGTAGGACTCCCCTGCACCCCAGATATACACGTACCCCACTCGCACAGGGCCTATCGCGTGTGAAACTTCCTGCGCACCCCAGAAAATACACGTACCCCGCTCGCCCAAGGCCAATCGCGTGTGAAACTTTCCGCGCACCCCAGATTTACACGTACCCAGGCCAATCGCGTGTGAAACTTCCCGCAAACCCCAGGAATACACGCAACCCACTCGCACAGGGCCTATCGCGTGTGAAACTTCCCGCGAACCCCAGATTTACACGCACCCCGCTCGCCCAAGGCCAATCGCGTTTGAAACTTCCCGCGCACCCCCGAAATACACGCACATGCTATTATTGACACAGCGGGTGTTCGTGTTTGTCGCGTACCCCTTTGCACGTCATTTGTCCTACAGGGCCACAGTATGGGACAATCATCAGAGCTGTATATACGTGCTTTTTGTTAGCGCACATTTTGGCGCACATTTTTTTCATGCGCCGGGATGCTACTGCCTGCCTTTGTGTGGCGGATGTGTTTAGGCCTGTGCGCGTCTTCGCCCGTGCGCTGGTTTGCCCTATTCGATTCCATGAATACATGTTGTAGGCGAGCGTGTGGGCGTTCCGTGCACTTGCCTCCTGTACTTCCCCCCGTGACGCCCACATTTTCACGCGTTGTTCCCCATTCCGCGTGTCACGCCCCGTGTTAAGCCTACTTTTGTTATGTGCGCCAGGCTATGTGCGCTTTCGCTGTGGCCGTAGCGCACGCCGTTAGCTGACCTGTGCGCCGGCGTGCGCCACGCAGATTTTCAGCGCACATCCCAGATTTTACTCGCGCACAGACTTCCATGAATCGATGTGCGTGGGTTTCGCTGCGATTTTCACACTTGCACTGCGATTCGCACGGTTTCGCACGCTTTCACAGGAATTTTCAGCGCACATTTATTCCATGAATAGTGTCAACCTACGAGCCTACAATGGCCGGTTTTCCACAGATCAGCCTGCTAACCTTACCTTTGAGGGCCCGATGGGTAGTTCCAAGATTGATTATATTTTTGCCAGTGCTGTGGCATAGGTGACAATTGTTAGTTTAAGCATCCTCAAGTGCAGTGAGAGCGATCATAGCCCAGTTTGTTGTGAAATCAGGGGCTTGTGCCCCCGGGGGAATGCTGGCCGGCTAGGTATTCAAAGTTCATTGATTACCACCACTGGCAAAGCATTAAATGGTCTCCAGGTGACTACAGTAAAATTAAACCTAGTCTGTATGTTGCCATTCAACCTAATCTCCTTTTAATTTGTGGGGATGGAACTCCCCCTGCGAGTGTTCTGGTTGCTTATGACAACTTGACTTGTACCATTTACTCTTTTGTCACCAAACCCGCTAGGAAAGTCCGCCAAGAAGCTTTAAAGTCTAAAGGCTGGTTTGATACAGATTGTAAGACTACAAAGGCAAGCCTATTCAGCTATATGAACTTGCGAACCCAGTAGACCAGCATCATCTGCAATCCTTGATGGCAAATTATAAAGCAATAACGCAGAGCAAGAAGTCTGCATATACTCAGGACCTCTGAGATGATTTGAACTTAGCGTGCAGATCGGGTGACACTGCTGGGTTTTGGGGGCTAATTAATGGGAAGGGGCCAAATTCATTGAAACCACCAAGGTGCCAGATTACTTCAGACTCTTGGCATCAACATTTCAGGGCCTTGTATTGTAGCGAACCGTCTGTAATGGGGAAGGGTGAGTCCACATTAGGCCTTCCTGTTGGGGTCGAAGATGATGTGCCAATAACGCCTGAGGAGGTGGAAAAGGCCATCTTGGCTCCATAACTGTACTCGAATGCAATAGTTTCAGCTTGTAAGTGTCGCAAACAACACCTAAAAGCACAAGCTAAAAATTATTGTAACTGACCTACTCCAAAAGGGTTTTATATCACTGCTGAATAAAACATTAATGGAACCTTAAGAGAAAAGACACTGGGGGTTTCAGTTAAAATGGGATGGTGCATTGAGTTTCAGAAACTATGACCCACTGTTGGCGCTGCTTTTGTAGAGCTATTCCTAAATTTAATGTATGCATGTGTATGAGAGGTGAATTAGAAAATCCTGTTTACACTCCTGCTTAACGACATTCTTGGGAGCTAGGTTCTTTAGGGTTTTGTTGGCGGAACTGTGCAAATATAGGGAATGTCCTACACATTTGGTAGTCCAGTGAAAAGATTGATCTTGTCTGGAAGGAGGTACTGGAACCGGCCATGTCAATCCTTGGGTTTCCAGTCCTAGCATCCCCCTCAATTTGGCTCCTGGGTCTTAGAGATGCAAATCTCCATGCTGCTGTGATCTTCATACTGGGGACAACAGCCAAATTAATTTTTAGCAACACTCTGCCCCTCCATTGCTTTTTTGCTGCTCCGCAAAGAATCCCATTCAACCATGAAATACGCTCGGTCTAGCTCCACCCATGGAGAAATGAGCAGGGACAAACTTTGAGATCACTTGCAAACAACAACCATTCACCAATCCCTTTCTTAATCAGCCTTTCTTGTGGTTTCTTCCTGTGAGGAGCTTATACACCACCTGGACCCATCCCCATGAGGCACATATCTCCTGCACAGCTAAAAGGGAGGGATTCCATCCCAACCTAGGTATTAGCTACACCCTAGCATGGCCAGAGGGAGGACTGCAAAGTTCAAGGGGATCCTCCATATCATGGTAATCTTGTAAGTGCTAACTTGCAATGTTCATAGTTAAGAATGTTCCACTTGTGAGCATTCTTCCTATCCTGTACCCATGGTTTTGGTTTTCCTGATAATCACAATATCAAATCAATAAATTATACAGGGCTTAGAAAAAATCCCCCTCATTTTTTACCTTGATAGTTTTTGTTCCCTAAATGTTATCAATAGGTGGAAACTAAAATATTTTTTTTAAATGGCAAGGTCTTGTATCCTATCCGAAGGAGATAGCCCTTGTTGCCAGAGATCGGGAAACTGATCAGGTGCCTCATTGCCACTTCCCTTCGTGCACCGAGCCCCACACTTTTCTTTCGTAGGTGCATAAGAAATATCCAGTGTGTATTGCTGCGCATCGTTGGAGTGCTTCTGTGAGTGCTGTTCCGCTGGCGTTACCTCCTGATCCCCTACAACACACGGCTTCGTTGGGACTGCATTGTCAGCTTGAAAACCTTTGGAGAGGATATTACCCTTAAACTGTGGAAGCAGTTCGAAACTTAAGGAGCACTCTGGCTCTTCATAAGGATTATGAAGTCGAGGAGCATTCACAACACTTAAATCATTCCTTCTTTTTCCCTCTGGTCAGTGTTCCAAACCACACCCCTTTTCCTAACGTGACTATATAACCAGGAGCGCGAGCGCATCGTGGGAGTGCTTCTGTGAGTGCTGTCTCGCTGTTCGGTGGGTCAGCGGCGTAGAGGTGCACCACATTATTTCTCTGATTATTCAGCCCCAAATACCAAATCCATGGCTTTTTACTCGCTAACTTCCAACATGCCGGAGAAAGCGGCTGATCTGTTTGGCTCGAAATATACTAAGAACCCGCTAGTTCCTCTTGAGTTATCAAAGGCAGCTACTAATCAGAGACAAGTAAAATGAAAACGATTGAAAATGTTAGTGCGTGATATTAGGCATTTCTATCATGCCCAGAAGGATCTTATTATCATACTGAAAGATTCTCCAACACGTTGATTGTAGTTGTAATATATTGTATTATATAGACCTCCAGATCTATTCATGCCCCACAGGTCTGCTACACTTCCTCCTTCCAACTGCTCATTACATAACTCTCAACCTCAATCTTCCAGATTCTACATTCTCCCTACACATTCTGTATTCCATACTTCACCCTCTGCAATGCCCTGCATATAAGATGTTACACATCTCCCTTCTTTACTATTTGAACAAAGACATTTGCAACTATATTAATTCTAACACTGTATCTATCTAACAAAATTAACCAGACATGCACGAGAAATAAATATTACAATATTAAGTAGAAAAAATGATGGATTTCCTAGTTGACTTGTTTTGTTAACTAATGGCACATTCATAAACATAACAATATAATAATAGAACAGTGGGTCCAATTTTGGACATAGTTTAACTAATTAATGTTTTCACATACACAACACAATTCAGGTAAGAAAGTTATATGTGCGCATAACTAACGCTTTGCTTTTGAGTAGGTATACTACTAATTCGCATAGTCTCTTAGAAATGAAGGCCATCCACATTTCCTAATAGAGGTAACACTTTCGTTTGAACACCTTTTTGATCATATCCACACACTCTACGATTCTTTAGTCTACAATTTTCTCTGAGTAATTAATTTGCTTTCTCCCTTCCTCTGACCATTTTCTCTTTCTTTCTTGAAGATCCTCATTCATTTCAGCATATATACATATCCGATTTGCATTCCAAACTTTCCCATCTGTAAGTCTTACAGCACCATGCATTTTTTCCACTACTCTAATGGGTTTTGACCATCTAGAACCTCCACTACTTTTATTGATTGGCCACTTAATACATACCCACTCTCCTTCTTTACCAGATATTTGTTTTGCTGCCTTCCTAATGTCAAAGCTTTCTTAGTTGATAATTTGTTTATCTTGAATCTTTTCCTTCACAAGGTTCATGCCAATATTTTTCTGACATGCTCTGCCCAACTAACCTGGGCACACTCTGGTATTGGGCTTTCTCCCACATAACATCTCAAAAGGAGAAACACCCGTGGTAACATGAGGGGTAAATCTATAGGCAACCACCATATACTCTTCAGCCTTTCTTCAATCAGATCCTTTTGACAAAGCTACCTTAATGCTATTTTTTGATAACTCTGTTAAATCTTTCCACTATTCCATTTGTCTCTGGATGGTAGACCGAACTGGTCTTGTGCCCAATAGCTTTAGCTTTTAGAAAATCCTTCATCTTCTTAGCCACAAATTGCACACCATTGTCCGTTAAAACGGAAGTGGGATATCCCTCTCTTCTAAAAATGTTATCATGGAATTCAATCACATTTTTTGCACACATATTTTACCCAAGTAAGTTCTACCCAATAGCATGTCGACTAGAAGTATGCCATACCGACAAACTCGTTGACATATGACAGGGTCTACAATATCCAATCCCACTCTCTCCCAAGGCATAGAAGGGATGGGCATGAGTAATCGGCTCAACTCTAGCAACGCATCCTTTAGCTGCATTCTCACTAAAGGCACACTCCTTGACCAACCTCTCCACTTGTATATCCATTGCTGCCCACCAGCAATCTTGTCTAATTAACTGTTTGGTCTTGGTCATCCCCTGCTGACCTTCATTCGCCACTTGTAAAATGTTCTGTCTTACTCTCCTCTTAAAATCATCCCATCCCTCACGGAAGCTCATCAAATACATTCCTAAATGGATGAGGTATAGTTCCTCTACTAGTTCGAGAACTTTTATTACCTACCTCCAACCTTTATTTTACATCTCTCAAGTCATGGTCAACTAACATTGCATCACACCACTCATTTTCAGACACAACCTCCTGACTAACATTGAGAACTTGTTCATCTTTATCTCCTTCATCACCCTCATCCTCTACAACATTGGTCAGTCTGGACAAGCAATCTGCTGCCTTATTTTTAATGCCTGGCAAATACTCAACATCCCAGTAATAGTCCTGTAAATTGGAGACCCATTTCCTAATCCTTGATGAGACTTTGTCTAGACCTTTTGTGGTTAGAATCCCCCTCAAAGGATTGCGATTAGACCTGATGGTGAACCTAACGCCCCATAAGAAAAGCCGAAATGATTCTATAACCCACTTTATTGCCAGAAATTCTTTTTCTATGGTAGAGTAATTCCTTTCAGCCTTTCTTAATACTCTAGACACAAACACTATGGTAACTTCTTTACTACCAGCCTTTTGAGAATAAACAGCTCCTAACCCATGGTTACTGGCATCCGTAGTTAAACACTGTCTTTGCTGGAATCAAAATTACTCAAAGTGGGGGTCTTTGTTAAAGGATTTTTGATTTCCTGGAATTCTCTCTCACATTGCTCACTACAGACAAATCTTACTCCATTTTTTTACCAGACTTCTCATGTTGAATGATTTGTCTGCTAACCTAGGCACAAACTTAGCATAATACTCTGCCATTCCCAAGAAAGCTATTACTTTCTCTTTATCTGACAGACTCGGAAAATTAATAATATTGTTCATCAAATCAGATTTTGGTTGAATGTATGCCTCAGATATTGTGTGTCCTAAATACTAAATACACATTTTATTGAATATGTATTTATCTCTGCTCAATGTCAGACCTGCTTTCATAAAAATTTCCAACACTTTCCTCAATCTATCATCATGCTCTTTGCTGTCCTTCCCATACACCAACAAATCATCCTGAAAATATAAATCTCCATCCATGTCTTGAAACAGTTGATAAATAATCCTTCGGAATACAGCAGCTGCCCATATCAGTCCAAATGGGATTATTTTACATTGAAATAGACCTTCTGGAGTGATACATGCTGTTACATTCTTAGAGGAAGGGTGAAGCACAATTTGATGACGTGCGGATTTCAAATCTAATGAACTCATAACCTTGGCATTCTTAATAGTACCTAACATTGCATTAATATTAGGCAATGGGTGTCTGTCGGTATTACACATCTGTTGACTGATCTAAGATCTATGCATAATCTGAGTTTACTATTGGGTTTGTGAACTACTACTTATCGAGACACCCACTCAAAAGCCTCTATCCTCTCAATGACACCTTGTTTTTCCATAGAAAGTAGTTCATCCTTAACACCAGACCTAATTGCTAAAGGAATATTTCTCAATTTCTGTACTAGTGGTATAGAAACATTTTTAATTCTGATCTTATGCATAAAACCTTTAAGGTTTCCCAGTTTCTCCCGAAAAACTTCATGCTGTAATAAATCATTGCCATCTCCTATTGCATACGCACTTTCTTCTGCATAAGGGTCAAGTTTTATTTGAAGCCTTTTTTGGTGTGCCCAGCTCAAAAGAGGATTGCTACCTTTTCCCTCTGGCTGATCTATCCTTAAACTTAATATTAGACCAAAACCAACCTTCAATATCAATTTTCTTTCCCCCATAAGCTACTGGTCTGATGTCTACAGGATTGAGAAGCACATTTTTTACCATTTTGGTCTCAAAATTATGTTTTGGCAACAAGGTATATTTGGCTCCTGAATCAATTACCATTTGAAATTCTACCCCTTCCATTTCAAGAACAGCTGTAGGCTTTTCTGTGTCTGCATCTTCATCCTGTTCCGCCATAATATCATCTGAATGTATGTCAATGGGACACGTGCAGTCCTCCGTTCCTTCACATAGTTCCTTGAAACACGCAACATTTTCACTTATTTTCTACCACATGATGTGAAATGTCCTTTTCTATTGCATCTTTTGCACGTTGCCTTGGTAGCAGGGCACTTAACCCTGCTCGCAAAATGAGTGCGACTGTCACATCGAAAGCATTATTTCCTTTCACTTTCTTCCTTTTTCTCCTTGATCTTGAAGTTCTTTTTTCCGCTTTCTCTTCTGAAAGTTTGTTTTATTCCAACTTTTCTACCTTGTACTGCTGATATTTCCATTCCGTGTTTCTTCTATCTCCTTTTCATTATGTTCAGCTCTTTTTTCCAATTCCTTGACACACTTTTGTGTGTGTCCAACTTCCTTCGCTACTCTTATTACTTCATCAATTATGGGATTACCTTTAGCCCACAGCTCTTCTCTTACTATTTCGTTACTGCATACGAGCATGAATTGGTCTCTTCGCCTTTCATTTAATGTATTTCCAAAGTCACAAGATGATGCTAGGTCTCTTAGTGCTGTGATAAATTGTTCTACAGACTCCAAAATTGTACCTTTCCAAAACTATGCTTGTACATTTTTCATAATGTTTATCTAACATTTTTATGCATTTTTCATAGGTTTGTGGACTACTCATCAGACAATGCAGGTAGATTTTCGAATTGGTCTTGACCATAGTTGCCAAGGCAATGCATAAGAAGGCATTTCTTTCTTACACCAGAGAAGTTCACACCATGCACTGCTAACACATAATGGTCAAATCTCTTTTTCCATCTTCTCCATGGTATATTAGATTAGTTTTGTGTTTCCAAAAAATAGTTGGGAGGAAGTATTCCTTGTGCAGCCATAGTAATGTTTGGATTTTCTTAAATGTTCTTGGTAACACTGTCTGTTTGTTTGTTTGTTTATTTACTTTTATTGCGCACCAGACCCGTAAGTAACAGGGCGCAGGAGTAAGAAAATGCAAAGCTTACATACAATTGTTTTATTGGTACCAAGAAGAACTATTCTTGCCTGTTTGCTTTTCCTTTGTCACAGTATTCTTAGTTATGTTACAGATATTTATTTTCCCGGCGAGGGCGCAGTCAGAATGAAAGAGCCATTCTGATTGGCCCTCGCCGAGTCGTTACCAGGCCGGGAATCCCTCCGTCGGGATTCCACGGCCTTTGTCCCCAGCAGGGGGCGTGGCAGCCCCTCAACCAATGAGGAGACTCGAAGCAGGGCCATCCCTGCTCCGAGCCTCCCCAAGGCTGAGAGGCTACCTTCGCCCCCCGCCGGGGACAGAGGTAAGGCTTTTTTTTTGTTTTTCCTTCCCTCCCTCCTCCCACCTCCCAGCCCTCCCCACCCACTTACCTTCTATGCCTTGGTCTCCGGCGGGGGACGATGAAAGCCTCCAGCCGTGTGAAGACTCAGAGCGGGGCCATCCCCGCTCCGAGCCTCCACATGGCTGGAGACTTCCATCGTCCCCCGCCGGGGACCCAGGTACGTTTTTTATTTATTTATTTATTTTTCTTTCCCCTCCCTTCAGCCCTCCCAACCCCACTTACCTTCTTTTTTTCGGGAGCAGATGCGCTGGAAACGCTTCTGTTTCCCGATGGCCGCCATGGAAAGGGAAAACGGACTCAGTTTTCCCTTTCCATGGTGGCCATTTTCTTTGACGTCTTTTTTTTTTCTTCCGTTTCGGGAAAAAAATAAAGCTTTTAGTGCCCCCCGGTCACGCAGTTTTTGTGGGCCGGGGTACTAATAGCTATATGCCCCTCGCGGCGGGGGCATTACCGACTCTGGTTAATGCCCCAGGGCCTTCGTTAACTATAACTATGGACCCCGGGGCATTACCTGAGTCGGTAATGCCCCCGCCGCTCGGGGCATATTGCTTAATTACAGCTGCTTCATCTCATTTGGATTGTTGAGCTGTTCTTTGCACATGCCTTTGTGACATAGCAATATTCTAATTCCTTCTGCATTCTGAAGATTGACTTGATGTGTCCTTTACACAACACTTTGTGACATACGCAAGATTCTAACTTCCTCTGCAGCCTGCATCATAAAGATTGACTTGTCATCAGTCCTTCCTTTCATGAAATAGCTTCACCTTAGCCTTTGTGATGAAACCAAATTCAAATTTGACTTGCAACACATTCTATCGCATTGTTTGTGTATTTACTAGTTAACAGATACAACAAAAACACTTGCTATTACATGAGGCTGTTCTGTTTGTACTATTGTGTATTTTCCAGGTAACAGTTCAAACAAAAACACTTGCTATTACATGAGGCTGGTCTGTTTTTCTTGATGTATACATGCACTCACTTGCTGCTAAATAACAAGTTCATTTGGACCTCTCACAGTACTTGCAGTACACGTGTTATTGCTTAAGAGTGCCTTGTTTGAACATGCAGTGCTATTTGAATTGTTTAAACGTGTGCAAGCTTCTTGTTCAAAGCTGGGCTTTGTTTACTTGTGAGTGCCACTTCAATGCTAAATGTCTTTTCTGTCCCAATGCGCATTTAAATTATCAGTGCAACTTCGTTTACTTTTGAGTGCAGCTTTAATGCTAAATGTCCTCTTTGTCCCGATGCGCATTTAAAATAGCAATGCCTTTAACCTGATAGTGCCACCCTTGTCAAAGTCAATTACTGCTAGTGCTCTCACCTTCTTATAGTTGAGCTCAGCCTCTCTCTCAGCACCTTGTGGTCCGTATTATACAGTGCTCCTTTCTTTCATTCTCACAGTTGCAGAAGGTAAGTACCAGTTACCTTTTGTTTTCTGATGAACCCACTGTGTTCTGCAGTGTTTTTCCTCTTTCTTGAGGCTCCCCACAAAGCAAAGTGCAAGAACTCACGGTATGGCACCACGACTACTCGGTGGGCTGCCGTGATATTTACTGAATTATTTTATCGTTGTCGCCATTGAAAGATTCTCCAACACGTTGATTGTAGTTGTAATATATTTTATTACATATATCTCCAGATCTATTCATGCCCCACCGGTCTGCTACACTTCCTCCTTCCAACTGATCATAACATAACTCTCAACCTCAACCTTCCAGATTCCACATTTTCCCTACACATTCTGCATTCCATACCTACCCTTCTGCAATTGCTTGCATATGAGATGCTACAGATATCTATTGTCACAGCCACACAAACCTTAGCGTCTGTCCGCCCAGAGTCGCTAGCAGTGCCGGAAAACACTAAGGAACATGGCGCCTCTTGTCCACCTCCTTTGGCCGCCGATGAGGATGGCTTTCAAGCAACTGATAGTGTTTTGCTTGCGTGCCCGAGGTAACCCCCGATTGATGCTGCTGATTTGGACACTAGTGTGGTTCGAGGGCAGGACCCTGCCCTATCACATCACCTAGGGGGATGTGATTGTACATGCGTCTGACAAGTCGAAAATCCTGCTATTACACTCACAAGTTACTAAATTATCAGCTGAACATGATGTTATTTTGCCAAATTCTCCTAGGTCATTTACTGTAAACTCGGGAGATGATATGCTTAATAATGCTATCTAAGGAATTAAATTACCAGGGCAGCATGGTGAACTATTAGTGGATTCACGTAGTTTAGAGACTGCAAATTCATCTGCTGAGATGTATTATTTGGATCAGGGCCCTGGCACGTCGAGGGTGGGCCCCAATATTACTGGGAAAACCCACAATGCAAGGTGTACACCCAGATCCCCTTTGAATTGATCAAACTTGTGCATACTTCATCCCGATTCTGCCATGTCATCTGCCAAGCCCACCCCAAGACAATCATTTGGGTTGAGCCACCCACCTCATTTTCTGCTGGAAACCAGTTTGGCTACCATCAACACGGGCATTTATAGCCTTATAAAAATCTATGAAGCCATGGAAAAAAATATGAGCAGCATAACATCCTTAGTGGATAAAGTTGACTGGTTAGCCTTCAATACTGAACCCTGTACCATGGAGGACATACCCCCTAGTCTCATTAATGTGACTGAACAACCAGTGGAATTACCATGCTCGAGGTTGGCTACTGGGGTGGGCTTGGATCCATGTGAAATGGACATGTAAATCCTCGAAGTTTGAACCGTCCGAAAAATTGACCAATCGGTATGTATAACAACTGACATAACAGGTTCAGTCACGGAGCAGCAACTCTCTGAGGAAGCCACTGCCTGTGCTCCCTTATTTGACCTATTTCATCCAATACAACGCAGGAAAAATTATGAAAGTGACGTAATTTAGGTAATAAAATAAAATGAAAAATCAACCTCCACCTCCAAGAATAAGTAATAATAAAGCAAAGAAATGTATTCAAGGTCTAACGACCCCAATTATAAACCGATTGGCATCTAAAAAAATGAATCTGGAAGATGCAAGGGAGCACAGGCTGACCGGCTCCTTACAGAGCGGAATACAGCCCACAATATTTCGGACGTATGTGATACTTTAATCGAAACTGATTTATATTACCAAATCTCTCCACTTATTCCATTGCATCTTCACCTAAAAGTGAAACAATACAGGAGGGACATCAGATCCCCCAGTTGAAAGCCAGTATTATTCAAATTGTAACAATGCAAAATGTGGATGATGAGTTTCCAAATGTTCTCACTCTAGAACAAAAGAGAATGGGAATTCCCCCTCACCCCCCCAGCTTGGAGTTACTGAGAATTTTTTAAAAGAAGATGTTCTATTTCAATCTCCTCCCAGCTCGAGATTTCGTGCAGTGCATAACAATGATAAACATAAGACTAGCACTGACAAAAATAAGTTATCAAAGATGGTTCTAGATTATTCAGACAATCTTCGGATAGCAATGATTAATAGAGACACATCAGACTCATTTCCAAATAGTTCAACGCTCTTTGCTGCATTTTAATAAATTCCATTGCTAAGGAATATACAATCCCATGACATAAAATCAATATGATTTATTAACAGCCACAAGTTAGATACGTTGGAGCTAGGCATGCCTTCACAAATTGTAAAATAATTGATATTGAAAACAAAGGATAAGATGAGGAACAACGGTTTTGACATGCAAATTTATAAAGACAGATCAAGAGCTAAACAAGGCATGTATCTTACGCTAAGAAATCTGCACCTTATCAAAGACAGCGGAGTCGATCTATTTCGAAGCAAAGATTAACTCAAGAAGTAATAGCAAGGTTTGCACACACAATAAATTTGAACCCCTTTACGTTAGCTGTGAGGGGGAAAGAGGACTGCTATCACGTGAGGTCTACTATAAAGATGACCCAACACAATCTAGAAACAGAAATTGGTTATGGCTAACAAAAGCCAGTATGGATACAAACTATACTATTAAGCATTAATGTCAGACACTAACATCTTTTCAGTGTGTTGCTATAACAATATGGAACACAAGAGGCTTTTCACACATATTTAGTTCAAAAGCTAATAATCCTTTCATTGCATCTGGAATTGTAATTCTACAAGAAACATGGATTACTACGCAGACGATATGGCCCAATTTTGGAATAGCCTGGATCGCAGCAGTAAAGAAAAACAAAGGTTGTCCATCTGTTTGGTTGTTAACGGCAGTAAAACTTGATTCAGGTCTCCAATTAGAATCATGGGCATCACCGCATCCCGGCATTCAATTAACTAGGGTAACAGGTAATCCTCGGTTTCCACTGGGCCCCAGGGTGGCGCTCTTGAACATCTATTGGAACCCAGTGGCGACTGAAGATGATAAATTCATTGAATTGATAGTCCAAATGTTGGATCGTATTGCCGGTGATGTTCAAATTTATACAATCATGGTGGTCTGCGATTTTAACATGAGATGTATACCCAATGGGTCTCAATCTCTTACTTTGAGAGCTAAAAAATAGATTTCCCTGATGGAGAGGAATCTCACTATTCTAAATGGGACAGTTCCAGGGATATTCCCCCGGCCCCAACGGTGGAATAGAGCGTAATCAAAGTCAATTTTTGACTATGCTTTTAATTCTGCACATGAAGTTAACGCCATTCACCATTATTCACACTTTAACTAGTGACCATAATATCCTAAAAATGTCATTGATAAATCCTAACTCTTCAGTTCAAGAATACTTTAAAGAACCTATTTCCCTTAATCAGGGTGGAAACAGGATAAAACGGTCAGACAAACTGGATTTTTTTCAGGTCTCACTTAGATCAGCACCTTAAGCGCTCATCGCTTAGCAAGAAATAAGAGTACACCGACGCACTTAACTTAATAATGGAAATCCCCTCTTCAAATGGGTCTTGTTTGTTTATTATTTGTAAAGCGCTCCGGACACTGAGGTAACTGGGCGCATTTCAAGACAGCTTAAAATACATATACAAAAAGTTAAGGCAGACAAGGGATGTACAGGCATAGATGAGTAATACAGAAATAGATGGCAATAATTTACAATCATACGTTGACAATCAGAAGTAAGCGGGAGCCGTATAGTAGTCGTGAGATGGCCGTTATCGAGTCCTAGTAGTGAGTGCAGAAACATCATTCGCGAGGAGCCACTTTTTTGTATTCAGTCTGAAACTATGGAAGGTTTGGTCCGTTCTTAAGTTGAGTGGGAGGGCGTTCCACGCTGAGGCTGCTTGAACCGGGAAGCTAGATCTACCAGCTCTTTTTAGGTTGAAGCGAGGAGTGATGATGCAGAAGGAGTTGGCTGATCTAGTTGGTCTGAAGGAAGTTTTGCAGATAATTTTGTCTTTGAGGTATTGGGGTGCAGCATTGTTGAGACATTTGTGAGTGGTGAAGACACGTTTGAAATATATTCTGTCTCGAATAGATAGCCATTTGTAGCTCTGTCTTATTTCAGTGATGTGTTCTTTCTTAGGCATACTCAGAGCTGTTCTCAGAGCGTTGTTTGTAAGGTTTTCAATTTGTTTAGAACTTGTTTAGCTCCTGCATATAGTGCATTGCAGTAATCAAGTTTAGATAGGATTAGTGCACAAGCTAGCGTGATGCAGCTGTTATTGGATAGGTAGGCTTTGCAGGCGTTAATAAGCTTACAGGTGTAGGCTGTAGCCGAGGCGGTGGCGTTGACTAGTTTCCTCAGACACAGCGTGGAGTCGATATAAAAGCCTAGCGTTTTAGTTTCCTTTGCGGATTTGATTATGTTGCCGTCTATGTTGAAGGACGCGTATTTGGTGTTTAGTTTAAGGTGAGGGGAGGCACCTAGGATGAGAATTTCAGTCTTCTCATCATTCAAGCAGAGGCTGTGGGTGGCCATCGATGCTTGAATGACAAGGTAGATTTTGTTGAGTAGGGCGTTGTTAGAGTCGTAGTCACCTGATAGGGGAATCTGTATCTGGGTGTCATCTGCATAGTTGGTGTAGATGACACCCAGGCGGTCCAGTAAGTTGAAACAGGGGTTTAGTAAAGACATTGTATAGAGTGGGGGCGACACAGGAACCTTGTGGTACTCCACAGGTAATAGGAATGGGGTCGGCTGAGTCCGTAGGGGAGAAAACCCTCATTGTTCTATTGTTAAGGAAGGACTTGATCCAGTTAGAGGCTTCTTGTGAAAAGTTGGCAGATGAGGTGAGGTGTTCACAGAGAATGTTATGGTCTACCAAGACAAAGGCGGCGGAGAGGTCTAGCAGGAGGAGTAAGGCACATTGTCTGTTGTCTTTCAGAAGGTCAATTTGTGTATTCTAGTCAATTAAGGCCGTTTCTGTTCCGTGAAGGGGTCTGAAGCCCGACTGTCTGAGCCCTAGGAGGTTGTGTGTTTCGAGGTAAGTCTGGATTAGGATATAAGCTGCCTTGTCGATAATTTTCAGTAGAAAAGGGACTGTCGTTATAGGTCTGTAGTTGGTCGGGATGGTGGGGTCGAGTGAGGTTTTTTTTTAGTAGGGGGAGAACCCAACCCTTTTTCTTGTTGGTAGGAACCAGACATGATTTGAAGAAGGCGTTTATGATCCTCGTGATGAAGGGAGCAAGATTCCTGGCAGCATCTTTTATGATTTGTGCCGGGCAGATGTCGCCTTTTTTACAAGAAGGTTTTAAGGAAGCTATAATATTTTTCGACCTCAGGTGTGGTGACTCGGGCGAATTTGAATTCTGGTAAGCTATTGAAGGCTAGAGGTTTTTCAGGTTTCTTATTGGTTTCGGTGCAGTTGATGTTCAGTCATTTAATGGCAATTTTGTTGGCTAAGGCATTTTGGATAACAGTGCACCAATTTTTATTTTTCGGGAGAGAGTCATCAGGGGCTGTGGGAGATTCTAGCTCTCTGAGAATTCCAAATAGTTCCTTGATGCTGGAACTTGCCAATATTAAAACCTAAATATAGATATGATTGGCTTACTTATACTCTGAAAGCACAACTGCGTCAAAATCTCAAATATGTCAAAAACTATCCTATATGCGAAAGAAAGCAAGTAAAAACCCGGCTGTATACGCAATATAGAAATGCAATTAAGCAACGCAATGTCCAAAAAAATAACAGAAAGATGGTGAAAGAATGTTAGCAGCTAGAACTACTCAAAAATCAAGTGCACAAAGTTGGTGCCTCCTGATTGACGTCACTCCCAATGCTTCATCGTCACTACTGTTAAATACGGTAAATGAACAGGCCTGGACTGCACATTTATCGGCTTTATAACCCAAGTAGAGTTTAGCAACCTGCTCTTTGAACAGTTGGATATCCTCCTCCTTATTAACAGACTTAGCTCCTCGAGAACTCTGGGCCCAGATGGCCTGTCGAACGCTGTAATTAAAGCGTATTCTGAACAATGGGCAAAGATATTAGAAGATATCTTTTATAACATTCTGAAGAGAGGACGGATTCCGCAACAGTGGAAAGAATCTATAATACCGATATTTTAAAAAAGGAAATAGAAATGTACCATCTAATTATCGACCCTTTGCTCTTCTGGACATACCAGGGGAGATTTTCGCCAGACTAATATTGAGAGATCTCACGGCTGAAAAATGCTAAATTGCTCGATTCCCATAAATCCGGTTTTGTTAAAGTACTAGGAACCACAATCAATGTATTTTTATTATCAATCATAAAACAAGCTATTCTAAGCGAACAACACATGTTTTTACCTTTTTTGATTTTAAACTAGTTTCTGATTCGGTCTCAAGGGCACGATTGTGGTTCAAACTGATGGACGCAGGTTGTCCTACACATCTTATATTAGATACATGAATTTTATTCAGACACCTGTATAAAAGTTAAACTTAATCAAGATGGATTACTCACTAACCCCTTTGCAACCAAAACAGGCCTTAAACAAGGCTATATTTTAGCTTCTACGTTGTTTAATTTTTACATTAAGGATATCAACATCTATTTAGACCTCCCTCGCGCATTCCCTAAGGATATCAACATCTATTTAGACCTCCCTCACTCATTCCTTCCAAATATTTAAGCTTCTGCATAGTTTAATTTGTACATTAAGAATATAAACATCTATTTAGACCTCCCTCGCTCATTACCTCCAAAAGTTGGTAATGGGGTAGTATTTTGGCTGTTATGTGCCGATCTCGTTATAATCGACCAAATGCAGATAGGACTGCAAAGAAAACTTAATGCACTGGACGACTTGGCACATAAGAATGGATTGTTGATGAATACGCAAAAATCCAATATTATGCTATTACATCATAATAACAGAGGAATTGCTAATAATTTCACATGGACACTCAATAATTCGGTCATCAGCGTAGTTAAAGAATATAAATAATTAGGTAAAAACATGAACAATAAGCTGACTAACCCACTGTATTAAATTGAATTAAAACTGAAAATGTGAACATCTTCTCAAGGCAAAATAATACATGCTGAATTTGGAAAATGTACATATGTTCCATTAATTCAATTTTACAAGCAAAAGATTGTTCCAGTGGTCACCTATGGAGCACAGGTTAAACATCCAGAAAATCAACCAAAAATGGATCTATTAGAAGGCATATTATGGGGTCAAAAATGTCCTATCCCTTCCCCAGAGTACTCCAATTGCGATCTTGCGCTATGAATTGGCATTGGTGTCATTGAGTGCTATAGTAGCCTAGCAAACTTTGGCCCTATTGAGAAAATGTCTAATTTCACATGGTAATGACCAGACTCTGATCCCATTGATACGTGCCCCCCTAAAGGGACACAATAGTAGTCCTGCAAACACATGGGAATCGTATTGTAAGGAAATTCTGATAAAGGCAGACATTACAGAGCAGCTCCTCACAGATTTCCCAGACAATGCTAAACTCAAACTGTGCGGTTGGGATTGGTGTGTAACATGGGAAAAATGTAATGTGTATTCAACATTTAAAACTGGAAAATGTCTGCTAAAATCTCTGCATGTTGTTCCAATCTACTTATTGAAATTCCCTGATATCAAATATGTTAGGATTTTAATGCAAATCTGTCTGAATGTATGACCTACGAGAGGTCAGATAGCAAGCCGCTTTAAGACCAAGGTCGTTTTGACCAGCTGCAGATTCTGTAATGACGAAGACCAAAGTGAAACCCTAAAACATTTGTTCGTAGAATGTCATCACCTGAGCTGTCTAAGAAAATAATTATTTTTTAAATGTTTGTAATCCTAAACAAAGACCAACTGTGGAATATGAGCTTCATTGGAAATCACATATGTTCAAACATTGCCACTGTTAATTATCTTCGTCCGTTAATTTAGATGATGATTTTACGATTGAAACACTACAATCGTAGCCATGTTATGACATGGATGGTGACAATATCAATGCATCTGGTGTTAGCAATTGGAAGGATGAAAGCTGTTGATTAAAGGTTTTGTAAAGATGAGTTTGTGGAACATGCATGTGGGGGAAAGTGATATTATGTGGACACAAGTGTCTCTTTAACTTATCGTTTATAACAATTATGTATTTTGAAAGGTTGTGCTTAACAACCAAAACAAATAAAACAATTTAAAAAATATCCAGCGTGTATTGATGTAATGCTCTTCCTTAACTTGATAAGGTAAGTTGTCAAAAATGACTAGGCCTGCCTAAATTTCACTGTTCCGGGGGTGCTGGTCCGGTGTCATTAGGCCCCTCCCCTTCCCACTCCAATGCTTAAATATTAACTCTACTAAACTCACCAACTTACGAAGTTAGATCAACAGAGCACAATAAGGAGGATGCCAACAATAGCACAAATCCAGAAGAGCCGGTTGGCTGCCATAAGGCCCTCCCCATTGCACTCAGATGTATGTATACAAAGCTCAACTCAATGGGCCAACCCACTCTCTCTTGCTCTGACCTCAATGATATTTTCATGTAGCTCCGGCCCTAGGATAAAAAGTCCACTATTTCCAACTGTTGGGTACGTCCTGCTCCCAATCGGATTAAATATATCATACATAATGACTGGTTAAAAATTCAGACCAAATGTATACCAGAGTACAGTTTTTCAACATAAGTCCTACCTCACAGGACAAGCCTGCTCACAATCTCACCAAATCAAAATGTCAAACCCAACAGAGCCTGGTAATTTTTGACAAACAATCTTGTATAAAGCATTTAAGATCACACTCCATGTTCCTCCCCCTTGGTACCACACAGTCCAGACGATCAATCCACTCAACTTCTTTCTGCAATAGCAGTCTAGTCAAATAACCTCCTGGCTTTGGCTTGTGTACCTGTTCTAAAATGTGCACATTTCATTGTGTGGGGCTTCTAGGAAGTGCGTGGATGAGTAATTTCATTACCTTTCATGAAATTACTCATCCACGCACAGGCACAAAGATCAAATTGAGACATTCATGTACTTGTGATTCCATTAACATCATTTATGCACTGAAGTGCCCATGTGGATTAATGTACGTGGGCATGAAAACAAGGAAGGCCAAGGTCCATTGGACCGATCATAAATCTAATATAAGAGCCAGGAATTTGTCTTCTCCCGTTGTGTCACACTTCCTAGAACCTCAAACAGTGTAGCACAAATGAAATGTGCAATTTGATATTGTGATGATCGAGAATTAAGTCTGATATGGTAACACTCAAAGATATTAAATTCAAGAAATTAAAGATTATATTCTTGTAAAATTGTCTTTTATAAAATGGTATCTATCGGAGATAGGTGAAACTTGTTTGTGATACATATATTTATAAACACTGGTATTACAATGGACTTTGAGTCTGCAATTTGAATGGTTTACAGTCTAGCTACATTTTTTTATTTAATTTATTACATAGTTTATGAGTGAATCTATTAGCAAACCAAGCTTATTAGGGGAGTTTTCTCCACAGGAGTGCATTTGGGTCACCAACTGGCAACAGTGGGCATATTTGATGTATATTGTCTCACACTTCGTGGCCAGAGAGTATTGCCTACATGCACCTGAAACTGCATTGAAATCATTATATATGTATACTTCACGAAATTAACCATTACAATAGGCTGTGCACCTCACACATCTCCTGTTATAGTAGTTTCCCTGTCCCCACTACATCCCAGAGGCGGCTGACAATGAGCAAAATGGCAGATCTTAAAACTATCTTGGTGTGAATGTTGTGAATGAAATGTACAAAAGAGCAGAGGTTCCAGGAAGTTGAGCATTGGGGTACTGGTTGGACTCTGGGGACTATGTCCCTAAAGTGTAGGACCTTCACGGCCTTTCCCACCTCCCTCACACTATTAACTTAGAATCGCCTCTTGTGTTGGTTCCTCACTCAAATAGGCATTCCTCTCAACTCTACCCTACTGTTGGGAAAGGGGGAGCCTGTGCCCTAGAAAACACACCTCTCTGAATTCCAGGGTATGCTATCAGTAGACCAACAGATTCTTGACAACCCTGTCCCTAACCACTAGATTCCAAAGGAGACTACCTAGGGAATAAAAGGAAAATCTTTTTTGACAGGAATAACCTGGCACCAAGTAGGATTGTAGTTTGTGTGCTTTTTCACTGCCTACTTCTTTCTGTCGAATTCAAGAATACAACTGTGTTGCAACCCTTTATATGCAAGTGTTCTGTTCCTCCCTCATGACACTTCTTACACAGAGGTTTACTCATTCAAGCTCCCACACACACCACTAACCAATTGCTGTTTTTGTTTAACAGCCCAGGCGCTTACTGAACATAAGACCCAGAACACTTCAGACCAATTCCGAGAGACCTTTCTTCCCGAAGGACAACCGTTGCTACCAGGAATGTCCATGCGATGGCTAGAAATGGCAGACATTTTGGACTCTGTTGGCACTAAAGGTGTTTCGGCTTTTTACAACAGCAATTTAACACAGGATATGGTGTCAGAGGTAAGTTTGTTTTGTATTTAACTGCCACAAGGTATGTGTACTATAACCTGACAAATAGGAAAGCGTGTGAACAGGCTTTCTTGGCATTATTGAACCTGCTTCCCGTACCTGTCTGAGAGAGAAGTAGTCTTTCTTTCAATGATCACGTGCCAGTTTAGGACATAAAATCGAAATTGAAAAAAAAAATTACCTGTTCCTACTGTTCGCTATTCTCGGACATTTCAAAATCCCCTTTTGTGACTTACGGCTTTTTATTATTCCGAATTTGGGAATAATTAAACGCTAGCACTATAGGCTGCTGATGCATTTTCTTTGGTAAATCCAAGAAAGGCATTCATTTTGTTTATCTCCACAATCATACTTGTTCCTCATTCACGACTTTGCAAAATGGATGCTGTGTGCAAGGTCTAGTTCAGTAATCGTGTGGGTGATGTGGAAAATCACAATGCTGCCATCTCGTGGTGTGAGGAAGAGCGCGCAACGGTCACTTTGGGGCTAGAAATTCCTGCCTGAATTTTGGACTGGAGGCCGGCTCCCATCGCCCTCCACCGGCTCCACCATTGCCAACGTATTTAAGCACACACTGCTCACTCAACGTACACCATTAATTATTAAAAATTCTTTAAAAGTTCCCTGTATCTTAATGTTGGAATTACTACTACCGATGGGTGTATCAGAACTGATTACGAATACATGTGTTGCAAATTTGTTTTTCTGTTGTATTGTAAACAAGGAATGGCCAAATATGTTTTATGATTAATACATGAATAACATTCTTTTGCATTCGTTTATTGCTAACTTGTATTGTTTGTATTATGTAACCCTGTGCATATTGTCTTTCAATTTCTCATTCCCTTTTGTTTTTGACTTTTTCCTTCTGTCATACGATTTTAACTTTAATAAAAAATGTTGTGCTACATCTGTACACTTGCAGAAATGTACATCAAACAGAGCACAAAACTAGAGGGAATTCGATTGCTAGTGTCCTTTTTGATCCTCTCAATCCCTCTTCTGGTCCACTCTTGAGAGAGTATTTGCCTTCAGTTGCATGTGGTCATGGTTGAGCCATTACTGCATGTTGTCAGCTACATATAATGGTTGGCGTATAGTCTCACTAAAAAGCAACATCCATGAAAATATCCTTTCAAGGGCACATGCTTTTTTGGCGGTCTGGAAGATAGTCTATAAAGTCCTCAAAGCAGATCAGCATGCTGTCAAGCTCCACAGGAAACAAGACCAAACGTTTAAACATGGTCTTACAACATTGGAAAATGTAGGCATCGGACAGCAGAGATTTCATGAAAAGTATGCATAAAGGGAAAGATTGCCTTAGAAGTCCGGGAACCCCTTTCACATTCAATTAATATGAAAGCATGATGCCATGCATGTGTAGGCCAGAGTCCAATGGTTCTCAAAAGAATACAGCAGCTATGGATGCTTCGTTGAACAGTGTAGTAAAATGGGGTACAAAATAGAATTTGCCTCTGCTCCACTGACCTCGGGAGCAATTCAAACCCCACTTCCCAGGGGCAGAGCCAAGAGGTAAGCAATGGTCTAGAATAACCACTAACAACTTGGCAAGGTGGCAGTCAAGCGTACCCAGACAGAGGGGGAGTGGGGGGGGGGTTCCATTATGTTCCTAGTACCCAAACACCCCTGAAAAATTCAGGCTGGGGTTCGACATGAAATGCCTGAATCCAAATGTAATTACTCTGCAAAACAAGATAGAATGCCTGCAAAAGGTAATCACACTGATCATGGAGAAGGGTTTCCTGGCCTCACTGGACTTGCAGGATGCTTACTTCAATGTGCCAATTCTATGAGAATATCAGATGTGTTAGCCGTGAGAGTACAGCACTTACAATTCAGAGCCCTGCGCTATGGATTAAGGACAGTGCCACCACATATGTTAACAAAGGTTGTTGTGGTTCCAGTGGTAGCCTTCATACACAAGTAGGGGATCCAAACATTACCCTACTTAGATTTAGATGGAGCCACAATCCTGCAACAGCTTTGCTTGATTGTGGAGTTGTCATTAAGGTTGTTGAAATCGGTGGGGATCTTTCTTAACAATCCTTCTCATTGACATAATCAAATTATCACAAATTCATAGGGACATGCTTCTGGACCTCTAAAGAGATCGTAATGTTGCAGGAGACTGGCCAGTACGACTAAAGTCATTACTGACGGCACTTCTAGAAATGGATCAAGCAACCGTCAGGTTGTTCTTAAAAGTGCAGGGTGTGATGAGGTTCCCTGACTGCAACTTCGTCTGACCATGAGCCAGGTGCCTCAGGGAGCTAGGTAGCTAGCCAAGCCGGGCAACAAAAATTACACTTCCCATAAGGCCCATCAGGAACAAACAGAACCCAGAAAGGATCCATAAAGTGGAATTGGGGAATGGGGAGAGAGTAAACCTGGCAGAATGCCCAGTTAGGTATCTTAAGCCAGAGAAGACATCAGGAAATGTGTCTCCCACAATGTCCTTTTCTCCCAACCTGAAAACCCAGAATCCATCAGCTAAATGAAATTATCCATTGAAGGACAGATAGACAATAGGAAAAACCTTAAGCACAAGAAGATAGAGGGGAACCCCTAGAGCCAGCCCCCTGACGCACTTGCCTTCCTTACAGCAACACAGCTCTCCATGCACGCAGTTACAAATGGCCAACAGGGCCTCACGGACCATCAGGAAGTCAGGGCTTTGCCAATCCGAACCCTCACACTCTTAAGTCTCACAGCTGCAGACCATCTTCCCCAGTTCAAGTCAGGGGTGGGGGGCATGTTACTATATAAGCCATGCAGCCCAGTCCAATTTGGTGGCTGACTGGAGCAGGCGACACTTGTTTGAAGAAGGCTGGAAAGGGAAGACCGATAGAGAGGTGCTGCAGAGACTTTCCAGACTGGGGTTTGGAGATTACTTCAGAGGGGAGAGGTGGCAGCGGGGGATATAGGAAGGTGATCTATACAGAGTTGAGAGATGAAGGGAAAGAGGGAGGAGGTAAAACCAGGAGTGGAGTGTACGCGATAGTAGGCACAGGAGAACATAGGGAGGAGGGGAAATCAGGAGGAGAACGGAGCACAGGGAAAGGGGAGGAAATAAAACCTGGAGTGGATTTGAAGCAAGGAGTATCGTTATATTGTGGTTGAAGAGGGGGTTGGACTAGAGGGGACACACTCTGTAAGATTAAGAGAAAAGGAAGAGATTGCAGTAATGGGCCATGGTGGTAGTAAGTAAACTGCGATGGATCAGCAGATGGAGAAGGTGGACTAGACTGACAAGACTTCTAAGAGGACTGGAAAGGGGGTGGTTGAAGAGGAAAAAAAGCACTAGAGAAGAGATCAGGACTGAAGTGAGGTGAAGGGCCTGAAACAGGTTAGAAAGCTTGGAGGTAGGAGGCTCTGAAGGGCCATATCAGGCCCCAGGCCGGTCTAACATTTGGGAGGAGGTTCAAGCTGTGGGTCAGGGAGCCTAGTGATAGTTTAGAGAGGAGGTGTGGAGTGGAGAGATTTGGGAAGAGAAAGCTGGTAGCGCTCACTTAATCTGCCTCTTCTGCCTGACCGCAGCACCATCTGCAAAAGAACCCAGAATGTTCTGCAGATCTTCAAGGACTGGCTCAGTCTAGTGGTGTGGGACCCCGGAAAGCCTAAATCTAGGCTCAAAGAGCCGAAGCACTTGGTACATCCTGGGGCCTGTATCATTAGGTTGGAGTGAGGTAACGCCTCTGGGACTTGTCCAGTAACGGCTGAGACTCTAAGCCAGTCCACTCACACTGAGATTGTGAAAGGTGTCCTAACAGACATTTGTGGAAGGTGGCCATCCTAGGTGTTTTCTCTTTTGGAGAAGATCCTATTTATATTTAACTCTGCCCATTCATGTACACAGTCCCTAATAAAAATGTTGGACCTTCACCACCTGGTCTTGGCATACTTTTTGGTCCAATCTGTGACGAGCCTCATGGAAGCCTCTGTATTCCTGTTATCAGGGTGAAATAACCCCTCCCCCCCGCCCCACTCACCCAGGCCATTATTCCACCTTAACAGGCATTTAGGCAGATTGCAAAGGCTTTTGAGAAGGCAATTCTAGTTGCTCAGGAATTAAGTCACAAGTTCCACTGAGGGTTATAAATTATTTGTTAAATTGATTTCTACTGAGGCAGCACTCTGATCCCGGTTCCCACAAACTACCAGTCTGGGATAGGGGTGCTTTGGTGGAGGAACATCAGCATCAAGAAAGATGGGAAAACAGGAGGTGGCACAATCATCCAGATGGAGGAATCTAGCCACTCCCTTTAAGGCCCTTCATATCTTTGCCCTAGTCATTCACGAGAGAGATATCCTACATCAACAGACAGGGGGCCTGATCCAGAGCAACGTCATATTGACCTGGGTGAATGGACAGAGTTGAACCACTTGTCCATCAAGCCACTCACATTAAGTATTTGGACAACTCAACAGTAGGTCGGCTAATGAGTCTTTTCTTCAGCTATATGGGAGGCGTCTGGAAATCTTCCTGATTTGCAAGAGATTCTGATCACCAGTCCTAGACAGGTTTGCCTCACAGCAATTTGTGCAGATGCCATGCTTCCAGGATCCCCTGCCAGGGAGCATAAGGAATAGATGCTATGATGATGAGGCGGCCAGACTGGCTAATGGTTGTATGCATTCCACATTCCCAGATCTTCATAGTGGTAAATATCAGGGATTCATAGGTAGAAGTTCTTCTAGTTCCTTTCTGGCGACACATTTCTTGGTTTCCTCTTGTGTTGAAGCTGGCTGTAGCTCCAGTGTGTCGAATTCCATCATGTTCATGTACCCTATGATTGGGTCAAGGGGTGCCGATTCAATGTTCCTCAATGAGAGCTTGAAAGGCAGGGGCTGCAGGGACCAGGACACTCCACTCCTTTCGAGTTAGTGGTACAACATGACAGAAGACCATGAACATTCCAAGTGTATAATGAACCCCTGAAGAATATGGGTCTTGTTGTGTGAGAACAGACTTCCAGCTCTTTAGCGTACCTTTCCAGACCTCCTACAGTTCTTTAAAGAACGTTTTAATTTGGGCCTAAACGTTTTCGTCCCTTAGTGCTCAATGTGTAGCAGTCAGGAACTTTAGGGAACCTTGGGGCCTGGATTCCTCCAATAAAAAAAACTTTTAAAAACTAGTGAACAGTTTATAGAAGTTATTCAAAAGCAAGATTAATAGCTGTCTCAGAAATCAACACTCCCCCGCCCCTGTTAGTTCTGATGACCTAATGGACCAATAGAATATATTGATTTCGAATTAAAAAGTGATCTACTGAGGGTATTCTACTCTTATTAGAATGGGCAAGGAATGCAAATGAAATTGCTTCCAATCATGGTTGTTGGTACATTCATATGTATTGGAAAAAGGAAGAGAAGTACTGAGGGTAATGAAGATTACGGGTAAATAATCTGAGCATTGCCTCCTTCAACAGAACACATGGGCTTAAGGACCTTGCTAGATGCAGAGCTGGTTTGATCGGAGGGACGGGCAAATGTTTCTCTGTGGAAAGAAAGCGGCTTATTGCAGAGCACACCAGTGTTGCAGGGTTGGCAGTTTATTGTAGGAGACATTAAAAGTCTTACAAATCTGCCACATCTCATTGTAAATCGCATATTCCTGTTACTTTTAGATACATGATTTTAAAACGGTTTCCTTGTGTTCCCTGTTTAAACCAGATCCAAGAATACGGAGGGGTCATGACTGAGGAAGACTTCAGTAATTATAGTGCACTGTTGGGAAAGCCAATCCAAGGCGTGTTCCAAGGTAATTGATGTGTCACAGTGCTCAGTTTCTAATGCCCTTAATTCATTTAGAGATGCACATGCAACTGCAACTTTATTTGTGTGATAATGTTTAAGCGGGCGGGCAGTACTGGCTGGTAATGGCCAAGCTAATGACAGAGCAAAACGAGGAGAATTACTAAGGGCAGCAGGATCCGTCAGTTTGGCCTAAGCCATACCTCTCAACACAATCACACTTTTGGTGTATGCCACCCACCCACCAAGCCCCTTAAATGCCCAAATAAGTCAATGGGCTTTCACACGCCAAAAAATTAAATCTGGTGTTTTCACGTGCCTGGTAGGCCACAAAAGGTTGATAACTAGGTCTAAGCCTCTGGTCATAATCTCCACTAGCACCTTCGGTTTATGCAGTGAAATTAGTCATTTGAGCCAAAGGCCCAATGTGATGAGCTGAGCTGGCATACAGTTTGGAGGAGAGAGTTGAAACAGAAGGCAGACTATGGCCACTGGGCATGTGCCAACGTAAAACTAAGAATTACTAGCCACTGCAGAGCATCCAGGCCATGCAGACACTGTCCCACTGTCGCCTCTGCAACACCCTCCCTCCCCCAATCGTTAGTCAATACATAACTGATGGGTGGGGCAATCCAGTATGGTGCGTGCAGGCAATGTTGCAGTGGAGAAGAAATGGCTTTAAGTACAACAAAAACCCCAGTGAAATAGCAGACTCCGAAGGACTAGGCAAAAACGAAAAATCATTACCTTCCTGAGCATCCAACATTTTTTTTAAACTGAACAGTCTAAAGGGTTAAATGAAGTTGAACGCCAACACAAACTGAAAGAGTAGTTGTCAGGTGAGGATAACCGTTGTTGACAAAAACATGCTATGACAATTCAAGGCATCCCAAGTGAACAAGCATTGGAAATGCCAACAGTTTGGGCTTGTATGCAGACATGGGACAGGCACTTGCCAAGTACAGCCATTAACTGCCCATTGATGGTAGCAGGTGCACAATGGTGCGGTAACTCGACATCGAATAGCAGTGACTGGCAAATACCGAATACTTGTACACAATCCAAAACTGTTGGCTTTGCCAGTGCTTGTTTTTAACAGGACTTCAGTGAAGGACACACAAAGTGCTTATAGTGTCTGAAGGCAGACTTGGTTAAGATCTGTTTTTATTACACCAGTAGTGAGTTTACAACTTAAATTACATCATTAACACTCAGAAGACTGCTTTAAAAAAAAAACCCTGGCAGGCCCTTCCAGTCCAAAGTTTGATAGGAAGGCTTGATTAAAGCGAGCTCAAAGAGTTCCCATGAGGTGTTTTGGGCGAATAGGGGCAGGAACTGGGTGGGAATGGCCATAGGGATTAGCATGGCCATGGGGAGTCAATGGGTGGGCGAATAACCAAACGCCTACAGGCTGTGTGTCCCTCCTCATATGCCATTCTCCCGCATGGGATCTTTCATGCATTGACATTCTTATGAATATTCCCTGTGGTCAGACTGGGAATCCTCAGTAATATTAAAGCAGTTTAGCTTTAAAGCATGCTTGTCACGTATATAGCTTATTGCTGTCACTTTGGGTCATACTGTCTGAGCCAATGGCATTAGTCCTGCCTATCTCCACCCCTAGTGGCCATCTTCAGATTTTTACTGCACGTTCTCGTGTTGGGAGTCCTCATTGTTTTCCTCGTCGAAATATCGACTTTTGTACTATTTTTGAGAAAATGTTTTCCATCGTTCCTTCATCATCCGTCCTCTTTGTGACTGCTGGTAGTGGGCGTTAGGAAAGATTTCATTTTATATGTAATTTTTCCCTACAGTTGTACACCCCCAAATATTTTGATGCTGTTTAAACACCTTAGTCTGACTTTGCCAGGGGAGCACAGCCTTCTGCTGCACTCCTCTGGGCTTTCCCCCACTTTTTATGGGGAAACTGACATGCCCTTAAAACAGTCAGTACTGGGAAACTTTGTTTCCCTTAGTCCTTTTCCAATGTTGCAACTTTTCTGCAACATGTAACAAGTGCACGATTACCTTACAGTACAGTGCACTTGGGTCTCATAGTCATTTCCAAAGACCTTTTCGGAGATGTGCAGGTGTCATGAACAGGGCTGGTGGCAGCTTATCTTTTCATGTAATTTTAAACCTTTTCTGGCATTTTTACCGCACTTACCGCGTTTGGCACGAATAGGTGGCCTAGCTCTAATATGGCTATGCCACAAGGTTCTTTGTCCTGTCCTTTGGCCATCTTGCCCCTTTGCCTTCCCCAGGTCGAGCCGACCCGGGTCTGTCCTTATTTGGTCATGCAGTTTCCCGCGAAACACCAAGCTTTTGTGGGTTTCTGCATGCCTTGTGTGTGCGCCTCCAGGATGTTGGCTGGGGTGTCTGTCCCCAATACACATGCTGGTTGCCAGAGAGTCTGGAGTGCTGTGAATTGCTGGGACCACCGTGGTCCGTGATTGGTCCACGTATGGAGTGTGTGTTTGTGAGCAGATCTTCCATTGGGTCCTCTCCGTTTTGGCACGAAGCGAACTTTGGATAAGAGGAGGCCAAAAACCCATACCGTGTCGATCTCTGGAGTTCTCACTGAACGAAGGATAGGATCCAAGTATCCTGAAAGTAAGAAGCCGAGTCGAGGAACTGCTGGTGAACCACTGGAAGGTTTGGCACCCTGAGCCCGCTGTTGTCCCGTGGGACCCCTCTGCATCTGGTCGTCCTAGAAGGCCTGCAAAGACGCTTTTACCCATTAGAATAGTGGGATCAACTATTCTCGGCACCTTCACCAAAACCTGCAAATAAGCCTTCTCAGAAGTGTCCTTGGGCCAACCAGTGGGCTGACCAGCTTACGCCGGACCTTTGCTCTGTCTCTGCTGTTGTTTTGAGGAGGCCCTCGAAACTTGGTATACTGCTAGCTCTGTGTCCCCGGCACCCTCACACCGAATTTCGAACACTTGGCATTCCCAGGTCTGAAGTGAGACGAGTGCGCCAGGACCGGAGTAAACGCGTTGACCGTGTTACCCAGCCGCGGCAACGATCTTTGCAGGTGCACTGCATTTGGGACCCCCTTCCCCCTGAAGCCTGCTGCAGTGAAACTGGCCTGATCCATCCATCAGGAGCGGAGAAATCACCACTGTCCCGTTTGAGAACCATCACTGTATCGCTGGAACTGAAGGCCGCAAAGACGTCCTTTTTGTCGCATTTGAATCTGCAGCCGAACTGGCGAAGTTTGGTCCGGAGTGCGCCTGGGGCCGGTGAGTAACCCTACCCTTAACTAGTGGCCCCTAGCGCCTCCAACTGTTTTTACGCATGAGTGGCCGCTGGGGGTCCCTCTCCTTTCCACTGCTAGTGTAAACTAGCGCCCTATTGCCGAACCTTGCAATCACCTCTGCCTTCAAGTGGAGGCCCTCCTCGAATAGTGGGAATCTATTCTTCATCGCCTCACCCATCTTCCTGAGCTGCTAGAGACCCCTGAAGAGAGCCTGTTTTGCCCATTGGAACAACCGTGCACGCCTGCACTACATGTACTATTGAGCATAAGTCTCCTCTCTTCGTAGGGTTTGGACTGCCTTTAGTTAGGTGTGTGTTTGATGTTGAAGGGGACTAAAGACTATCTGCACTGCCTATTTTCCTTCCACTATAGGTTGTGAACTTATTTCATGCCTTTAACTCTTTAGACCCCAATGGTCTTGTATTGATTGTGTTGTGTTGGTTTAGTAGGCTTGCTCTGATTCTTTTACTGTGTGTTGAGTTACAAAGGCCTTGTAATAGATGTGTTTATATTTTTGATATATAATCCTGCCTGGGAGTAATTTGTAAGTGTCCTTGCTCTGTGTGCTCATTGAGGTCTTTCAGTCACCCTCACCCCTCCTGAGACTTAGTCGTGACCGCTGCCCTGATTGGTCTGGCTTGTCCAGAGGTTACCCTGTTCCAAGAAACTAGGCTGGCCTTCTGAACATCTGCCCACCAGGTCAGAGTTAAGAAATCCGTCTTAAGTAGGGATACGTTGCCGGTGAAGATCTGAAATCTGGGGTGAAGATGAAGATCTGGACTATCGACTGATCTTCTTGCCGTGTGAGACCTTCTCCACACGGCCATGGGGCGCCAGCAAGGAAAGCCTGTTCCAAGTATCACCTAAAGAATGTTTTTGTGGACGACCAGCATGATCAATGCCTATATTTCCTCCATCCTGTCCACGATGTGGACAAATGCTCCATTTGCCAGGCGTTTTCGTCTATAACGCGAAAAGATCGCATTGAAGATTAGTCACTTGGCTGGAGGAGGGTGACAGTGCCTCCTACTCTGCTTCAGTCCGAAGTCGCGACTCTGCCAAGGTCAACAGACGAGTGGAAAAGACTGCTTCTGCGAAGAGGTTGAGATTAAAGGAGGACACTTCCCAGGGGAAGAAGCCTTAAAGGGGACATAGGTCACACACCGCGACTACCCCAGTCTACGACAGCAGTAGCTACCAGAGCGCTGTATTCTTAATCTGTTTCATCAATGGCCCCGCCATGACTACTACTCCTACAGCCAAGTCAAAGTCCATGACAACCATGACTAAATCATCGAATTCACATTCTTCAACGGCAATTCCGTTGACTACCCCGTGGACAATCCGTAGGCCAGAAACTCCCATCTCCTCATCTACAACTGCACTATTCATGATTCGCTCATCCGCGACCTCTTCAATGATTATTACCATTGTTTCCAAGGTTGCGTGGCCTCCCAGGCCAGCGTCTATGACACTGTTTTTTTTTTTAATCAATTTTATTTGTTTTACAACAAACAATCAACATTAAACAAAAACCAGCAGTGCTTATCATCATACTTTAGCATCTTGTACATATTGTTAAGTATCTGCTGCTTACCGTTTACCCTCCCCCCAACTCAAGCCTACTCCACTTCACATTCTGCTTCTCCTTCTTCCGGGGGAATCTCCCCTTCCTTATTCTCAACAGATTCCTGGTCGCTTAAGCAGTCCTGGGGGGACCCATACAATGTGGCCACTAAGTGTTTCCAGGCCGTCAGGGTTTCTGCTTCCTCCTCCTCTCCCTTACTACCCGCCTCATGCCACACTGCCTTTTCAGCTTCGGTCCATTTCTGAAGGTCTCTCCACCAGACTTCTACCCTCGGTCTGTTGAATGCCTTCCACCCCATGGTAATTCTGGGTTTGGCAAGTATATATGCCAAGTCCTTAAGTGTGCTCACATGTTTCAATTGGCGCGGTCTAGTGATCCCCCTACCATGCATGCCCACACTGATTGAACATTTATCTTGATCCCCTTCTCATTAAGCCGATGGGCTACTTCTCCCCAGAACTTCTCAATTTCTGGACATGCCCAAAACATGTGTCTCATCCCTGCGTTTTCTTCCCCGCATTTGGGGCATGTTTGTCGTTCGGCATTCTTAAAACGAGCTATCCTTTGGGGGGGGTCATGTATGCTCTGTGGGTTACATATGGCTGTATTTGTTGTAGCATCGCGTTCCTAGTCACTTTTTTATGGTACCCTTGAGCCCGCACCCATAGCCCGTCACTCATGGGTTCCCCGACTTCTTCTTCCCAGTCTTGTCTTAATTGGGCCACTTCCTTTCTCACCCTGGACATCAATAGCTCATAGATTCTAGAAATCTCATGCCCTCCATCTGCTATATCATATATCGTTTCTATGGCCCCGTCAGGTTGATCTTCTAGCATTATTTCAGACCATGTCTCTCTGATCTACCGTACCATTCTAGTATAAGTAATATATTGCCGCACGTGTAGACCCGTTTCCTCCGACACCCCGAATTCCTTTATCTCCCCCTCCTGCCATATGTCTCCCACTATTGCGTCCCCCCCCCCGGTTCCCAGTGCCCACCATTCGTCTTCCTCAGTTGCCCGTCTCCTCCGGTCAATGCCACTAACGGTACTTGCAGAGAACACGGGGTTGGGTTCTCCATGACCTGATAGGCTTTGCGCCATATCTTCCATCCCAACATCAACATCCTCGGGCACTCTTTCAACTCTGGTTTGGGCAGCCATATCACTTATTTCAGAAAAAACGGGGCACACTCCGATCTCAAAAGTCTGGACTCTGAGGTTGGGTCTTCCGTTAACCATTTGGCCACGTATTGCAGTTGACTGGCCAGGTAATTGATCTCAAAATTTGGTAGTTTTATACCCCCTTTATCCTACGTGTTCTGCAACTTCCATAGGGCAATTCTGTTCCTAGTTCCATGCCAAAGAAAGCCCCTGCATATGCTTTGGAGTTTGACAAAAAATCGCTTTGGTATCATATGTGGTATGTTCCCAAAAAAATGTAGTAGTCTGGGCAGTACAACCATCTTCAACAGCGCCCCCCCCTTCCCATCATGGCCAAGGGGAGCTTAGTCCAGAACCTCATGCTATTTTCAATGTTCACTACCGCTTTCTCAGTGTTGTGTTTGTGTTCTGCTTCCACCGTGTGATAAATGTCTATCCACAGGTATCTGAAAGTGTTGGTCTCCCATGGTATTTGTAAGACTGGCAGTTGTTCCTGCGGGACCCCTACATACCTCCCCAGGGGGAATATACACGATTTCCTAGGATTAACTGCAATTCCAGATAGCAATGCAAATCGCTCCATTATTTCTAGAATGTATTGGAGGTTTTCCTCAGGGTATCTTAAGTACAATAACACGTCGTCTGCATATAACGAAATTAAGTGCGGTCCCCCTTTTGTGTAGATCCTGACTACCTCATATTGCTGTCTCAAGTATATCGCCAGGGGTTCCAGTGCTAGGATATACAACATCGGAGACCACGGGCATCCTTGTCTGGTACCCCTACTGAGTTGCCACCTCTCCGAAATGATCGCTCACGTCTTAACTCTGGCTAGCGGTACACTATACAGTAATTTCACACACTTAAGGTACCCGGGCCCCATCCCATACTTTCTCGGAGCTGCCATCAGCCAAGGTCATTTGACAGAGTCAAAGGCCTTCACTGCATCAAGTGATACAATTGCAATCTCGCTTGAGTCTCCTTCCGTGTGCTCTATGACCCGGTGAAGTTGTCTAAGGTTGTCTGATATGCTTCTGCACGGGACATATCTGGACTGATCAGGGTGTATTAATCTGCTTATGACTCGTCTCATTCTAATTGCCAACACCGCCGTGAGTATCTTGCTGTCTCGGTTCAGCATCGACAGCGGTCTATACCATCCGCAGTCCATGCTTGGCTTATTGGGTTTGGGGAGTGGGATAATGATCGCCTCTCTCTGGGATTCTGGGAACGTCCCTGTTTCAAATGCCTCATCTAACATTGCAAGCAATGGGGGGAGCACTTCATTCCTATACATTTTGTAAAACTTACTGGGGAGCCCATTAGCTCCCGGGGTCTTGCTGGTGGGTAGTTGCTCAACCACCACTTCTAGTTTTTCTAATGTGATTGGGACATCTAGGTCCTCTCGCTCTTCAGCGCTTATTTTTGGCATGCCAATGTCCTCCAGTGTGTCCATTATCTCTCTACTGTCGCTCCCTCCTTCGTCCCTGTACAATCGTTTATAAAATTCAAGGAACTCTCTGTTCACGCCCTCTTGGGTATCCAATATTTGCCCACTCTCCCCCGCTACTGCTCTGACCGTTGGTCTGGGGGGTCTCACTTTTATACAACTATGCTAGCATTCTCCCCGGTTTGTCTCCCCCTGCATGCTGCCTCTCTATGTATTTCTTATAGTTGAGATTGCACAATCTCTCCCAGTGCACATTCCTGCTGCAGTTGGGTTATGGTTTCAGCATCCTCCCCGGAGTTGCCTCCTTTGCCCAACACTGTCTCTAGTTTTGTCTCTGCCTTCAGCAGTTCCCTTAGTATACCTCCCTGCAGCCCTTTAGATTTGGCAATAGCTGATCCTCTCATCACCACTTTAAATGCTTCCCTTAGAGTGCCGGCCGATTCAACACGCCCAGTGTTGTTTTCAAAGTATTGGTCCTCCCTGAACACTGTGTCTTTCAATGCTTCAGCTATGAGTCGCCACGTTGGGATCCTAGCCCTTGGAGGCAGTTATTGCCTTGCTAAAACCAATAGCGAGTGGTCTGAGAGGACCCTCGCCTTGTACTCTGTTCGCACTATTTCCGCCATCATCTCCTGTGTGGTAAACATATTGTCTAACCTCGTGTACAAGTTTTGTGGGGCAGAGTAATGCGAATACTGTCTATCGTGTGGATGGTGTAACCTCCACATATCCTCTAGCCGGAGGTCTGTTAACAGGGTTTTTAGGGCTTTGGCAGCAGGGGCGGATGTGTCTGATTTCTTGTCTGGCCTGTCTACCCTTGGGTCTAATGTACAGTTAGTCTCCTCCCCATATTACTGCCCCCCCCCCCCCCCCCCCCAGGTACGGGCACATTTTGCTGTATAGGGTCTTGAAGTAAGCCACTGTGTCCTGGTTCGGGGCATATGTATTGATAATGCATATTTCTTTATTTTCTACCAGCCCCTGTATTGCCACCATCCTCCCGTCCGCATCTAATGTGGTCTGTAGCAGTTGAAGGGGACATGTAGTGCTACCCAAGTGACCACCCCTCTGGCATAGGCCGAGTACGTTGCACCAATGATGGTCCCCTTCCATTTCCTCTGAATAACCTTGTTTTTCTTTCGTGCGGTGTGTTTCCTGTATTAGGGCAATTTCTATTTTCTGCCTACTTAAGTACATCATAATCTTGTTCTTTTTCAGGTAACTGTTGAGCCCCCTGACATTCCAGGTAATTATCTTAAGGTCCCCCATATTTCAGCCATATCCAGTCCCCTCCATTGTCCTTCCCCATCATCTGCCTTAAGCGCGGGTGCGCATGTGTGTAAGCTCGTTTCCCAACAAATAAACTACACCTAACAAATAACACTGCAACTCCCCCAACTCCCCTCCCACCCCCTGCCCTTCCCGTCCCCAACTGTTGCTCAGCTCCATCCCTGGATCTCAGGCGATCCCGCATTTAGTCCTATCCAGGTTTACCGATACTAGGAACTCAGCAGGAGGCTACCACACTATCGGTAGCCTATCTAAACTAACTTCTTGGGTTCGAGAGTGAGTCCACTGTGTCTCCCGCATACATTACTCATATTACGTGCGCTCAAATTCTTCCACCCAAAACCTGGCTATTTTCCAGTTTATGTGCACTATACTATATTCTAGTCCCAATGTCATAGATATACAGCACCACAGCCTCTGGAGCCACCATTTCACTTCTCTGTGCCGTCCTCCTTCTGCGTGCCTGTCCCAGAGGGGCAGTTCTGTACATCCAGCCACTCCGTCGCATCCTCTCGGGTGTCAAAGAAAAGGGCCCTGTTCCTCTGGAACACTTTCAGCTTCGCCGGGTACATCAGCATGTACTTAAAACCCGCTGCATGCAACCTCTTCTTCACTGTTCCATAGTTTAGTCTCTTCCTCTGCACCAGGAGAGTATAGTCTGGGTACGCTGTGATAGGAGCGGATGCCCTATGTATTGTACCTCCTTTTTGGAAGAATTCCAAGATCTTCTCCCTATCTCGGTAGATCAGGATTTTGGCTATTATTGGCCTTGGGGGGTGGGGGAGATCCAAGCAGAGGTTTCCTCGTCAAGGCCCTGTGCGCTCTCTCCACCGCAAACCCCTGGGTGAGTGCCCCACCCTCTATGTTCTGCAGTAGCATGTTCTCAATGTAGTCCGTGGGGTTAGGTCCTTCTTCTCGTTCAGGGAGCCCCACGATGCATATGTTATTTCTTCGGGCCCGTCCTTCCGCTTCCTCTGCTCTGTTTTCCAGGTTACTCACTTGCTGCCGCAGTATGTGGATCTCCAAGGCATGTGACGTGCAGGCAGCTCTGTTTGAGCTTGCTTCCTTCTCCAGTTCGCCTGTGCGTTCCGCTATTTTCTTCATGTCTTGTCTCAGTAGATTGACATCCTTTTGTACCGCTCCTATTTTAAGGTCCAATGATGCTTTGATTTCGCCCATAGCTGCCCCCAGTTTGGTTTCCCATGCAATTTTCAGGTCTGCAATCGCGTCCAGGATTTGTTGATCATTTTGTGCTGGTACAGCGTCCGTTTGCAGGTTCCTGTCCTTGTTTCTGGCTCCATCGGATGATTGAGGTGTTTTTGCGAATTCATCCATTGTCGGTTGTTTCCCTTTTGTTTTGGGTAACTTGGACACCATCCTAACACCTCCTAGTGTCTGCTCACTGTTATTGGGGCTAGTCTCTCGGGCCCTCCTTCCAGTCTCAGCCCGTATGGTGCTCGGGTCTATTGGAGGCCGTCACCAGGACCTGCCGGATGCAGGATGCGTATTCAGATATTAGTGCTGCGACCGATGCACAGGTTTAGATGTATTGGCCCAGGATCCGCAGTCTCTCGCTGTGCCTCCCACCAGTTATATTCTTCAGGTCGCCGTTTAGACTTGCAAGGCGTGCAAGCATCTGACGGACTCTTCCAACTGCAGTGCTGTTTGGTGTGCTTGGCATGCACTGAGTTGCTTTATAGGGGGTCTGTCCCGGTGCCCCCTCTCTGGTCCGCTTACTTCTGTTGCCCACTGTGCCCCATAGTATATTGGCCTCGCAGGGGGCTGTGTGCGCATCTGTGACGATGTCTCGGCCCCAGTCAGTCACACAAGGAGACACTGCTATGATGTCCATGTGTCTTGCGGCGCTCTTGCATCACCATGCACCCAGTTCCACTGGCAGGTCACTTGGGCAGTGTTGTCTGTTGTTTGCACTTGTCCCCGTTGTTTGGGAGTCCCTAATAGCCCCCTCCACTTTGCTTCGGCAACCACTGCTGGGGCTGGGAACGCTGCGTTGTAGGGTTATTAACTTGTGCCAGCCTTCACAGGTCTATCTCCATTGTGTTATTGTACTAGCCGGTGTTGTGCTAGTATTGAGTATCCCTCCACTTCGAGTCCGCTCGAGCGAATACCTCGTCAGTTTCCCAGCCCTGCCTTCAGATTTCGCTTCCAGTTGCAGCGTAGCAAGTCTGCAAGCCTTCCTTGTATCTGAGACAGCGGGTAGCTGCCATCTCTGCCCTCTTCGCAGTCAACCCACTCGTATTTGCAGCTTCAGGCTCTGTCCTTTGTTCTCAGATGGAGGCCATTTTGTATCTTACTCTTTAGAATCTCGCGCAGCTCTCCACACCGCATCTATGTCAATGCCTTACAAATCACCTCCATAGTATGATCATTTCCTTCCTTCCTTCCTATTCCCACAGCAGAAGTGTTGGTCGTATAACAGTGGCATCAGTTTCAGCACCAGAGTGCGCAAGGATATTACAGGATCAGCAGGAGACACTAAGGGACACGTCCTATCCCATGGCTCCTTGCCCACGCCCCCATCTATGACACTGTTGACAATTTTGCAAGCTCTTGTGCTAACTTAATTTCTGAGGAAGGCAAGTGTGGAGAAAGAGATGCCTCAGCACTCTCCTTTTTACCACTGCTCACAAAGACAAAACCACGTTTCACCTTGTGCCTTTAGACACTGAGACACCACGTGTCCGTATGCTGCAGGAAGGTAACATGTTGGAGGAAGAGCCTCTCGAGGCTTTATTTTTGGATCGGGAAGAAGTTGAAGGGGTTCCTGACCCAATTCTACCTGCACCTCGTCAGCCAGTGCCACCACCAGTTCCCACTGCAGTGCCTGCGGTTCCTTTGGGAACCCCATCGGCACCAAGAGATCTGTCATTCAACATCTTATCAACTTTACAGACTTCAGTCACAGAACTGCAGCAGCGGCTACCTCCTCCAGCCGCTAAAGGTACCACTAGTCGGAGCCCTCCCGCGTTGCCCTCACATGAGGATATAATACTGCAGCCTCTGCCTCCTCGACCAACACCTCTTCTTTGTTCAGTCCCAGTGGCTACTCGCACAGACACATCCCCAGATACACATACTACAGATGCAGATGAGTATGCAGACCTTGTGCTAGTGGATGGAGGAACCTCTGATCTGCCTTCCCAAGATTCTCCACCAGGCAAAATAGGTTATTTTCACACACTATTAACATGTGCAGTGAAGCTCTTCGACCTGGTTCCGGAGGAGTTTCCTGTTTCAAAAGTGCAAAGCCTCCAGAAAATCGGTTGTGGCCCTTCCTATACTTGACGACGTCTGGGAGGATGGTTTGCTGGTCATGAAAAATCCATCCTCCGCTCCTCCAAAAAAGGATTGTCTAGAAAAGAAATATAAAGTTCCAGAGATCACGCCCAAGTGCCTTTGCGCACCGCCATGCCCTGACTGTGTGTCAGCTACAGCAAGGAAGAGATCGGCCAACCCTTCTCCGTGCATGGTCCCCCGAAACAAGTAGGGGGAAGCGACTAAATGCTTTTGGAAAATGGGTGATTACCACGGCTGCTACCACTATCAAAGCCACTATTCTTTCACGATACGACCAGGAGTTGTGGTATAAAATGGGCCCCATCCTAGATTTGTTGCCGGACGACAAAAAGAATGAGGCTCTTGCTTTGCTACATAAGGGGAAGCTGCTTCTGATCGCACCATCACTATAGCCCTAGACATAGCGGACACTGGTTTCCACCAAATGGGGAATGCAATGAGGCCATGCTGTGACGACAGGGGTGGTTGAAGCCCACCAACTTCCACCCGGCGGTGCAGTCTAAAGTTTTTTGTTTTTTTAAATACATTTTTTATTATCATTTACAACAACCAGTCAACAAGAAAACAAACCCTACAGTGCATGTCATATAAAATCAAGCATCATATATAATATTGTCAAATATCCACTGTCTCCCCCTCTAGGGGTACCTCCCCCTCTGATTTCCAAGAGGTATCATATTCACTTAGGCAGGCCTTGGTGGACCCAGACACTGAGTGTCGTCAGGCCATCACAGTTTCCGCTTCCTCATCCCCCACACTATTGGCCACTAAATTCCATACTGCCATTTCCGCTTCTGCCCATTTCTGAAGGTCATGCCACCAAACGTCTACCTTCGGTCTATTGTTTGCTTTCCAACCCATGGCAATTCTGCGCTTGGCAAGTAAATAGGCCAGGTCCTTGACTTTACTCACGTGTTTCAGTTTGCACGGTCTAGAAAACCCCCCAACCATGCATGCCCACACAGATTCCACATCTAGTGTGATCCCTTTCTCGGTTAAGCGGTGGGCTATTTCTTCCCAGAATTTTCCAATTTCCGGGCATCCGCAGAACATATGTATCATCCCTGCGTTCACTTCCCTACATTTGGGACATGTTTTTATTCCTGCGTTCTTGAATCGAGCAATCCTCTGGGGGTCATGTACGCTGTGTGAGTAACATATAGCTGGATCTGTTGCAGCCTCGCATTCCTGGACACTTTTTTGTGGTATCTCTGAACCCTCACCCGCAACCCATCGTTCATGGGTTCCCCAGCTTCCTCTTCCCAGTCCTGTCTCAGCTGGGTCACCTCCTTTCCCGCCCTGGACATCAGCAGTTCATAGATTCGAGAGACCTCGTACCCCACCTCTAAATATCGTAAATTGTTTCTATGGCTGTGTCAGGTTGACCTTCTAGCACTATTTCTGACCATGTCTCTTTCACCCGCCGCACCAATCTGGTGTAAGTAATATAAGGCCCTGGGTGTAGACCAGTTTCTTCTACCAATACGTCAAATTCCATTACCTTCCCATCTTGCCATATATCTCCGAGCGTTGCAATGCCCACCGGTCCCCAATGCTTACGAATTGTCTTCCTCAGTTGCTCGTCCCCTCCCAACAATGCCACTAGCGACACGGGGTCAGGTTCGCCATGACCTGGTAAGCCTTTCGCCACATTTTCAATCCCAGTTCTAACATCCTCGTGCACCCTTTTAGCTCTGGTTTTGGCAGCCATATCCATTCTTTCAAAAAAAAGGAACACATTCAGAGCTCAACAATCTAGACTCAGATGTTGAGTCTTCCTTAGCCACTGAGCCACATATTGTAGTTGACTGGCCAAATAATAAACCTCAAAGTTGGGCAATTTTATGCCCCCTTTACCATACATGTACTGCAGTTTCCACAGGGCTATTCTATTCCTGGTATTGTGCCATATGAACCTTCTACTTATGCTGTGAAGTTTAATGAAGAATCGCTTGGGTATCATTTATGGTATATTCCAAAAAAAGTGTAGCAGCCTCGGCAATACAACCATCTTCAACAGTGCCACCCTCCCTACCATGGCCAAAGGGAGCTTAGCCCAGAACCTCATGCTATTCTCAATGTTTTCCACTGCCTTCTCTGTGTTATGTTTGTATTCATCCTCTACTGTCTGATAGATGTCAATCTCGAGGTATCTAAAGGTTCTAGGCTCCCAATGTATTTGTAACACTGGTAGATTTTCTCACAGAATCCCCTTATATCTCCCCAAGGAGAATATACATGATTTCTTAGGATTGACTGTAATGCCAGAGAGCAACGCAAATTGCTCCATTACTTCTAGGATATATTGCAGGTTTTCCTCAGGATACTTCAAATATAACAGCATATCATCAGCATACATTAATATTAAATGTGGTCCTTCTTTCGTGTAGATCCCCACCTCCTCATATTGTTGCCTCAGATATATCGCTAAGTGTTCCAGGGCAAGGATAAACAGCATCGGGGACCAAGGCATCTTGGGACCCTACTAAGTTGCCACCTCTCTGAAATGATTGCTCCTGTCTTGACTCTGGCTAGTGGCGTACTGTACAGTAGTTTCACCCACATCAGGTACCCGGGTCCTATTCCATATTCTTTTAGGGCTGTCATCAGCCAAGGCCATTTGACAGAGTCGAAGGCCTTCACCGTATCTAATGAAATAATTGCAACTTCGTGCCAGTCCCTTTCTGTTTGCTGTATGACCTGGTGAAGCCTTCTGAGATTGTCGGATATGCTTCTGTGTGGAACATATCCGGTCTGGTCAGGATGTATGAGTTTGCCAATAACTTGTCTAAGTCTATTTGCCAGCACATCCGTGAGTATCTTGCTGTCCTGGTTCAGCATGGATAGCGGTCTATACGACCCGCAGTCCATGCTTGGCTTTTTAGGTTTGAGAAGCAGAATAATGATTGCCTCTCTTAGGGATTCCGGCTGTATCCCTATTTCTAGCGGTTCGTTCAACATTGCCAGTAACGGAGGGAGAACTTCCATCTTAAATGTTTTGTAGAACTCACTGGGGAGTCTGTCCGCTCCCGGTGCCTTGCTAGTGGGTAATAGCTTAATCACTGCTTCTAGTTCTTCCAACGTGATTGGGGCCTCTAGGTTCTCCTTATCTTCAGTTCCCAATTTAGGTTAGCCAATATCATCCAGTGTTTCAACCATCTCTCTATTCACCCCCTTCAACGTCTCCATACAGTTGTTGGTAGAACTCAAGGAACCCACCAATCATGCCCTCTTGGGTATTGAGTATTTGTCCATTCTTCCCCTTTAATGCTCTGATCGTTGGTCTGGCTGTCTCATTTTTATACAACCATGCTAGCAACCTCCCAGGCTTTTCCCCACCAGCATGCTGCCTCTCTATGTATTTCTTGTAGTTCAAGTTGCATAATCTCTCCTTGTGCATTCCACACTCCTGCTGCAATTGACTTATGGTTTCGGCTTCCTCAAGGGAGTTCTCTCCTCCATGTATAATTGCCTCTAATTTCGCCTCTGCCTTTTGCAACTCCTGCGTTATACCTGCTTGCAAACCTTTGGATTTAGATATAGCTGCTCCCCTCACCACCACCTTAAATGCCTCCCATAGAGTGCCAGTCGATTCTACGCTTCCAGTGTTAATTTCGAAATATTCTACAATTTCTTTTCTCAAGTCCCCTCTGAACACTGTGTCTTTCAATGCTTCAGCTCTGAGCCGCCACATTGGGATCCTAGCTCTAAGAGGCAAGTATTGCCATGTCAAGACCAGTGGCGAGTGGTCTGAGAGGACCCTCGCTTTGTATTCCGACCACACTAGCTCTTCCGTCAGCTCCGGAGTAGCAAACATATAATCTAGCCGTATATACAAGTTTTGTGGGGCCGAGTAGTGAGAATAATGTCTTTCATGTGGGTGGTGCAGTTTCCTTACATCCTCCAGGTCAAAGTCTCTCAACAGGATCCTCAATGTTTTGGCTGCAGGGGTAGGTCTATCTAGCTTCCTGTCTGACCTGTCCACCGTGCAATTAAAGTCTCCTCCCCATATAACTGCACCCCAAGGTTCGGGCTAACTTTGCTATATTAGGTCTTGAAACAAGCCACAGTATCTTGGTTCGGGGCATATGTGTTAATGATACACACCTCTCTATTTTCTATCAATCCCTGTATCGCCACCATCCTCCCATCAGACTCCACGGTGGACTGAAATAACTGAAAGAGAAAATGTGGTGCTATCCAAGTAATTCCCTCTTTAGCGTATGCTGAATATGTTGCCCCTATGGTGGTCCCCTTCCATTTCTTCCTTATCACAGCCTGTTTTTCTTTCGTAAGGTGAGTTTCCTGTAATAGGGTGATGTCTATTCTCTGCCTCCTTAGATACATCATGATTTTATTCCTCTTCAAATAACTATTGAGCCCCCTGACATTCCAGGTTGCTATCTTAAGGTCTCCCATCTCTCACCCATACCCAGTCCCGCCTCTATCCTCCGTTGTCTTCCGCTTCATGAGCAGTAGCGCGTGTGTGTAAGCTCGTTCCCTAACTAATTTTACTGCAAACCCCCCAAAAACCCTTCCACCCCCCCATTCTTGCCCTCCCCAACTGTTGAGCCTTCCCAACTCCTTCGCCTCCCCCAACCGCCTCCTCCCTGACTGCTGCCCAGCTCCATCCCTGGATCTGGCTGGGAAGTCCTCATGGCTTCTTTTGACTCCTCCAGGGTCATCCCTAACGTCTACCTAAATGGCACTGTCATGGCCCAAGGTCCCCAGGTCAATCTCCTCCTCTTCGATAGGCGTTTCCCTCGCCTCATCAACTTTCTTTCTTCTCCGGCTGTCCCCTCCTCTCATTCCTTGGCTACCTTGCCCACTCTTCCCTCCTCTGCCCATCTTCCGGCTACCTCCACAACTCCACAGGGCGTACCTCTGATCTGTACCCCTCCCCAGAAGGTCTTTAAGGCCGGCAACCTTCTTCATCTTGCCACTCTCAACTCTCGCTCTGCTGTCAAACACTCCTCTGACATCTGCCACCTCCTTGAAGAACTTGACCTTGATGTCCTTGGACTTACAGAGACATGGTTCACGGCCAGCTCTGTCACGAGCTTTGACACTCTCCTCCCTGATGGCTACAAGATCCTCTCCGCACCCAGATCCACTCGCCCTGGAGGGGGTTTAGCCTTGATCTTTCCTGAGTGGATTCCTGCCACTATAATTCCCACTCAGATCTACTCCTCTTTCGAATGCCTTGTCTGCAGGCTCTCAATCTCTCCTAGCCACTCTCTTACTGTTGCCACTCTCTACCGGCCCCCTGGTCAAATCACCTCTTTTCTCTCTGAGTGGGCTGGCCTCTCCTCCTCTCTCCTGGCCTCAACCACTAAACTCCTCCTCCTTGGTGACCTCAACATTCACCTTGATTCTCCCTGTCCCTCAACTTTGCTCTTTCGCAACCTCTGTGATTCCCTCTCCCTCTCCATCCTCCCCTCTGGCCCAATGCACTCTGCAGGGCACACACTTGATGTCTTGATCTCCTCTAGCCTCCCCCTATCTATCCCTCTCTCCACTCCCCTCTCCTGGAGTGACCACTACCTCCTCTCATCTCTCTCTCTCTTCCCCCCAAGCCAAGCCTACCCCAACACTACCACCTACCTTCCTAGACATCCGGCCCATGAAGCGTGTGTCAGTCGAGACTTTTGCTTCCACCTTCTCCCCACCCCCTCTTCCTCTGGCTGACTCACACCCTAACACAGCCCTGTCTTCACTCTATTCTTCTATTTCTGATACTCTTGATGTTCAAGGATCCGCCTGAAGTCCAAAGCCAAGTGCAATTCCTGGTATGACTCCGACCTAGCTACACTTAAACATAGGTGTAGGGCGGCTGAGAGAAAATGGAGTGATTCCTGCTCATCCTCTGACAAACTGGCCTGTCGCCTACTCCAAAGGCAATACCGTTTCTCTGTCCGTACCAAGAAGAGAGTCCACATTCAAGCCTGTGTCTCTGCAGCATCGGCCAAACTCTTTAAAATGTGTAAGGAGCTGTCCAACCCTGCTGCAGTCTCTAACCCTCCCCTTGCCTCTCAGGCTCTTTGCAATGCCCTGGCCTCACACTTCATCCCAAAAACCTAGGACATCCTGTCCACGCTCTCCTCCACTCCCTCTCCTCTCCCCTCTCGTTCGGTACTCACTGCCCCTCCTCCAGCCACCCCGCCCTCCTTCTCTTCCTTTCCTCTCTTCTCCCCTGATGAGGTCGCTAGACAAGTCTGATCTATGAAAGCCTCGTCAAAACAGGTTCATCCCTGTTCCTCTAAAACTCTCAAGGACCACATTGATACCCTGGCTCCAGCCCTTGCCGACTTTTGCAACCACTCCTTTGCCTCAGGATCCTTCCCCTCCCCTCTTAAGAACTCCCTTGTGCATCCTCTCCTCAAGAAACCCACAGCGGATCCCTCTTGTCCGGCCAACTATCACCCAATTTCCATTACCCCTTCTTAGGCAAACTCCTTGAAAAGCTGGCCATCTCTCAGCTAAACCATCATTCTTATTCTTTTGGCTGTCTCCATGACCATCAGTCTGGCTTCAGATCTGGCAGAAGCACAGAAACTGCTCTCCTGAACATCCGTGAAGATCTGCTTTCCAACCTTGACTCTAGCATTCCCTCTGTTCTCATCCTACTTGATCTCTCCTCTGCCTTCGACACGGTCAACCATACCATCCTGCTCAACCGTCTCCGGGATAACTTGGGCATCACCGATCAGGCTCTGGCCTGGCTGACCTCTTTCCTCTCTGATCGACCCTCCCAGGTCCAACCTGGGTCCTTTCTATCATCTATCTTTCTCTCCACCTGTGGTGTTCCCCAGGGGTCTAACCTCTCGCTCTGGCTTTTCAACCAATAGCTGGCAACTCTCACCCACTGTATTGCCATTTTCTGCTCAAACTTCCAGTGCTACACAGACGACACTCAACTCATTTTCAGGCTGCCCTCGGCCACCTCCTCCACCTCCCTTATCACTGATTGCCTAAATGCCATTCAAGATTGGTGTGCCGCCAACGATCTTTGTCTTAATGCCAGCAAGACAGAGATCCTCCTCATTGGCACACCATCACCTTCCTTTCCCCTCACTCCCTGGCCGGCCTCCCTTGGCCCTCCTCCTATCCCCACCTGCGAGGCCAAGAACCTTGGTGTCACCTTTGATTCCACACTCTCCTTCTCTGCCCACATCGTGATGTATCAAAAAAGTCAAACTTCCTACTGCACCTCTTCACAGGTATTCTTCCTTTCCTCTCATTCCCCCAGAAGCTCACTGTCTCCCAAGATCTGGTTCTCTCTAAGTTGGACTATTGCAACAGCCTCTTTCTTTACAACTTATCCAGAACAGGACTGTGAGACTTGTCCTTCGCCTCTAGCCCTGGGATAGTATCTCTCCAGCTCTGAAATCTCTCCAGTGGCTCCCAGTGGATGCAAGGATTAAATTCAAAACCCTCTGCATTGTCCACAAGGATTTATGGGGCCTGGATCCAACATACCTTCAGCTATCCCTCTGCAAATACCTCCCATCTCGAGCACTCTGCTTCTCTACCTCTAACTCCCTCAGGGTCAGTCGTTTCTCATGAAACGAGCTGGGGGTAGATCTCTGTCTTCGGCTGGGGCCTCCCTCTGGAACAGCCTCCCTGCCACTCTAAAACTTGAGGAGAACCATCTCCGGTTCCGGAAGCACCTCAAAACCTTCCTCTTTGCTTCTGCCTTCTCCTCTCCTCTCCCCTGTTGATTCTACTCTCCCTCAGCACCATGCACCTGGCCACCCTCTGTCCTCCGGGCCCAGTTACATGCTCATCTTGCCACCCTCGCGCACTGCCTCCGGGCCACACCCTGCAGTGGGGTCTGTATCTGTACCCATAAAGCCCTCCCCTTTTCTTCCTGCACTTTCAGACCTACCCGGCCTTCTGCCATAAACCCAGCACTTGCCACTTGCTGGCTGCACTCCCATTGTTTGTTGCCTTTTTATGTATTATTTTATTATTATTTTAGTTTTTTCCTTTTCGCTCTGCACTCTCCTTTTGTTCCCCCTTCCCCCTCTACCCTGCACTTGCACGTTCTCCATGTCACTTGGCCTAGTAAGATTGTTGTTTTTGTTCTCCCCTGTTCCCCTTCCCTTGCCTTGTTGCGCTCTGAAACACTTGTGTATGAGCGCGATAGAAATAAACTATCAATATCAATACCCTGCATCTAGTCCTAGCCCGGTCTAGCCGGTGCTTGGAACACCGCATGGGGGGGTCGCCTCTACTGGAATCCCAACTAAACTAACTATGGCGGGGAGTGAAAAACACACTCCCTTTATGTCTCCCGCTTAACTGCCTCCGTAAACTGTACTATGCCAATATCCTTAATCCCAGATTATATTCCAGCTCAGTGGCTCTTAGGACCTATCGTTCGACATCTGCATTCTCTGCACAGATATGTTGAGCCCAGAGGATTATGCTACAGCTCCACGTCCATGTTAATATAACCACCAACAACTAGCCAATTCAATCAGTCTTTAGTACAGTTTGGGGGTAAAACTGGTTCAATTATCGTGTTCTCTCTGGGTCCGGCTCTCCGTGCCCTCCGGACAGCCCAGTGTGTCCAGCCAGCTCACCGCCTCCTCGGGCGTCTCGAAGAAAACCGCCTTGTTCTTATGTAGGACTTTTAGTCTTGCCGGATACAGTAGCATATTCTTGAAGCCTGATTCCTGCAGCCGTCTCTTAACCGCTCCATAGTGTAGCTGTTGTCTTTGTACCCACAAGGTGTAATCTGGATATGCTGTAACGGTCGCTGATGCCCTCGTTATTGTCCCTCCTTTGCGGAAATATTCGAGAATCCTCTCCCTGTCTCTGTAGTTCAATATTTTAGCGATGATCGCCCAAGGAGGGGCCCCCGGCTGGGGCCTCTTAGCTAGCGCTGTGTGTGCCCTTTACACTGTGAACCCCTGGGTGAGCGCTCCAGCGCCTATCTATTGTATCAGCATGTTCCCCACATAGTTAGTAGGGTCCATTCCTTCTTCTCCTTCAGGCAGCCCCACCACCCGTATGTTATTGCGTCGTGCTCGATCTTCTGCCTCCTCCACCTGGCCTTCCCGATTGCGCACCTGCTGTTGCAATATGTGAACCTCTTTAGCGTTGGTCGTGTTGATGTTGGCATTGGTCTTCACTTTGCTTTCCAGGCCACTGGTGCGCTCCGCCAACGTCCTCACGTCTTGTCTTAGAAGGTGGACGTCCACACTAACCGCATCAATTTTGAATTCTAATGAGGTTTTTAGTTCCGTCATGGCTGCGTCAAGCTTAGTCTCGCACGTGGATTTCAGATCAGCAATGGCCTTTAGTAGCTGTTGGTCGCTCTGCGTCATCGTGGCTGTGCCTCGCGTTTCACTCTCAGCGTGCGTGGACATCTCTGGTGACTGGGATGATTTGGCAAAGATGTCCAGCGTGGGCTGCTTTCCTTTCATCTTGCCAATCCTGGATGCCATCTCTTCTTCAATATTATGCCCGGCTCACCCCTCCTGGAAAGTCTCACGGCAGCAACCCGTGCACTGCACGTGTTTCGTTGTGCTTGATGCATTCTCTTTCCTACTCGGGTCCCGTGCTCTGTACATGGGAAAGGTGTGTAGGCTGTTCCTCGTAGGCACCCGCTCTGTGTGTAGCTAGTGCCACCGTGGTGCAGCACAATGTCTCATTTGTCTGCATACATCTATTCTGTGCCCATGCTATTATCTCTCCTTTCACTGGTTCCTTCCTTTATCAGCTGTTAATGTCTGACCAGATACTGTGCGTGAGTGCTCCCCTTACCGTCTGTCCTGTGGGTGCTGCACTCATATGGACAGCCTTCACGTAGCGCTTATGTTTTTAAAGGTCCGAATGCTGGGCTCCAGTGATCAAGTATTCCATCTGCAGCCAAGGGGATCTTACTGCATAGATGCCGTGTTCACAGTGTCCGTGTGGCTTTTCTATGGGCCTTCAGTTCGTCAGCATACCCCACTTGCTGTCTTTACGGTAGCACAATACCGCCAATCCTCCACAGGGCTGCGAGTGGGGTTGTTCGGACGGCGCCAGGCTTTGTGTTGGGGCTTACTTGGGGTGACATCAATCTGAAAATGTACTCCCTTGGAGAGACTAGCTGTGAAGCTCAGTTTTTCTCAGAGTAGTTTCCCGGCCAGTGTGATCTTCACTGTTGTACCCCGCTGCACGCTGCTCTAACAGACTGCTGTAATGTTCGGAATTGACTGAGCTCTGGCTCCTTTCATGTTATCACGTCGGAAACACTCTGCATTGTGCTTCACTTTCGGCAGCGTTGTTCCTAACCTACTACAGCGTATCGCTTACAGCTTTGCAACCTTTGATAAGTTGTTTGCGTTCCACTATCTGAGCGTGCAGGCCAGGAGCAGCGCGGTTCAGCCCTGAGCACCGTAATGGCTTGAGGCGTGTTTTACAGCACCTTCAACCCTGTCAGCTCCCCATCCAGGTCCAGCCTCTCTAAGAGGCTCCCGCAGGAACGGCGGTCTGTTCTGCCAGATTGTCAACGCTATGTTGAATGTGCTGTTTGATCGGGGTGCACTGTGTGATGCGGTGCATGCATCCGTATCTGCAGTTTTTTGCTGGGCACTCGGCTCCTGTCAGGGTGCCCGCTCTGTTTGGCTGCAGGCTTTCCTTCCTCCTCACCGCACTGCAGGGGCTCAGTCCGCTTTTATTCGATGTGTGCTGTGTTGCCGGGCGCAAACCTTGTCCTATTCTTGTCTCCGCCTCGCTCAGGAGTCCGGTCCATAAAACTCGGACGGCTGCCGTTGACACCGCTCATGCAATGGCTAGAGCAATCCGCTGTGTCTTACACGTGTTACTCGTTGCGGACTCGCTCCGTCGTGTATGCATCCATCAGCCTTGCCCTTTGTTGTTCCACCCATGGGCGCCATTTTAGATATTCCTCATGGGATTATTCCCCAGCGCATCTCATCGTAGCTGTAGTGCTACACCTCGGATCTTCATAAGAGCATTACCATCATGCTCCATGCATATTCCGATAGCAGACGTGCCGTTTGTGCCTCGATTGTACCAGTTCCAGCATTGGCATACAACAGGATGTTTAAGGATCTGCAGGAGACACGTCTTATCTCATGGCTCCTTAGCCACGCCCCTGGGTGCAGTCTAAAGTTGTTGACATGCCCTATGATGGAGTAGACCTCTTTGGTTAAAAGGTCAATGAGACCCATCAGGCAATCAAGACAGACTGACACTGCCCGCTCATTGGGCACCCCTCAGCAGCGGAGGCAGCCCTTTCGATCTAGGGAGGGAAGATCCTCTCCAGAACCTCCAGGGATTATCGTCCATCATATCCAACCGTCTGGTACCACCTTGCAGGAGGTGTACCAGGGGAGGTCGCAAGCGTACAGAGGTACACGACGATGATGTGGATCCTCTCCCCTCACACCAACTCCTAAGCAAGCCTGACCAGCATCAGGGCCTGGGCCCCTACTTCAGCACCGTAGTGATAGGCCGGTTGTCAGTTTGTCGAACAAGTGGTGCAACATCTCCACCGACCAATGGGTGCTCAACATTGTTCAACAGGGTCAACCCCTCGAATTTCTGGGCAAATGACCTCCCATTCCACCAATAAAGAAAAAGGAACAGCTGCCCCACCTTTTACAAGAAGTTCGGGCCCTGTTAAAAAACGTGGCTATAGAAGTTGTGCCATCGCACTTCCGGAGCTTCAGAGTGTACTCCAGATTCTTCCTGGTGAGAGGGAAGTGCAGTGGGTGGAGACCCATCCTCGACCTCGGGCAACTCAAGTTCTTAAAATCGCGAAGGTTCTGCATGGTCACACAATATGTTCTCGACCAGCTGGAACAGGGAGACTTCCTCTCCTTTGGACTTCGAGGATGCCTCTTTCCACATCACCATACATCGCAATAATAGCCGCTGTCTTTGTTTCGTGGTGTGGGGCAAGCATTGCCAGTTCAAAGCACTGCCCTTCGGCCTAAACTCGGCTCAAAATGCCTTGCCCCGGTGACTCCATCTCCGACGTGCATGCATTTACGTCTACACCTACCTAGACGACTGGGTAATACTCACACTCTCACAGCTAATAGCAATGCAGCTCACCAAAGAAACCATCATCTGGGATTCTCCATCAACTTTTCAAAGTCATGCATATCGCTGTCCCCGAACGCTCTGTTCCTCGGCTCATGCCTGGACACAATGCAATGTCTAGCGACTCCCTTGAAGGAAAGAGTCCAAGCCATTCTCGACAAGGTCCAGCAGCTGTCCTCTCTCCAGCTGACAACCGTTTGCTCCATCAAGTAGCTATTTGGGATGATGTCTTCCTTCATTCCTCTAGGACCTCAGTGCAGGTTGCATATGAGACCTCTTGAGGAGTTCCTAGACGCTGGGTGGAAACAGGTGTCAGGCTCCTGGAATGACAAAATCGAGCTCAACCGGGCGTTCTGCTGAACTCTGCATTAGCGGGCCATTGACAACCCCTTACACAGGGCGCCTCCTTTCACCCACCTGCGCATCTGGCTATGGTGACAACCAATGCCTCCCTGGAAGGTTTGGGAGCATGCACAGGAACATTCCACGCCAGAGGCCTCTGACTGCAACAAGTTGCTTCCAACATCAATGTGTTGGAGCTGCGAGCTGTGTTCTAGGCCCTCAAGTCATTCAGACCCCAGCTACAAGGAAAGGTGGTTTGCATCTTCACAGACAACACGACCACCATGTTCTACATCAGGAAGCAAGGAGGGACCCTCTTTCCCATTCTCTCCAAGGAATCGCAAAGGCTGTGCAACTAGGCACTCTTGCGCAATATGTTCCTCATTTGGTTTCATTTGGCCAGGATCCACAACGCCATCGCAGATTACCTCAGCAGGGAACTGCGATCCTGCCACAAATGGGAACTGGGTCAGGGCCAGGTTCTCTGTCTTTTTTCGATATGTGTCCGGTCGCAGATGGACGTATTCGCCACAGCTGCCAACTCAAAGTGCACCCAGTTTACGGGCAGGTATCCTCAAAGTAGTCTGGGGGATTGCCTTCTCCATTCCATGGGAGGGCCGCTCATTTGCGCATTCCCGCCAATCCCACTCCTTCTATGAGTAATCAAGACACTCAAACAGCCAATGCAAGATGATCCCCATTGCTCCGGCATGGCAACGCCAAATTTGGTACGCCGAGCTTCTTCTGTCGGTAGCGCCTTGCATCAAACTGCCTCCTCTTCCAGACCTCTCCAGAGAAGGAGGATCTGTGCTGCACCACAACCAAGCATCCCAAATTGACAGCTTGGCTCCTACAGCCCTAGAGTTTGGACATTTCGAATTGCCTTTGGAATGCTGTGCATTCCTGGCAAAAGCTATAGCTCCATCCACTCTATCATGCTACAAGCACAAGTGGAAGAGTTTTACTATATGGTGTCATTCGCAACAGTTCAACCCTCTTTGAATCAAGCTTTCTATTATTCTGCCATATCTGCTATAATTAGCAAAGGCATGCTTAGCGTACACATCCATAAAAGTCCACTTGGCTGCCATCTCTCGTTACATTCGCACGATGGGCAGGCCTTCTCTCTGGTCTGTTTGTTTAAAGAATTCCTCAAGGGCCTGTTTCAGACTTCAGTAAAGGCACCTGCCGCAGCTTGGGGGATGAATGCGGGCTGCAATCTGAGCCTATTCACCAGGCTCCTCTGAAGTCATCTTTCAAGGAAGCTGACATGTCAGAGTTACAAGCTTTCTGCTGCAAGCCACCGTATTTAAGGTTCCATCAATCCAGGGTGGTGGTGCGCACTCATTCGTCATTTATGTCAAAGGTACTGTCAATGTTTCCTCTCAACGAACCTCTGGTCCTACCTGTGTTCTTTGGCTCTCCCACCTCTCTGGCAGAGAGAGAATTGCATTCACTGGACGTTAGCCATGCGTTGAAGTTCATGCACAAAGGACTTTCGCAAGACTTTGAAACTTTTTATGTCATTTGGACCTCTTGATAAAGGGAAGTCCCTGTCGAAGGCTGCCATTTCCAGGTGGTCATCTGCCTGCATTTCCCATTGTCATTGGCCCGCAAACAAGCTGCTGCCAGGTACACCTAAAGTACATTCCACCAGGGCTGTGGCTTCTACTATGGCATTTCTGTCTGGTGTTTCCTTGCTTGACATCTGCAAGGATGTTACATGGAGGTCTACCCACACCAATTCTGATGAGCTACGAATGTCCTCTTTTTAGGGGCTGTGTGGGTGAGGACAATAAAGTACACATTCAAAAGGATCCCACAATACAGCTTCCTTCCCTTGCTGTTCAGAGTGAGTCACCCTAGATGCATATACACTTGTTCATGCTCGCCTCTTAACCAAACAAAAGGGGCGAAAAACCATGTACTTATCAAAAATATACTCATATTTTAATGTTTATCAAAAAACACATCACATTCACAATACATTTAAAAAAAACATCATTGTGGTCCAAACTCATTGTGAACCACATATATCTGTACATACATTTTCCATTATTGGCATAGAAGCTGACACTTCAAAACCCTTGTCTATGCCTAAATATGCCTAAAAGCCTTTTTGCCCACAGAAATCAGGGAGGGCATGAGTAACAGTGGTGTTTGAAATATATAAATACCCCATATTTAGGCATAGACAAGGGTTTTGAAGTGTCAGCTTCTATGCCAATAATGGAAAATGTATGTACAGATATATGTGGTTCACAATGAGTTTGGACCACAATGATGTTTTTTTAAATGTATTGTGAATGTGATGTGTTTATATTTTTGATAAGTACATGGTTTTTCGCCCCTTTTGTTTGGTTAAGAGGCGAGCATGAACAAGTGTATATGCATCTAGGGTGACTCACTCTGAACAGCAAGGGAAGGAAGCTGTATTGTGGGATCCTTTTGAATTTGGTCTACCCACACCTTCACAAGATTCTACTGCGTTGCCGGCGATTCCAGGGAGGAGTACCGTGTCGGGCAAGCAGTGATTGGCAACCTATTTACCTGAGGTGAGTGTCCCAGAGGTGAGTTCCATTGCTTCTGTAGAGCTGTACCACCACCCATTGGTTGTGATATCTATACACTGCTGTGTAATCATATTCATAAGTATGTGAATCTATGAAAGATCAGATGCTGGAGAGGCAACAAGTCAATTACCTATAACTCCTGTTCTCCAACATGAGTATCTTTCATGGATTCACATGCGATCCACCCTCCTACCCCTCTAGTGCTCTTCTTGGTTCCTACTGACAAATGTCCTGCGCTTACAAATCTGAAGATGGCTACCAGGGGTGGAGCCTAAAGAGGATTCATGCCATGCTGGGGCAGTATTATCTAAAGTGACAGCAATAGGTTGTATAAGTGACAAGCAGTTTTTTTGGCTTTACAGATAAACTGCTTTTATATTACAGAGGATTCCCAGCATGACGACAGGGAATATTTGTAAGCATGTGAATCCATGAAAGATAATCCATGAAAGATACCCATGATGGAGAACCGGAGTTAAAGGCAAGTAGCTTGTTCCTTCCTCCCTGGCTGTACTCCAATGCAATAGTTTCGGCTGATGGGTGTCACAAGCAAAACCCAATAGCCCAAATTAAAAAGGCCAGCCAACCAGCCAGGAAAGAAACACCCTAAAGAAAAAAGTTAGTTAAACAAAATTGGCAAACTAATAATAAAGTAACGGGCACGTTTCTAGTAATGCTAATAAGCACAAGAGAAATGGCAATGAAAGGTCATGTAGAGGCAGCAAAGTAAAGTGCCCAATAGAAAGATGTGTAAACATGAGAGATGCCATTTTGTGCCCAGGTTATGTGCAAAAAGGATGCAATGAACGATAAATAGATGGTAAAACTGCATTCTGCCATTAAAAGCTATACAACACTTAGAAAAAAAACCTAGGAGGAAATGGGAGAGAAGGCAGTACAAAGAGTAGTGAGCTACTGAGAAGTGGGTGTAGAATGTTAAGCAGGAATTTAAGGATCTGTGCTGGGATGGGCAATTGTGCACACTACCATCACAGACAAAATAGTAGTCCATTCTTTTTTATTTCAGAAAGGTGGGGTTGCCAATGACATTTAACAGAAGCGTCATCCTAAAGGTGTCAGAACTGCCCCTTGGGCTCTATGGAGACGTTTGCTTCCACAACGTCCTGTCCTTTTGTTTTGCTCTGTCACTGTCGCAATCCGCTTTGATGGTCTAGTTGTTCAGACCGTGAAGCTTCACGCTCAAGTTCCAACGTTGCGGCAACATCTGATTCCTATTAATGGCATCAGAGCGAGATGGACGACGTGTCCTAACAGAGGTACTGCTGCTTCTCCTGTTCCGACGCTCCTATTTGTGTATTCCATTCTTCCGACTTCTTTGTCTTCTTTAGTCTTCCTCTGGTTTCCCTGCCTTCCCTCTGACGTTCTTACTCACTAGAAGCCCCATCTCTCTCTCCGTTTCCTCTACGCCGGATCTCTGCCTGAGTCACTGCTTCATTGGAATTCTACAAAGAATAATCGCTGGGAGGGGTTTTCAGGCTTGCCTTTTTCCCTCAAGGGTCTGGCGCACCGGTCCCCTCTCTCTGATACCGGTCTCTACATCTGGTACTTCGTGAGAGACCCGTTTCGCTTAACCGCTGTCTACTCATTGCTGCCAACACGCCTGCCATTTTGAAAATAAAGGCAGTAAGTGGGATTTTGTTTCCCTTAAATTGTCTGGATACTGGCAAAAGGCATCTTCAAGACATGATTTACAATGTTTAAAGGGCAGCATTGACATGGAGCTGATGTTATCCTCCAAACAACTGAGTATATGCAAAAAAACAGGGCGCTTTGTATAAATACAATTGGAGAGACCGGACATGAAGGGTCGTTGGGCAGACCACACGTACAGCCATGATGCATAGAATGATTATGGCAAGGCAACGTGCTGGTATTTTTGATAGCTATAGTGAAAATGTATTTTCTAACTGCGCTGAAACCGGCCTGTTGAACATGCCAGGGTGTAAAGGAATAAAAATGAGGGGAGGATTCAGAAGACGTGAACAAGAACATGCCACTTTGTAGGTTACTTGCATTGTTGCACGTTACGAACTGTGATATATGTTAGAACTAAGAAATGTCAACCACATCACTCCCATCCTTAAGGGGTTGCATTGGCTGCACCTTTCAAGCATGTAACATGTTCAAGACGGCCTGAGTTACATACAAAGCAGTCGCAACCAAAACACCACTACTTGGTTGGGAACCTTACTATATCCGTAAGGCTGCCCACCACCAGAAGGCATGGAATCGCCCAGCTGGAAACCAAGCATTTCAAGAGGGGAAACGGGAAACAATCTTTTTGTTGCTCTGCACTCTCTCTGGAAAAAGTTTCCAACACAGATACCAGCACTTGAGCAAGAGCCTGAAGATCCTACTCATCAAAGAACATCTCCAAAATAGCAGATCTGTCCACTCAACCCTAATTATCCTCCTGTGGAGCGCAACCTGCCCCCCCGACCCATCAATCCCCCTCACCCCACCCCCCCTCTCCGCCCTGCTAACCTTCCCATCCCAGCTTCTCTACTACCCTTTGGACCCTACTTGTAATCCTCTATGGTCCATTGCCACTGTACAGTTCTGTTGCTTCCCAGCTAGGTTTACGCTCTGTAAATCTCACACATGCATGTATTTATACTGTGCCACTCACCACCCTAGTGTTCTAACAGCCAGAGGCTTTCCCAGAAAGAAGTGTTTTGTGCCCCCGCCAGTGGTTTGGAATCCTTGATATGTTTGGGAATGGAAAAGGGTATCCATGGAGAGGAAAGGTGAATGATAAGCGGATTTAAAGAAGCCTAGTAGATTTGTTAAGCTACAACAGGCAGGAGGTAAACTGGATTGGTTGAGATGTGTGACAAGGGAGCAGTGTGAAGTCCTGTTGAGAGAATGAGGAAAATGGTGGAAGGAGCAAGAAAATGGAGGCCTAGAGTCAGAAAAGACTAAGAGTGGAGCAATGAGAAGTGAAAGTAAAGTGTTGGCAGTACACGGGCTCATCAAAAGAGAGGAAGGTAGAAGGCTTTCGGGAAGAGATGCAGACTGTGGAAGTTGATTGAGGCAGTTAGCAGAGAGATGCAGACTGAGGGCAGTGAGGTGCAGAGAAAGATACTGGCACAGGCCAAGCAAGGAGGGCAACGTCTAAGCATTGTCCTGAGAGGCAAAAGACTAGGCTGGTGGGGCCAGAGCTTGGAAGCAGCACAGTGTATCTGGGCTAGTAAAGTTGAGTGTTGAAGACTGGCAGGAACAAATCCTAGAAATCCAAGCAAGAACTGGAAAAGAGAATACTGACATGCTATCAAGGAGCCATAATCCTGATTCTGGTGAGACTGGGAAGACCACTAAAGAAACTAAGTCAGCACTAGGGGGTTCACAGAAAGATCAAGCCAGGGAGGCTCATTGGCTTTGCGGCTCGCAATAACTTAAGCGTGACAATTGACCCAAGACCGGCTCCGAAAAAATTAGCAGTCATCTGAAAGCCAAGCGACTAGAGCCACAATGACCAGCGCTCACGAGAAACTGCTAATAAGGGATTGGCAAACATATGAGTCCCGCAGAACTGAGTGATTCTGGACACCTTGTCAGGAGAACACGACCCATACTGTCAACTTTTGTACACTAGAGCCTTTTGTCCACAGGCTCTTGGTTCTTCTCTCCAACTTCTTCTACACTTGTTTCTATTAATGCCTGTACTCGTGTTGGTGATCTTTTATGGCATACACCTACCATTTTGAATAATAAACCATCTTTATATTTCATTCACTGTTTGAGTCCTTTAACAAAACAACCAAAGAATTAACAATGAGTTCTCATGTCCAGTATGCACATTTTTAAAATGGCAAAAAAACATCTTTTGTGGCCATAAAAGCAGTGTTCCATGTTACATTGACACATTGACTCAAAGGGCAAAACTGTTTGAATGTTTAAAAAAAAAAAAACTTTTATTTAGTTTGCACGGAGTTCTATTATACATCTTCATAGCTCAACAATGCATTGTACAGGAATTACTTCACAACCCATATTCGATTAACCAATTCACAAGTTACAGTGCCACATTCCCATCAGTTCCCCCATCTTCTCTATTACTAAGGTATTGGCGGAATCCTCCCCGTATGTCCCTCGGTCTACTGGTTTATGGCAGTAGGCCTGAGTACACCTTTTCCTTGTCAGTTGCCCAAGTCATATCGCTCAACCATTCTTCAACCGTGGGAGGTGTCTTACTCTTCCATCAATTAATATGGCTCGTTTGGCTAGCAAAAGTCTTATATTTAAGTTTACGCTGCAGTATATTCATTTTAACTACACAACCCAACATGCAAACTGTATGATCCCAATTGACTGGCTGGTCTACCATTTCTTCTAGCGTGCTGCACACCTTACCCCAGTAAGAGGAGAGTGCCCCACACGACCACAACATATGCATCAAATCAGCATCTTCATTTCCGCATCTCAGGCTTCTCCCTTCTACCGTAGCATACATTTTCTTTAGACGAGCCGGGGTGAGATGCACTCTATTCAATATTTTGAAGTGGATCAGTCTGTACCTTGAGTTGAATTATATCTGTTTCGTTAGCCTGCGCAATTGTAGCCAGTGTGTTTCTGGAAATGTGACACCCAGCTCTCTCTCCAACTCACTCTTGACATCTGGTGTTTGTACCTCCCTAGCTGACGAGGCTAGTTTGTATAACGCTAAAGCTGTTCTTCTTACTGTTTGAGAGGATAGCACGCAGTTCAAGCTCTGCTGTGAGGATGGCTCCTGTGGGAATCCATCCCACACAGATGCCACCGCTGAGCGGAGCCTTGGGTATTGCAGTTTCTGAAGCGGGGTATCTCCTACATATGTCTTGACATCCTCCCAGGGCACAAACGGGCCTTCCCAGTACAAACCCCAAAATGTATTATGCCTAGTCCCCGCCAGTGTGCTGCCAATACTGTGTCTCTAGATGGGTCCAGAAAGGGCGCATCCCAGATGGGCATATTTGGGCTGAACATTATGGTGTTTTTGGGTTGTTGAACCAACCTCGACCAGGCCTGTTGTGTGACTAACACTGGGTCCATCTGATTGCTATTTCCCTGCCTTCCCATGGCCATCCCATGCAGCAGTAAATTCTTGTCCTTTTCTTGCCTCTCCAGATCTACATATAATGTGTGCGGCCCGCTTTCCGTGCAATGCTTCGCATAGTATGCATGTGCTGCCAGGTAATACAACTCGTAGTCTGGAGCTGGCAGTCCACCCCGCTCATGGGGCATAGTGATGCGTTTCCAGCTAGCCCTCGCCTGACCCCTCCACACAAACGCAGAGCATACCTTCGCAAAAAAGGATATACCTGACCACAATGGTATTGTGCTGAAGAGGTAAAATAAGCACCAGTCGTCCCATTAGTGAAAGAGGGAGTTGATTCCAACGTTCCAATTTGGTACATAGTGCATTGGCCAATGTGTCATAATTAAGGGAGCGTACCAGAGCTGCTGACCATACTATTTCTACACCCAAATATTTCACTTGCTGCAGTGTCCATTGTAGTCCAAACAGATTACTAGGCTCTCTAGTCTTATCTGTTAGTGAAAATATTTCGGATTTGCTGGTGTTCAAGCGTAGGCATGAGAATTTCCCGAACTCTTGGACCGCACCTAGTACCCTCTGGTAATATTTCATGGGGTTCTTTACTTACATCATGATGTTGTCTGCATATAGTGTTATTAACTCCACCCGTCCTGCTATGGAGATACCCGCCAGTGCATGTTGCGCTCTCATAAAGTCCGCCCGAGGTTCTATCACCAATGCGAACAGCAACGGGGAGAGTGGGCATCCTTGCCTGATGCCCCCTACGAGTGTCAGCAATGAGGAGAGTACTCCATTCCTGCATACCCAAGTATATGACTGCGTGTACAGGACTTGCACCCATCGAATAAAGTTCGAGCCGAAACCATAGTTATGTAGCACCCTGAAGAGGAATGGCCAATATACAGTGTTCAATGCATTTTGCATGTCTAAGGATATTGCGACCCCTTCAGTGTCTTGTGGGATCCTTGCCAATATATTATAAAACCTCCTCATGTTTGATGCTGTCGACCTCCCCTGTACAAATGCCGTTTGGTCCTCATCCAACATGTAGGGCATTAACGGATTCCGTCTGGAGGCCAATATTTTTGCGAATATCTTCGCATCTGTGTTGATAAGGGAAAGGGGTCGGTACAACCCGTAGTCCATGGGTGGCTTCCCAGACTTCAGTAGCAAGGTTATGACCACCTCACGCATAGTGTCCGGCAGGATGCCAGATTCCAGTGACTCAGTCCACACCAATAGGAGGCGGGGAGCTAGCTCATATTTACATTCCTTATAGAAATCCGCACTCAGCCCGTCTGACCCTGGGCTCCCCCCCCCGGTAGACTTTTGATTGCTTCTTTTGTCTCGCCCAGCGTTGTGTGTTTCCAGTGCATTGCGGGCATCTGTCGATAACAGCGTTGTGGGTATTGTAGCTAGGTAATCATCAATCTCATTATTTTGTAGCAATGCTCTGGGGTGAGTAGAGATGTTCGTAGAAGTTATAGAAGACCTCACAGACCTCTTCCGCCTTAGTGACCGCCACTCCATCATGCCTGGCGATACACAGGATAGTAGTGTTGCGCCTCTCTGTGCGTACCGTGTGTGCTAGAAGTTTCCCCAGCCTCTCTTGATCTCCGTACCTACGTGCCGCTGCTGGCCTATCGAAGTAGCAAAGTTCCCTATCTGCTGCCTCACGGTACTCATCCAGCTGCGTTTTGATTATTGCACAAATATGTGGTGATGGGCTTGTCGCATAGTCCGCCTGTAGTTTCGCTAGGGACTCTAATCGCCTCTTAAGTTCCCTCTTAATATCACGGAGCATCCCATATTCAGTGGACTTCGCCACTCCCCGGATGGACATTTTAAATGCCTGCCATAGAGTAGCCTGTTTACTTACTGATCCCTCATTAATTTCAAAGTAGTCGGTGACATGTTGTGCCACGCTCGACTTAAACACCGGGTCGAAGAGGGACGTGGGTTTGAAACACCATTGCGCTGTCTCGGGGGCTCCCTTCGGAATATTCTCGACACAGGGGAATGATCCGACAGAGTCCTGGGCAGTATCTCGGCCTCCGTTACCCAACCCAGCACCATTTGTGATGTTAGCCAGAGGTCTGTATGAGAGTGCATATTGTGTACTGACAAGTAAAAAGTGAAGGCCCTTTGTGTCACATGCAATGAGCGGCAAATGTTAATCAGGGCCTGTTCGGATATTTGTGCATGTATTGTACGCGCTGCATTTGTTAGAGGTCTAGGAATAACCGACGTGCAATCTAGGTCTGTGTCCAATATGTTGTTAAAGTTACCACCACAGATCACTTGTGCAGTGGGGTACTTTGCGCATTTTCGTAACACTTCCTCATAGAATTCACAATCGTCTACATTAGGACCGTATATATTCATCAATAAAACGTCTACACCCCACAGTTTCCTGTGTACAATCACATATCTACCACATGCATCACTTTCTGTCTTGTAATGTGTGAATGGGAGCGATCTATGAACCAGTATCATGACCCTACGGGCTCTGGTCGAGTAGGAGGTATAGTAGCGATGGTCTCCCCATCCTGGGGTAACCTTCAGGGCTTGATGCAATAATAAATGCGTTTCCTGCAAAAACAGTATCTGGGCTCCTTGTCTGTTTACTTATGCCATCACCTTTCGCATCTTCATAGGCATGCCCAAGCCCCTCACATTCCAACTCATCAACTTTACCCCTGTGGGCCTACCTCTAGCCATCATCTCTGATGCCTCCGGGGTAGTTCCTATGACCCTGTACTTGCTTGCGATCAGGTAGAAACATGTTGTATGTAACTTGTGTGTTTTCAGAACTGTTTCACTGCAGCATTCCCCAGATGCCCCCTTCCCCTCGCTCATAGTACCCCAAACTTTGACTATGTTTCGTCCCATCCCCAAACTCTCCCCCGCACTCTTTTATACTCAGTTTAAAAAACAGTGCACTCGCATTGGGGGTGACTGCTTCCGTGGTGATTAGAGTCCCGGCTTGTACAACTTAAGGGTGTATCCGTGCTTACCACTATGAATGTCATAAATCAACATTACCAACACACATAATGAATTTACATAATCACTTATAAGGTACAGCACCTCTCTCGTTTCAAGTAGCATCCCAGATGCACTGTCTCACCCTTTATATGCTTCATGTACCCATCAGTCATGGAATTTACCTTGATGCTACAATTAGTCGAGCATTGTCAAAGGCACAAATATGGCTATTGTGTGTGCCTGCAGGGTCTATATACCCCTTCACTTATTATTGCACACCATCTTTAACCATCATTCCTCATCTTCGGCCGGTTGCTTCTCTGGCAGAGGAATGTTGGCCTCCACGAACAACGCTGCTTCCTCCAGAAACGTGAAGAAGTACGTTTTTGTTTTTGAACTGCATTCGCAGCCTAGCCGGGTACAACATAGCTTAGGGTGTCTTGCGCTCTCTCAGTAGCTTCTTCACCCCAACAAATTTGCTCCTCCTGATGTACTGCCTGTGTATAGCCCGGAAAGATGCAGATCACGCTGGAGCCCATCTTCAGATCCTGCTTCTCCATCGCAGCCCTCAAAGCCATGTCTCTGTAGTTCATTAGCTGTGCTAATATTGGCCAGGGAAACGCGCCAGGTTTGAGCCTTGCCGCTTGTATTCTATGCGCACGTTCCACAACAAACATTTGAGATCAGCCCGGATCACCCAGCATATCCCTTAATAGGCCTTCTACAGCCAGCTTCATGGGACCCTTGAGGGCGTCTTCTGGCACCCCTATGATGCAGATGTTGTTTCGACGTGATCTCGCTTCAAGATCATAGCATTTCATCTTGATAGTGCCCAGGTCTTTCCACATGGTCGTCACTGTGCTCTGTAGTGTATCTATCACGTCCTCTGCTGTACCAATAAGTGTTTCTGTTTCTGTGATGCGTTGCATAGCTTTTTCTAGCTCTGCCCGGATCATGGTGATGCTAATAGAAATGCCGTCCAGTTTGTCATTGATGGAGGCAAATCCCTGCTGCATAATATTCACGACCCCTTGTAGGTCTGCGGGTGGCAGCGGTGGGGTTGTTGATGGAAATTTCTGGCCACTCGTCCCTTCGCTTCAAGCGTCCATTAGTTTAGTGGCTGGTTTGGTAAATTTGTCCATTGTTCTGCTCTTTTTAGAGGTATCTCCTTTTGGCATTTTACTGCACCACTGGGCAGCCTTGTCGTGATCTGTGAGTCGAATGTTGTTTAGAGAGCCTCCCTCTCGGGCAGTATTTTCTCATCCCGCCAGCCCGTTGTATGCTCAAAGGGGCGTGCCCGGGGTTGCTGCAGCCAACGTGTATTGTTCTGTGGGGTACTTCCTCCAGACCCTGCACCTAACCTCCCCTTAGTATGTCTTGGCACTGAGTTCTGTACCTGGCAGGTTGGGACTGGAGCTAAGTTTCTGATGTTTGTTAATCTGCTTAGAATCACATGCTGTGCATAGGTCCGACATCCAGTGGTCACTGCGGAGTATTGCATTTTGTTTTTCGTAGTCGAAAAGGGGACGTCGACAAGGCGTGTCTGTAACACTATCCCTATAGTGACGTGCGTTGTACCCACAATCCCTCACGCGTCGAGGTCCCTCAGATTGTTTTTTTCCGCCCAGCTACTGGTCGCCTTTATGCGGAGCTCCTCGAGAGACATTGCCAAATAGTTTCTTCGACCTTTGGTCGTTTGTTATTAATATCAATAACGTAGATCCCTCCCTCGACGCAGAGCTGTTTCTCCGCCGAGCAAGATCTTCGACGGAAGGACGAGCGGAGGGGATCCTTCGGCGCTGTCGAACACGTGGCCAGGCCTCGCCGGCCATACACAGTAGGGAGAGTGGGGTTTTGTGGCCTTTCTTTCTTCTCTTTAAGAATGCCTTTCTCTTTCCCCTCCCTCTCTTTCGAGGTCGTAGTCACACTTATTGCCCTCAGCTATGGACGCCATTTAGGTTTTGCACGCTTTGCAAGGGTAAATCTACCTGGAAGGATAAGCACAAACGGTGCAACCGTTGCTTACCCTTCGATCACCAGGAGGACGGCTGTGCGGCCTGTAAATTACTAAAGCACAAAACTCTAAAAGACCGCACGGTCAAAAGGTGGGCGGTCTACGCCATGTCTAGGCCTGACTCCTCACCCGCTGCCGCCACCGCCGAGTGTGACGAGGACAGTGACTACACGGCCCCCGTAACGGAGGCTGTAGACCTCTCAAAGGAGCGTTCACGCTCCTCGTTGTCCGTCCCCGGCCCCGACAAGCCCGGCTCACGCCCAGCTTATGGGGATGAACACCCCGGCGACAAGGACGCACACGGAAAAACACCAAAGCACATACCCCCCGGCATGCATTCGTCGAAGATGAAGGCAGCCATAGCGCCAACGGGGGCGCCGACCCACTGGCGTCTTCCGCTGACCGTAAGGGTCGTCAGCCCTCCCCGCCACCGCTTCCGCGACAGGCGACTGGGCATTCTAAAAATAAGGGCGCTAACACCAAAACCTCCGGCGACGCGCATCGCAAGAGCGCTCACGTTGCCAACAAGGACTCGACGTTACATAGCGCGACGGCGACCGATCCCTCGGAAGAGAGAATGATCCCCGAAAGCCTTGCGCGCATAGCATCTAAGGACGGCCAGAGACGTACGGCGAGTGAGACGCCGAAAACCGTGCACAACGCCAAAGATACGCCGAAAGCGCCTGAAAACAGATCAGGCCAGTTCCCGACGCCGACAGAAGGCCCTAGCCAGCGAGAAGGCTACTCAGAAGGCGAAGGCTCTCTTTCTTCGACGTTATGGGACAGAACCAGACAATTACAGGAGGAAGAAACTCCTTTTTCATTCCCAGACCGTCCTGGCCGACCTCAGTGGACCTTTGAAAGGTTCCAGACCTGTATGGATAAACTAGACAGGTTCATGTCCATCCCAGAAGACAGGACACCCACCGGCTAGGTAGACAGACACAGGCAGTAGCAGTATAGTCATCAGGTCTACTGAAACTACACGAGTCAGGAACCCTTCGCCTGTCGATGGATCAACCCACCTTCAATGCACTGCTGAAGAAGGCAGCAGCACATTTCGAAATTGAAACTGGGGAAGTCACCCCAGACACCGATTTTGTGGAGAGGATTATCAAGGAAAAAACCCCCTCTAGCCAAATTATACCCATCCTCGCCTCAGTTAAGAGACGTATTACACCTTCTCTTTCCATTCCTGCATTGGTGAGAGGGGTCAATCCGAGGATTGAGAAACTGTTCTTTCCCTCTCAATCAGACCCATTATATATTAAGGGTCACTCAATCCCGGACTCCCTGGTCTTGACCAACACCAGGAAAAGGGCAGGAGTCCCACTATCTACCAGCGAGGCACCCCCAGATAAAGAGGGGAAGAAGCTGTACGCCCTAGCCAAGAGAATCACCACCTCTGCAGCATTCTCTACCAGAATCGCCAATAATAATACCCTATTGGCAAGCTACGCCGACGCTCAATGGGCTAAGCTCAAACAGGACATCGAAGAAGTTCCCGAACCCCTAAGGACTCGTTTGCTAGCTACAGTTAACGAGGGCTCTCTGGTCAATCAAAGCATCGTCAAGAATACCCTCGATGCAGCAGAGACGGCTGGCCGCACTTTGGTACAAGGAATTGTACTGAAGCGTCACGTCTGGCTTCGCAATTCCGGATTTTAGGCGGAAACACAATCATCCCTTATTAATAAACCCATAGAGGAGTCCAACCTCTTTGGGAGAGCAGTGGATGACGCGCTGGAGAACGCAAAGAAAGAATTTGACACAATAAAGACCTTAGACCAAATTTCAAAACCCCCTAACAGGCGGGGATTTGGTAATAAGCGCTTTTTTCGTGGCCAACGCCAGCAACAAAACCAACAACAACAGTATTCTGCCAGCAACTAACAGGGTAATAGCGACCAGTACAATCAGAGGGGTCAACGCCGTGGCAAAGGAAGAGGCCGGGGTTCCACCCCCAGAGGCTCCCAAGCCACCAACACCACCAAGTGACGCGAAGATTCGTGTCCCCTCCCATCAACGCCGGTCGGGGGCCGGTTAACATCCTTTCTTCCAGCATGGGAGGGAATAACTTCAGACCGCTGGGTACTTTCCACCGTAGCCCGCAGCTACTGTATAGAGTTCAACAGTTCCCCAACATACAGACCCCCGAGGGGACGCCGCATGACACCAGAACACCTCGCCATCCTTCTCCAAGAAGTGGACCAACTGCTGGAGAAAGGAGCCATAGAGGTCGTGCCTCTATCTCAGGTAATGGAAGGTATTTATTCAGTGTACTTCCTTGTACCCAAAAAGGATCTAACCATGCGCCCTGTATTAGATCTGCGCCCAGCGAACAAGTTTGTCAAACCCCAAAAGTTTCGTATGGTGACCTTACAGGAAGTGATCCCACTGCTATCACAGGGAGATTACATGACAACACTGGACATGAAAGATGCATACTTTCATATTTTAATGTTGCCAGCGCACAGAAGATACCTCAGGTTCATGATAGAGGGCAAACACTACCAGTTCAGAGTGCTACCCTTCGGCATAGCATCTGCACCAAGGGTATTCACGAAAGTACTGGCAGTGGCAGCGGCCCACCTGCGCAGGTTATCCATCCCAGTATAACCTTACCTCGACGACTGGCTCATAACAGGGGATCCTTACGAGACATGCTTCTCAAACACCCAAAAAGACTGTCCATCAACGAGAAGAAGTCCAGCTTAGACCCCAGCCAAGTCAAACAATTCCTAGGGGCTCTAATTCGAACAAAGGACGGCCTTGTCTTCCCCTCCAACGAGAGGGTCCAAAACATGCTGTTTCAGATCCCCCAATATGTGGCAGGTCGAGAGGTGACGGTGCGCAAAGCGATGCGCTTGCTAGGAATGATAGCATTGTGTATTTACTTGGTTCCTCACGCGCGCCTGCGCATGCGCCCAATGCAAGAGTGGCTCAACAGCCAGTGGTGTCAGGCCAGCGGACAATGGGACGATCTAGTGGTGGTCTCGCAGGCCTTGGTTCTCTCGCTACGGTGGTGGACAAAGGAAAACCTGATAATAGGAAAACCCTTTGCCACACCCGCGGTGGAGGCCACTCTGACCCACGGACGCATCCCTCACAGGATGGGGGGCTCACCTATCCCATCAGACTGCTCACGGAGTGTGGACTCCGAGCCTAGCATCCAAGCACATAAACCTACTGGAGCTACTGGCGGTGTTCAAAGCACTAAAAGCCTTCCAGGAACACCTACAAGGGAAGACAGTGATGGTCCTTACAGACAGCACCACAGCCATGTACTACATCAACAAGCAGGGGGGCACCCACTCTCCAGGACTGTCCAAGCTGTCCCAGAATATATGAAAGTGGGCTTTTAGAGACAACATGTTCCTTCTGTCACAACACGTACCAGGGGAACTCAATCTGCTAGCAGACGAACTCAGCAGAGACTTCCCCCTGCCCGAAGAGTACGAATGGCGATTGCACGAAGACATCGTCTTAGACGTCTTCACGCAATGGGGATTCCCGGAAATAGACCTGTTCGCAACTCTGGAGAACTCACAATGCCAAAGTTACGCCTCCAGGTACCCCCAGAACCAGTCCAAGGGGAACGGTCTGTCGATTCAATGGTCAGGGAAATTTGTCTACGCCTTTCCCCCGACTCCCCTTCTCAACAAAGTTGTGCACAAGATGCACCAGGAACAAGTTATCATGATACTAGTGGCTCCAATGTGGGCCCGGCAGCCATGGTTCGCGCACTTGATGGAGATGTCCCTATCTCCCCCAGTGAAACTTCCCTGCCCGTACAACATGCTGTCACAGGACAAGGGCAGGACACTGCATCCATGCCCTCAGACCATGAATTTAGCAGCCTGGCTCCTGAGATCATAGAATTTGCACATCTACAACTTCCGCAGAGATGTATGGACATCCTCAGGGAAGCCAGAAAACGTAATACTCGCCTCTGCTATTCTAGCAAGTGGAGAAGATTTGTCATCTGGTGTAGAGGTAAGAGCATCAACTCGGTTGACTGCTCCCCCACACATATTGTTCTGTACTTGACCCATTTACTGGATTCAGGTCTAGTGTTCAATTCCATTAAAGTCCACCTGGCGGCACTTTCTGCATACACCACTTCCCAACTTAAAGTGTTGTGGTGGAAGATACCAGTTATCAAGGCCTTCATGGATAGCTAACCCAGCTCCCGGATGGGACTTAAATGTGGTACTTTCCAGACTCATGGGCTCGCCATTTGAACCCATGCACAAGGCAACTCTTAAAGACCTCACTCTTAAGACTGCTTTCCTAATAGCTATCACCTCCATTAGGAGAGTAAGTGAACTACAGGCTCTTTCTGTTCTAGACCCCTTCGTAACAGTTCACAAAGATAAGGTGGTTCTACGCACACACCCAAGGTTTGCACCGAAATTCATCTCGAAATTCCATGTAAACCAGTCAATAGAACTACCAACGTTCTTTCAAAACCCTTCCAACTTGGGAGAAAAAAGTCTGCATACACTGGATGTACGCAGAGCTGTCATGTTCTACGTAGAAAGAACCAGGCCACTGAGAAAGACTAATCAGTTATTTGTCTCGGTGGCAGCAGGAAGAGAAGGAGATGCAGTCTCAAAGTCCACTATTTCTAGATGGATTGTTCAATGCATCACACTCTGTTACACTCTTGCTAAGAGAGAACTACCCTTCAAGCCAAGAGCACATTCTACTCGAGGCACTGGGGCTTCCATAGCTTTCATTGCAAATGTTCCCCTTGAGTCCATCTGCAAAGCGGCTACCTGGAGTTCTGTGCACACTTTTACAAAACACTACTGTCTAGATGCACACTCTAGATCTGACTCCCAGGTGGGACAGGCAGTATTAAGACATCTTTTCTCTACTGTTCCTTCTCATAACCCACCGCCAACTCCGGGTACTGCTCGCTAGTCTATGCACAGCATGTGATTCTAAGCAGATTAACAAACATCAGAAGACAATGCATTACTTACCGTAAAAGCATTTCTGATGGTTGTATCTGCTTAGATTCATATGCGCCCACCCTTCCTCCCCGCTCGGATGGAAGGAACATAGACATCTTTCTACATCTCTCTCTTTTCTGTACTCACTCACGTATAGAAGGCTCCCTCAGGGCAGAAAAAATACAAACAGAGGGACCTCAACGCGTGAGGGATTGTGGGTACAACGCACGTCACTATAGGGATAGTGTTACAGACACGCCTTGTCGACGTCCCCTTTTTTCGACTACGAAAAACAAAATGCAATACTCCGCAGTGACCACTGGATGTCGGACATATGCACAGCATGTGAATCTAAGCAGATACAACCATCAGAAATGCTTTTACGGTAAGTAATGCATTGTCATATCTTCTCTCTCAGGCTGTAGAGGTCAGGAGAAGTCCAAGCTAGGCCTCCGTGCTTACTGGCCTTTCATGTCTGCCTTTCATAGGAACCAGGGGGGGAGCCGACAGCCTGACTGGGCGGATGACCAAAGCTGACACAGGAGGGTAGCGGTGGTCGGTCAAAATGTCGAAAAAAAAGTCGAATGACAAAAATGTCGAAAAAAAAGTCAAAAAAAAAATGTTGAATTTATTTTTTTATTTGTTTTTTTGGGTTCGGTAAGTAAAAAAGGGTAAAATAAAAAAAATAGAAAAAAGGGGGGTTGGGGGGAACCCCCCTATTTCGAAAAAAAAACATAATGAAAAAGAAATTAGACTCTTTTTTTTCAACATTTTTTTTCAACATTTTGACTTTCGACATTTTTGTTTTCGACCAAATCACTATAAACCAAGGGTAGCCCCTCCGTTTCTTTGGTAGCATAACACACGCATGTATCGTGTCATGGGATCCTGTCCCCCTGGCTCGCCTCAAAGATGTAACTAAAAGCGTTGATGACGCGTCTAATGTGGTCCACCTCCTCTTGATGGGTTTGGTGCAAGTTCTCAGCGCTCTCCCTTTCCTACCAGCACACACTTCTGTCCACACCAGGGCCTCTGAGGGAATGTCCAAGTGCTTCGTATCAGCATGAGGGGGGGATGTAAAAGGTGGTCCCCTTGGGATATTCACAAGTTATGGCTCACCCCCTCCACCCAGGCCTGGCGTGGCTCCCAACACGCTCCTCCTCTCAACCTTGTGTGCTCACTGCCTGTGCCTCGGGCCTCCGATTGAGTAGACAGTTGGTCCGTGGCAGTATTGGTGGGGAATAATGATAAGCACTCCTTGGGTTGTCTGCGAGTCGGAACCTCGGAGGGCAGCTCCTCAAGACAGGAATTTGTTTCACGCAAGCACACCAGTGCTTACCTGCAGGTGGCCGCTGTGCGGTCCAGGCCGCTGATGTCGCTTGATCTTACGGCCCCTCTGTGGTGATTAAGGAACGCATAGGCCCGAGCCCTGCGAGATGTCAATGGGCCTTGTCGCCCCGGTATGGTGCCCCAGCGCCGGCAGGCAATGTATCAGTTTAGGGGTGCAGGATCTCCAAGTACAGCCTCTGAGGAGCGCAGAGTAGTCTGCGTGGCAGGGATCCACTATGTCCACCGGTAACCCGCAACAATCCCTCCAAGCGGTTTACTGTATCTTATAGTTGTGGAGTCTGTGCTTGTCGCGTGCGGTCTCTTCGGGCATGTACTGTCAGAGTTCAGAGCCTCAACTGCTAGTTTCCGCAAGTGGCGCAGAACAATTGCCTCCAATTCAGAACGCTCACCAAGTTCCGTCAAGTGGGGTCCTCTGTAGTAATTGTCCTTGTAGCCTCCTAGTGCCTTGCTCATGCCATGTGCTGCACGGGGCCTTGGTGATGAGTGAGCCCTCTAGCCCCTCTGGCGTCCCGCTACGTAGTGTGGTTTGTCCAGGGCAGCAACCTAACGGTCGCCTCCTCTCTCCTTCAAATGGCTCGGGTGCGAGTGGGGAATGCAGGCTCCATCCGCTTGAATCACTGTCTGCATAGCAGCGTGGTCGCAACAGCCCACCTCTCTTGTTCTCTGTCTCTGCGCCGGGATTCCGTGTCTCCCTCTCAAGCGTCTGCGAGTAGGTGTTAGACTCGCCCACACAGGAGGCCCTCTGTGCAGTCTCTGCCTTCCTCTGTCGTGTCTCTCTCTGGGGCTCGCTGTGCTCCGTTGAATACCTCAGGTTCCACTGGGCCAATCGCTCAAAATTTCAAGTCAGTGTGTGCTGGCCTCCTTCATGCCTCCGGATGCTCAATTTAGTGTCAAGCCCTGATCATTAAATATCAGAATTATGCCAGTAGACTCTGCACACCGGCGGAGTTCACGGGAAGGCAGCCATCAGCCAAGCGCGCAGCAGCGCCCCCCGCCCCAAAACTGTTCAAATGTTTGGGGCAATGTGGCAATGCACATCCCACCATAGAACTTCTTTAGCTGCTGAAATAATAGATCAGTGCATACTGTCCATGTCAGGATGCAGATGCACTCCGTATGCCAGGAGCAAAAAAAGGTTCAATATCCGCTTGTGTTCCAATCGGAGCGGTATGTCATGCGAAACAGAGTGCCTTTTTATTTTCTATAGCACCATCTACTTGTTTCACAGTAATATTGCCATCTTTGGAATAGGAATTGAGCCACTCGTTTAGTGTTCTGGTGCCCAATAGGTTAATTGAAAATTATAGTAGAGCAGGGGATGGGGCACATTGCAGGGGTTCTTCTACCTTGTCGCCATTATTGTGGGGCCAGCGGTGAGCACACGGCTGGCCTCACAGGTGCTTGGGGGCCAGCACCCTGTTGGGTTTGCCAGGGTCACCCGGACCTATGCTTGTTGCAGGAAGGGACCCTGATAAGCCATGGGGACATGGCCTGGTTGCCGGAGGCACCATGGATGCCGGGAGCATCCAAGGTGGAGGGTGTCTGGGGTGCACACAGGGCACCAGGCGAATCTGGGGGGCCCAGGCCAGCAGGGACCCGAAATGAGACAGTCAGCAGCATTGTTGGAGTCTGCAGCCGTTCTGAGGCACATGCATGCAGCGGCTCATTTTATTAGGTCAGGCCATGATGTCGGGCCATGACAGTCATGGCCCATCATAAAAGGCCAATACACTAGGGAGGGAGATACAACACTCCCCATCTTAAAAGGGTAAAACATTTGGCAGGGACACAAAACAGTGTTAAGGGGCGGAGCTACATTTCTGTGCCCCCGGTGCAAAGTGCTTGCAACTCCTTTCTCTGGGAGTGGTTTTGCGGCACATGAGCTGTCCTGGGCGAAGGGAAGCATGGCCAAACGGAGAAGCCTCTGGTATGACAGATCTAGTTTATGATGCCGTCTCCTTGTCTATGAATGGATGGAGGCAGTGTAGAATGGCTCTATCAGATCGAAGTCTGGTGACCACCTCGTTTCCACTCCACAGCACCCTAGTACCCACGTTTGAAATTGCTGGGTCGCCAGCTTCCCTGGGAGCACACTGAATGTCATGGTGTGAACAGCTCAACATGTTTGTTTTTTTGGCTGCTGATGTGAGGGAAGATAGTACTAATTGCTCCATGATGCTCTTCTATATGGGGAGTGAAGTATGCAAGCTCTATAAAACTCTGCCCTAAGGTGATTGCTCCGATGCGGACACTAGTGCAGCCCCAATGGTATAACGGGGGCCCCTGCAGCCCCTGTGGACCAGGGGGTCACATGTTGCCCATGCCCAGCGGGGTGGGCAGTGGCAGTGGGGCAGATGGCCTAGGGCAGAGGGAGATGCTCGCTACCATGGTACTGGCCTTGACTCCAGATATACTGAAGAGCGAAGCGGTTCATCAAAGCCGGTGAGTCGAAGAAGAACCGATAAAGAAACCGAACTGTGTTGAATGAAATCGCAAAGAGGCACATTGAGGAAAGTTCAAGGAACTGTAAATTGTTAAGGGAAGACCAGCTGCAGAGGGGTCCAGCACCACATGGTTGCTCACTCGAGAGACTCTGGTAGATCCCACATTGAATGACTACTGATACCAGATGGCCCTAGGGGGAGCTGCAAGGAAAAGGTCAAAGTGGTCATACTGGGGTCTAGCAAAATCCCTGTACAGTTTAAAGTCTTTGACCAACAAGCCATTGAGAACATAAGGGAAGTGAATCCCACATCAGAAGAAAGTAAATGGAATTGTGAAATGGCAAGAGTGAACCTGACCGAGGGATGCCAATAAAGAGGGGCGAAGCCTAATGTCCCAAGGAAAAGTGTGTTGACAAAAGTGAACCAAACAGATGGATGTCCACGGTGGACTGTTTAAAAAGACATTAGATTTGTGAGTCCCAAAAGAGAAATTGATTTGTGAAAAGCCGCAGTGAACCCGACAGAGGGAGGCAAACAGTCGAGAAGGGTCTGAGCCCGGAAGAGGGGGGACCCAGGGGTGAAGGCATCGCCCAACATACATATGAAAGGAACTTTTTGTTTGTTATTTTGGAGCCTGGAAGAAAAGAGACTTAACCACCAACATCCCTGATACCTGAAGCGGAACGACGGCCCAGGAACTGGTGTCTCGTGCTGGGAAAGCTTGAGCATGTGCTGTGCTCAGAAGTCCCACCTTCTCCCGTGCTCAAAACATAGGGAAGGGAGACCCCAGGCTACCACATCCTGACTTTTCATTGTGAACACTTCTTTCTTGCTTGTGAATCCTATCCCACACTCTTTTTGGTATTGAGTTGTAAGGATTGGCAATAGTTTTTTTTTAGTATAGGCCCTTTTATTTTGACAAGGCGCTGACTACTTATTTTGATTTGATGGTCGTAGCTTGCTCCCATCTTAGGTTTAGGTCATGTGTTTTTCCGACCCACCTATACAGTTTAATAAACATCCTTGAACTGTGATCATGTGTCTGTCTATTTTTGATACCATGCCTTCCTTACACTACATGTGGACGACCCCATCCAGGCTCACAAGGCTTTTGAAGAGGCGAAGGCTGTCCTGGCAGACGGTACTACAATGGATTTGTTTGAGGTACTGTTGGATGCAAGCCCTGTGTGGGGTTAGTTACAGACTCAGATTGATTCGGGCGGGGCAATTTGTCAGATAGCCTTCGCCAGCAAGGCACTCGCGCCCACCGAACAGCGGTACTCTCAGAGCATAAGGCATTGGCAGTGCTGTGGGGCTGCCACCATTTCCACATTTATGTGTTTGGCTGCCCCATAACCGTGATCATGGTTCATAAGCCATTGTTACGAATCTTGGAGGGCAAGGCGCTGAGGCCCCCGTTGAGACTGGATTGATGACAGTTACTAGATTAAAAGGGTGACGCTGAAATGTGAAGCAGCAGAGACCAATCTGGCTGACTATATGTGACGGCACCCTTCCACAGTCCCAAACTCTTCAGAGATGTTAGAAGAGGCTGAGGAGACGGTTTGGGTTTGTGAATGAGGGACAGGCAGCCAGAAGTGGAACTTAAGTAAAACCTTTATTCAGGATACAGGAATTCAAAAGGAACAAAAAGTTCAAGAATGCTTCTTCTTTTTCTTGGTATATGGATGTGGCTTCTCGACCTTGCAGCTAGTCCTCGTAAGCCCACAGCGTCTCAGGCACAGCTCTCTCTCTCTCGAAGTCCTAGAAGAGAATGGCAAAGAGACACCCCGTCCATCATTTGTTTTTACCTTATATAGGGGTTGCGGTCCTGGTAGCCCATCAGCACGGACTTGGCTTGGTTCTCTATAAATATCCCCATAAGCCCCGCCCCCTTTCTTTTGGTTTCCCCGCGAGGAACCCCCGTCTTGAAGAGGTCTGGCACCCTCGAGGTCTCTGTGACGCTTTCTGAAGGTGAGTGTTGGCGGTGAACTCGGAAGCGGGTCTCTGTCTTCTGCGTCACTGGGTACGGCCTCGACCGTGTTGTGAAAGGAACCGCGTGGGAAGCCGGCGTCTGCCTGTGAAGGCGTTCGGCGTGCCACGGTCCATGCTGCACTCGGAGTGGAACCCCGCCCCGGTAAGCCAGCGGTTGTCCGGGAAGGACGGCCCAATCGCCTCCGTCCCGGTTTTTCCGTTCGCTGGAACAAACTCTTCCCGCGTATCCTATACTCATGTAAGCGGTGTCAGCCGTAGTGCTTTCGTCCACGTCTCTCTTAACGCTGTCTTCCGGGGTCCCAAGACTGTTAATTATCTGGACTGTGCTCTCCCGACCTCGCAGCTTGGTCGGTTGGTACCCCCTCTTAGGTGGTCTTCCTTCGATCGGGTGCTCATGTGGTCCCTCCTCTCGCCTCTTCCCTTTCATGCCGTCCATATCCCTCCGATCACATACTCCCCTCCCCCCCCCCCCCGAGGAATCGAGCCGCCACCATTTTGTTTCAAATGCTCGGGCCGATCAAGGCTCCTTGAAAGGTAATCCGGAACCACCTGGAAGGATGCGGGCTTGTGTAACGTTTTAAAGCGATGTTCTTGTAGAGTGAGGAACCATCTTAGAACACACTGATTTGAATCTTTCTGTACGGCCAACCACTGTAAAGGCGCATGGTCAGTGAATACAGTAAATGTCCGACCCAGGAGATAGTATCTCAGAGATTCGATTGCCCACTTGATTGCTAAACACTCTTTTTCTACCGTTGAGTACGGCTCTTCGTGGGGAAGCAGTTTACGGCTGATAAAGGCGATGGGATACAGATCCTTCTCTGTTCCTTGTGAGAGCAACGCGCCTAAACCAGAACCAGACGCATCAGTCTGTAGGAATGATTCCTTATTGAAGTCCAGACAACATAGGACAGGTAGGGCTGAGATTGAATTCTTCAGATGGTTAAATGCCCTGACTGTGTCAGGATCGGAACAGATGTCCTTCTTATAGGTGCTTTTCAAGGCCTCTGTCAGTGGGGCTGCCACTGAAGAAAACATGGGTTTAAACCTTCTGTAGTAACACACAAAACCCAAATAAGCCCGTATTTGTTTGCGATTGCTAGGCATGGGTAGTTTCTGAATGGCTTCGACATTGGGGCCGGATCCTTCCCATGCCTACTAAATGACCTAGGTAACGTGTCTGTTGGGCCCCGATGGTTGTTTTCCTTGGGTTGATTTTCAGTCCGGCCCTCTCCAGTTCTTTTATAACTCTTCCAAGATGTTCAAGGTGTTCTTCCCAGCTCTTGCTGAACACTATAATGTCGTCTACGTAGGCTGAGGTGTAATCGTTGTGTGACATCAGTACTTGGTTCATCAATGCTTGGAACGTAGCAGGAGCCACATGGAGACCAAATGGTAAAACTGTGAACTGGTATAACCCTGACGGGGTAGAGAAAGCAGTTTTAATCTTATCTTCTTCCCGTAAGGGGATCTGCCAGTAACCCTTAGTAGGGTCTATGGTGGTTAGGTACTGGGCGGCTCCAAGTCGTTCCAGTAACTCGTCTATCTGAGGCATGGGGTAAGCCTGATAGGTTGAGATCTCATTAAGTTTCCGATAGTCCATACAAAATCGAGTTGTGCCATCAGGTTTGGGCACCAGGACTATCGTGGAAGACCAATGACTTGTTGATCTCTCGATTATGCCCAGTTTCAGCATTTCTTCGATTTCAGCTTGCACCAGTGCTCTTTTAGCCTCAGGAAGTCGGTAGGGTCTTAACCGGACGAACTGGTTCGGTAGGGTCTCGATTCGGTGTTCTACTAGTGGAGTTCTGCCTGGAAAGAATCAGAAGACCTCTCTCAGAGGGTTAAGGACTTCTAGGAGTTCCGTTTTTTTATTTTTCCGACAGGTTCGGTCCCCATTGCACTGCCTGCAGGGCGGAGACCTCAGAACTACTGTCTGGTGTATCGGGACACATTACATTCATTCCGCTTGGAGCTGTGCTTGGCGCTCTTTCCAAGCTTTCAGTAGGTTGATGTGATAGTTCTTGGTTTTCTCTTTTCAGTCTGGTTGTTCTATCAAGTAGTTGACCGGCCCGAGTACATCCAGTACGGTATAGGGACCCCTCCATTGGGCCAGCATCTTATTGTAAGACGTGGGCAATAGTACCAGTACTTTGTCGCCTTTCTGAAAGGACCTTACTCGGGTGTTGCGGTTGTAATATTTTTCTTGTGTCCGTTGTGACCGGCTCAGGTTCTCCCTAGCCAGCTCTCTCATGTGCGTTAGAGTATCCCGAAGATTGATCACATAATCTGTGAGTTGGGTTTCTTCCTAAAGGTTTTCCCATTCGCTGCTTGCTAGATCAAGTACTGTTCGGGGTTTGTGACCAAACAACAACTCAAAAGGGGAGAACCCGGTGGAAGATTGTGGGGTATCACGGAACACCATGAGTACCCAGGGTAACACCCGGTCCCAGTTAGTGCCCATGGGCTCAGTTGCCTTTTTTAACATTTGTTTGAAAGTCTTGTTATAACGTTCTACCAACCCATCCGTCTGTGGATGATAGACGGTGGTACAGATCTGTTTTATGTTCAGCTGTTGGCAGACTCTCCGCATTACCCCGGATATGAAATTCCGCCCCTGGTCGGTCAGTATCTCGTCTGGGAGTCCCACTCGACAAAAGAAAGGGACTAACAAATTACAGACCTGTGTGGCGCTTGTTCCCTTCATGGGGAAAGCCTCAGGGTATCGTGTTGCGTAGTCTACGATGACTAGGATGTACTGATATCCGTGGCTGTTGGGTTCTAATGGTCCCACTATGTCCATTCCTATCTGGGAAAATGGCTCTTTTATCAAAGGTAACGGTTGTAGTGGGGCCTTCGGTGGTAACAGGGGATTGGTTTTCTGGCAAACCTCACATTCCTCACAATACTTGGTCACGTCCCGGAACACCCCAGGCCAATAAAACCTTTTCAGCACCTTATCCTGCGTTTTTTCCCTCGCCAAATGTCCTCCTGTGGTAGCGTCATGTGCTAGCTTCAGGACGGTGGGTCTGAAACTTTGGGGTACCAACAGTTGTTCCAGTTCCCGATCAGCCCTGTCCTTGGTTATCCGATATATCAATCCCTTCGATGATTTGAACCAAGGATATGCTGTTCCCTTCTCTGGGTATGCAATGGCCTGGTTCCAAGCGGTTTTTAGGGTAGGATCTAAGGGCAGTTCACCTCGAAATGTAGGTTGTTTGTCATCGGGTAACCAATCTATGACCCCTGCAAACCTCTTTTCTTTTTCCCACTTCATCTTTTCCCTTCTTACTTCGCTTCGGCTTTTCTTGGGGGGTTTTGGGATGGGAGGCCTTATGTCCATCCGGGAAAAAGGGGCTGTTTGCAACCACTCTGTGTCCCTTACACATTCGTGAAAAGAGGGGAGATCAGTTCCTAGGAGAACCAGGGTTGGCAGTTGTGGCATGATGGCAACCTTCATTCTGGACTCCACCCCTTTTACTTCTACGTTAACTACCTTAGAAGGATAGGAAACAGTGTCGCCATGCACGCATTTTATAGGGATCGGAATATCCAGCCCGACCTTCTCCCCACTTACTTCCGGTCTGACTGCTGTCTGTTCGCTTCCGCTGTCCAGCAGAGCCTTCTGGGTAGTTCCGTCCACCCAGACATCTAGAAAGTACGGTTCACGACTCCTCCGGTATTCCCTTCCTTGAACGAACCCGATTTCCATGGGCTCTGCTGGTTTAGGTTTCTTTGGACAAAACCTCGCTATATGGCCCCATTCACCACAATCAAAGCATTGAGGCTGTCTGGTTACAGTGGGCCATGTTATGTTTTTGGCTTCCCCTCGTGCCGGCCTTTGTTCAACCGTCCTTGTGGTTTCATCGCTGCGGTTCTGGGAAAGGGTTCAATCATGGATGCTCGGACTGAAACTGCTTTCTGGAAGGCAGAAGCGATGTCGATGGCTTCGGTCAGTGTAGGCCGGTGGTGTTGCCTCACCCACCTGTGCATCGTTGAGGGGAGTGCCTCTGTGAACTGTTCCAACTTAATCTTGTCCACCATCTCCTGAAGGCTACTGCTGTAAGGCTTCAGCCACTTTTCTGTCAAGTCCTGGATCCGATAATACAGCTGACGAGGTGTCTCCCCCGTCTTTAGTTTAGCATCCCTCAGGCGGATCCGGTATGACTCATCATCCATTCCCATACGTTCAAGTATGGCTCTCTTGATGTCTGAGTAGGCAGTGTCCCCCGCTGGGTTGGCCGCTTGGTATGCTCCTTGCATGCTGCCGGTCAGCAAGGGTGCAATGAAGTGACCCCACTTCTCCATGGGCCATTGTGCATTGCGTGCCACTCTTTCGAAATTGGTGAAGAAGTAACAGGGGTCTTCACCGGTTTGGTATTTTTGTAACACAGCTGTAGGAGACATCGGATTGCCTCTACCACAGCCTCTGTCATTTTCTTTAGTGCATCTTGGTTTGCTACATGCAACTGAAGGGTTTGTTGGATGGTTTGGCGGTCAGTCTGCGCCTGATGTGAATGGACCTGTATGATCTGCTGAAGTTGCTGCTGTCCTTCTGCCAGGGTTTTAATGATACCTTCCATGGCGTGCTGTGACATCCCACCGCTGCCACCAAATTTGTGAATGAGGGACAGGCAACCAGAAGTGGAACTTAAGTAAAACCTTTATTCAGGATACAGGAATTCAAAAGGAACAAAAAGTTCAAGAATGCTTCTTCTTTTTCTTGGTATATGGATGTGGCTTCTCGACCTTGCAGCTAGTCCTCGTAAGCCCGCAGCGTCTCAGGCACAGCTCTCTCTCTCTCTCGAAGTCCTAGAAGAGAATGGCAAAGAGACACCCCGTCCATCATTTGTTTTTACCTTATATAGGGGTTGGGGTCCTGGTAGCCAATCAGCACGGACTTGGCTTGGTTCTCTATAAATATCCCCTTAAGCCCCGCCCCCTTTCTCTTGGTTTGAAGGAGGGTTGCCTGCCCGGCCCGCCAAGTCCGGGTCCCCGCGAGGAACCCCTGTCTTGAAGAGGTCTGGCACCCTCGAGGTCTCTGTGACGCTTTCTGAAGGTGAGTGTTGGCGGTGAACTCGGAAGCGGGTCTCTGTCTTCCGCGTCACTCGGTACGGCCTCGACCGGGTTGTGAAAGGAACCGCGTGGGATGCCGGCGTCTGCCTGTGAAGGCGTTCGGCGTGCCACGGTCCATGCTGCACTCGGAGCGGAACCCTGCCCCGGTAAACCAGCGCCTCCGTCCCGGTTTTTCCGTTCGCTGGAACAAACTCTTCCCGCGTATCCTATACTCATGTAAGCGGTGTCAGCCGTAGTACTTTCGTCCACGTCTCTCTTAACGCTGTCTTCTGGGGTCCCAAGACTGTTAATTATCTGGACTGTGCTCTCCCGACCTCGCAGCTTGGTCGGTTGGTACCCCCTCTCAGGTGGTCTTCCTTCGATCGGGTGCTCTCTCTCATGTGCTCCCTCCTCTCGCCTCTTCCCTTTCATGCCGTCCATATCCCTCCGATCACAGGGTTGAATTGAATTGATATTTTATTTATATTGCTTTCGTACACAGGTGTTTCAGAGCACGACGAGGCAAGGTAGGGTAATAAGGGAGAACAAAAACAACAATCTTACTAGGCTCAGTGACATTGAGAACGTGCAAGTGCATGGGAGAGGGAAAAAGCGGAAATGTGCATGGAAGGGGAGAAAAGTGGAAAGTGCAGAGCAAAGGAATACAGATAAATAATAAATAATAACGAGCAAACAAACAGTGGCAGTGCAGCCAGCAGGTGGCAAGTGCTAGGTTTGAGGCAACAGACAGGGTGAGTCTGGTAAGTGCAGAGAGAACAAGGGGGGGGGGGCAGACGGTATGGTCTCAGATACAGGCCCCAGTGCAAGGATTTGCCAGGAGGCAGTGCGGGTGGGTGGCAAGATGAGTGGGTACCTAGGCCCGGAAGTCAGAATGTAGGCCAGGAGCACGGTGCCAAGAGAGCAGATCAGCAGGGGTTCTAACAGATGATCACTGGGGGTTCTAACTCTGTCCCTCACTGGCATTGCAAATGCCACGGCGCAAAATGGACTGATCCAAATGGTGGTGGGGGAGTTGCATGTAGGACAATGGAAAGCGCTGCTAGCGAATGTTCACCATTCATGCAGAACACAGTTCTTCATGAATGGGCTGTGGACAGTCTGGTCGGAGCTGTCAGTTGGTGCAGAAGGGGTACTTCCGAGAGGCCTCATAATAGTGATACTGCCTAATTTGAAATTAGTCATGCCTAATTTGAAATTAGTCATGGCCAGAGTGCACTTGGGGGACACTAATGTGCCAATAAAATTAAGGATCGGCCATGCGAAAAGGTCTGGTTTCCAGACCTGGAAAGTAAGGTGGATGCTATGCTAGCTATGTGCAAGTGGTGCCAAATGATGAGTGTTCCCGAAGCCGCCCCTGATTGAATCCTTGCTGAGGGCTTCCATGCTGTAGCACACACTGGGCATGGAGTTTGGCACTATCCAGCACAATATACACTTAGTAATCCTTAACAATTTTCCGAATACCCAGTTGTGAAGTTTGTGGAATCCGTTAATGCTGAGGTGGTGATTACTGTGATGGAAGATGTTTGCAGCTCATGGGCTGCATCACTCTGTCCGCACGGACAATGGTTTGCCATTCCAAGGGGTGTCATTTAGACAATTCATGAAGATCCACGACTTACAGCATTGTCATATCCCCATGCTGGCCAAGAGCCAACGGGGATGTGAACGATTCATGTAAACGCTAAATAAAGCGTTCCAGATTTAGAGAAGAGGGTACTCCCATGAAAAGGGTGTTAACTGTGTTCTTAATGGCCTACATGACCACACATCAACTGGAGTTGCGCCTGCAGAAGCACTACTGAAGAGGAAAGTTAGGTCAATATCTCCAGATCATGAAGCTAGGGAAAAGGTATCTGTGAGTCTGCTGGCAGTAAGTGTCAGTGCGACAGTAATTCCTCAATGACGGAGAATCCTGGAGAAGGAAGCTGACATCATCTCCAGTGCAGGTTGGCGATGAGGTGCATCTTCAAAATAGGGAAGTGAGTCAATAATTGAATGTAATCCCGTCATGTGAGGTAGCATGACTGGGAGGGAAAGTGACTTGAAGGCAGAATAAATGGCCACATCACAACCGAGCACGTCCAGTGTAAGCAGATCAATGCCCATGTCTGTGTACATCTGTGGTGCGGCTTCCCTGTTACTCGGTTCTCCTGCCATGGCCTCCCTGCACACCAAAAACTTATCTGCACTGATGGATATCTGTGCTTGTATGAGGTTCTCAATTGGCAAAAATACCAGGACAAAGGGCCTAACTGGTGGTACTAGCCCACAACTAACGTTAGCAGGCCAAGTGCCCCTAAGGGCTTTTACCACATAGCACAGCCTGCCCTTCCTATCAATATTGCCAAATTAGCACATTGGCATAATGTCCAGGGCACACTTGTAATAAAAAAGCTTTGTGCAGACAGCACAAAACGTTGTGCCACAAAAAACTAGAACCAAGGTTGTGCCCACCCACTAAAATCGGAAAAGGAGCTCTCTTCCTGATGTTCGATATGTGATGGTGCCAGCAGGGAGAGAAGAGGCAGATCAGTGCCAAATTTTGCTTTTAAATACTGCAGGGGGAACGGCAGGAACTGAAAAGCCTGCTGGTGCAGCTAACTGATTGCTTGCAAAAACACAGGCCTTTACTGTTGCATTCATCTCAGCCGCCAACAAATCGCATTGTATTCTCCCACATAGAACCCTGCCTCATCATTATAGGTGGCATGGAATAAAGTGGGACAGGAAATGAGGCAGAAAGAGGAAGGGGAGTCAGTGTGTGGGGCATGGGACTTGGAGAGGGCAATTTCAATGTGTCTGAGCAGTCCACGTTCTTTCTGGCCCTGTCTTTGGTATTGCCGGTTATCAATTTGCCTGATGTCTCACTGTTAGTGTGAGAGTAAACTTGCTATCAATCCCACCCGTGCTGGCAGGGCCGACAGTGCGCACGCTAAAGTCTTTTGTGCCCGAATCACACACAAGTGAAGTCGTGGTGACAGATCAGGCAACCTGCTCTGATCTGTCTTCCCTCTGTTCCCCCTCCCTTGCCTCGTTGCGCCTTGAAACACTTGTGTATAGGCGCGTTATGAATGCCATATCATATCAATGTTCGGAGCTCCTGGCTGAGCATCCACAGTTACAGCAATGTGCTCACAGGACCATGAGAAAGATGCACGCCAACATCTGTGCCTTACAGGAGGGTTTACTGGCTGCTGTGATCAGTCAGAAATGTGAGGCGGACAAGTAGATTTTTCTCACAAGTAGCCATTTTATTAAATAAGGGTGTGAAGCATGCCTCACTTCCCCATACCTAATAAGAATTTCCCTACCTGTCAAACTAAGACTAAAGGAAAACTCTCTAAGAAGATTTCTGTCCCTCGATAAATACAACAAAAACATACCGGTATCATATGGCCAATCAAATTCAACAGTATAATAGTTTGATGCAAACATACATTTTGTAAACATGTATTCTTGTAACCTGGGCCGGCTCTCCCTTCGCCAAGATTAATGCAGGAATTTCCAATTAAAAATTCCAGACAAAGTACTTTTCAACATCCCAATTCTGCTCGACATGCAATACAAAGTTCTCTTCACTTCATAAGTCTTTCCCTTGGCATTTGGATATGTTAAACAAGGTTTATCATTCTTCAAATGATCCATAAGACTTTGGGCCTCATCACGGGTTTGGCAGTAGCCCTTAAATGCGGCAGTACCGATATTACAACTGCATTTAAGGGTCTGCCCAATCTCGATTCTGGCAGCATTTACCCCCCGCTCTAAGCTGGGGTAAATGCGCCAACTAAATGCCCATTTAAGGGCTCAATTAGTGCAGCGCTATTAACACGCACTAATTGCGCCGAAAATGAACCATTGGGACCAAATGGGGAATGGGCAATACCCATTGCCGCCCGACCCTTGATCCGGTGCTAATAGCGCCGGACCGGTTGGCGGTAACGCTATTAGCCTGAGCGGTATCCCGACGGCAATACCACTGGGATACCACCCAACTCGTGATGAGGCCCTTTGTCTTCACACTTGCAATCAGTTTTAAATATAATTTTTCTTCTTTATAAACAATACAGTTTTGTCAGGGTGGTTTTACCACAGTTCAAATCATAACACATTAGTGTCCTTGCCACTTTCTTTCCACCACAACCTTTAACCACAATGTAGTACTTCAATGTCCTCTTCCTGGTGCTCTAACCTGACAGGACTACCACTAATAATCAATCTCCTGGTATACTCTCCTACCAGGATAAAACTCCTACCACTACAACAAGTACTTTGTGGTGATGCTTGCTTCCAGCTTTAGTAAAGTTTTTGACTTTCAAGAACATTGAGATTTACTATTTCTTCCATTAGGACACAATGCACAGTGATGCTGTTTGTTCCACTGACTTGTTTGCCACATGCAATGCAGGTTATGTTTCTCTCCCCGTTGATATTCTCTACAAGGAGGTCCTCTCTTCTGCCACCTTTGGTTTCCTACAATCACACCAGTTAGCTGCCGGTAATGTCTCTTATTCCAGTGTGTCTCTTTTTTTTGTAATTGCCCTTCTTTGGCTTTGGCAATTCTGGTTGTATTTCTAATAAATTGCCTCCTTTTTACTTTGGCAATAATAGTTAATATCTGGATTCAATACTACCCCATCTTAACAAAGGCCAATTTACCAGTCTCTCTCTGCACGTCCACACGACCCGCTGCTGCTTCCACTTCAAATGGATTGGATCCTCCCACATATTATGATCGCTCCTTCCAGCGGCAGCTGCTTCAGAAATGGTTTTTGCGGTAGACAGCGCTGTGCACCGTCGTCGACTCAGATGTCCCTCAAAGGCCTCCGTCCCCTCTCGAGGCAGACGTCATCAACAGTATATATAGCATGCACTGTGTCAGTTTTTCTCCTTAAGCTTTTGTTTTGGATACAGGGCGATTGTTTCTGTCAAAACTACGTTTGTTCAAAAATTTCGACTTCTACCCCAAAGCCGGGTTTAAAAAAATGCATTGACTGTGGGTCGAAAATGTCAATTACTGACCTTCACTGCATTTGTGGTGCCTAGGCACTCACCACAGTATGGCTGACTGTGGGTGCTGTCAATCCATGACTGGGAAGGCACTCAAGGAATGAAAGGGGAAGCTCGCTGCGGGTAGGCCCCCTCAGAAATCCCCTCTATGACACTTTCGAAGAGACGTTCGTCTGACGAATCGAGGGATGAGTCGCTGCCGAGAAAAGGTTCCAAAATGATTTCTCATTCTCGCCATTCATCTTCGTCATTGAAAAAGAGATCGAAGAAACGACATCATAGGTCTCTGTCCTCATCCTCCGACTCCTCGCCTGAACCCATGGTATCCTGCCCAGGTAAGTCAGCTTCAAAAGCTGAATGGGAGGCTTTCCAGCTTCAGATGTTAAAGCTTTTCAAAGGAAAAGATGAAGAGTCACGACCCTGTTGCGCCTACCAAAGCTAAGAAATAGTCAAGAAGCCTAAAACTCACACACCCTCGAGCCCGGATGAAGAGCCATTGACCCCCCCGAGAGCCCATGAGGCCTCAAGTCAAGGAGAGGCCCATTCCTCATCCCTCGAAGTCTCCTTTGAGTAGTGGGCCGAGGCCATTGCCGTTACCGCTGAAGGTATCGAAACCTTCAAAGCCCTCGAAGGAAATTGAGAAGATTTTCAAATCTTTACCTAAAACGGATTTCAATTCCATCTCCTCCATTTTTGAGGAAGCCAAGGATACTCCACCTTTTGGCCTGAAATATGGAACACATAATGTTCCTGAGTCATTAGTATCTGAGGAGTCAAGGATGCCAAACTTGTATGAGAACATTCAGAGTCTAAGTGGCATGGAAATTGAATTTGGTGATTCAGACCCGTCTGAGCATGCTGAAGCGTCGTACAGAACAACTCATGAATAGAGTAACTGAATGCCTAGGTTGGGGGAGACCAGCTGCAGCCAATGAAAAAGATGACCTGACAGACATTCTTGATACGGGTCCACAAAAAGACCCTGTTTTACCATTCCATAAGGCACATCTTTTATTTATTTATTTATTTATTGGGTTGTTTTCCGTTCATAAAACTTTACAACTTTACATACATTCATACCGATCACATATTAACTAATTATACAATAGTAGAAAAATAGAACAGAATAAATACTAGATACTCACGCATTCATACTACCGTGCAGGAGTATAGTGCATAAATATAAATACAGAACAGTGTTGGTCATAATTACCTTGAATCATTATTATTACATGTCGTCACCAATTTTTCATTAACATTTTCATTATTTCTGGACGGAAATGGTTTCCATACTCTATATAATGCTATATAGACTGCCTCAGATTGCACATTCAGGCACCATCTCCAGAATTCCTCCGACTGTATATAATTCATGTTATGAACAAAACGGCCATAGTACAGCAAATAATAATTGCGTCTTTCGGGACATGAAGTTAGTACGTGCCTAACAGTCTCAAATTCATCTACGTCCAGACACATTCGACAGTATCTCTCTTTTTCAGGAATCTTCCACTGAGAGCCGAAGGTAGACTTCACCGGAAGTTGTTTGGTGTGAAATTAATAATCTAAAATTACGTACAAGTGGGTCAGGACAACGTATTAACAGGCCGATTCATGGAATCCCTTCCAAAAGTATCGCACGTGGCTGGCGCACAGCGTGCCCGTGCGAATGTCTGCGCCAGCCGTGTGCGATAAAACCAATTCCCGCGCACAGCGTATTCATGGATTCTCGCCTCCAAAAGCAGCGTGGCGCAGAGTATCGCAGCGACCCTGCAGCAGCACCAGTTACGCCCCCAAGAACGCCCTCACGCAAGGAAAAGCCATCAAGATCGCAAAACCATCGCAAAGGGCTGCGCCAACCCTGTACCAGTGCGAGAAGTAACACACGCGACCTGGGGGAGCGTGTGCGTGTATTACAGGGGTGCGCAAGAAGTTCCACACGCGATTGGCCTGGGCGCGTGTATTTCAGGGGCTCGCGGGTGGTTTCACACGCGATCGGGCCTGGGGGAGCGTGTGCGTGTATTTCAGGGGTGCGCGAGAAGTTCCACACGCGATTGGCCTGGGCGCGTGTATTTCAGAGGGGCGCGAGAACTTCCACACGCGATTGGCCTGGGCGCGTGTATTTCGGAGGTGCGCGAGAAGTTCCACATGCGATTGGCCTGGGCGCGTGTATTTCAGGGGCTCGCGGGTGGTTTAACACGCGATCTGGCCTGGGCGCGTGTATTTCAGGGGTGCGCGGGGAGTTCCACACGCGATTAGGCTGAGTGTGTGTTTTTCAGGGGTGCGCGAGAAGTTCCACACGCGATTGGCCTGGGCACGTGTATTACAGGGGCTCGCGGGTGGTTTAACACGCGATCTGGCCTGGGCGTGTGTATTTCAGGGGCTCGCGGGTGGTTTCACACGCGATTAGGCTGAGTGTGTGTTTTTCAGGGGTGCGCTAGAAGTTCCACACGCGATTGGGCTGCGTGCGTGTATTTCAGGGGTGCGCGGAAAGTTTTACACGCGATTTCAGCAGGGTACGTGTATTGCAGGGTGCCTGGGAGTCCTACATGTGCTTTGCCAGTGTGGGTCCTCCCAGGTGTTCCCTGTACACCCTCCACGGCCCCTGCAGGCAGCCCACACCACAGGGGACTACCCTGCATCCCTGGTCATGTCCCGCAGGCAGCCCACCCAACATGGGCATGCCCCCCAGCAAAGGCACATGTCTCCTTGCACTAATGATCACCAACTCATGTCCCCTTGCACCCCCACCCCCAGAATTGCGGGGCACCTGCCAGCAGGCCCCCACCCATGTCCAACTCATGTTCCCCACCACCCCCACCCCCCAGCACTGTGGGGCACCTGCCAGCAGGCCCCCACCCATGTCCAACTCATGTTCCCCACCACCCCCACCCCCCAGCACTGTGGAGCACCTGCCAGCAGGCCCCCACCCATGTCCAACTCATGTTCCCCACCACCCCCACCCCCCAGCACTGTGGGGAACCTGCCAGCAGGCCCCCACCCATGTCCAACTCATGTTCCCCAGCACCCCCACCCCCCAGCACTGTTGGGCACCTGCCAGCAGGCCCTCACCCATGTGCAACTCATGTTCCCCACCACCCCCACCCCCCAGCACTGTGGGGCACCTGCCAGCAGGCCCCCACCCATGTCCAACTCATGTTCCCCAGCACCCCCACCCCCCAGCACTGTGGGGCACCTGCCAGCAGGCCCCCACCCATGTCCAACTCATGTTCCCCACCACCCCCACCCCCCAGCTCTGTGGGGCACCCACCACCGGGCCCTGACCCATGTGCAACTCATGTTCCCCAGCCAACATGTCATCACAATCTAGATCCCTGGTCCCTATGGTCAGCCTCCAAATGCAAAACACCCACCCGAGTATTGCATCCACCCACTCATAATTTGCAATTACATCACAGAACACCAATTGCAAGTTCCGAAACAAACACATCTCCCTCACATACACCCAATGGGTGTCAGTGAATCTCAAAACACATATCATGAAATGCATGAAACCAATGAGATACCACACATTGAAGTTCACCAAAAAAAATATGTATTAAAGGAAACATAAATAGAATAAAAAATGAAGAAACAGAAATGTGAATGTACAAAAATTAAAAGAAGCATGTCCGTGAAAAAAAGCAAAACCAAAAATAAAATTCCAAAGTAATGATGTCCAAAGTCAATGTCCACAAAACAAAATCCAATGGGAAACAAAAAAGAAAGCCATTGCTCCATGGTTAAAAATTGAAAAAAAATACAATCCAACAGTGAACTATGTACATGGGAACAAGCCAGGGTCCATTATCCCAACAAAAGAAAGTAAACCTATCTAACTACACTAACTAATAAAATAAACTATATACAAAAATGTGGCCAATGTCCGAAAGGTCCAAATAAAATCAAAACAAAAATGAAACCTAACACTACCTACATAACTATGTACAAGGGCAGTGGGCTAGTTCCACAGCTCACTTGTGGATGTCCCAGGCCAGGGCATCATCGAACTCCTCCTCAATGTCCCGGAGGCGGTCCTCCTCCATGTCCCCGAGGGTCCGCAGGGCCGTCGACGTCTCCACCTCCAAACCCCTGCGGATTGCCTCGAGGCACTCGGCCCGCCTCAGGGCCCTCCGCATGGAGTTCTCCGCCCTGACCATTGTGAGCCGTGCCTCTTCCGCCCGCTGCCGCTCCGCATCTATGGCGTGGCCCAACCGCTGCCACACGGAAGACACTCTCTGTCCTGGGTCCTCCTGCCCTCCGGCCGATGCCTGCCCCTCCGATGTTGAAAGCCCCGAGCCTTCATGGCTCCCACCACGTTGCTGCTGCTGCTGTGCCTCTGCCCGTGCACTGCCTCCTGCTGCCTGCACATCCTCCGCCGGCTGGGGTGCAGTCGTAGATGTGGCCACCCCTGCTGGACGTCCGACTCCCGACTGTGGCAGGGATGCCTCCTCCACCAGCCTGGCCGCACCGTCAGAGGCAGCTCCACAGGGCACCCAGGTGACTGATGGGTGGGAAGATGGCACAGAGGACGACTGGCGCGTAGGGGGTCCAGTTGAGGAGGGGGTCGTAGCAAGCCCCATCAGACGGAGGAACGTGGTCAACGAGCCATTCGAGATGACGTGCAGTCTCTTCATGAAAAGACTGCAGGTCACCTCGCATGGCCCGTTGACGCAACGCCACACCAGCCAGGACAGGCTCAACCTGGACCCGGATAGCCACGTCCGCAGGCAGAGGAAGGCCAGTTGACGTGAGCTCATCCCCTGCCTGAAAACGGGTCTGGACGTAGGCATCCCTGCTGGTGCAAGATGATGCAGGGACAGGATCAGGGACAGGATTGCACACAGGCTCCTCCGCGGCGGCCTGTGCTGCCTCCTCTCCCTGGTCCTGCACTGCACCACTAGCACCAGTGGGATCCCCACCTGCAGACCCCGTCTCTGGTGCTTGCACGGCCTCCTCCTCCACCAAACCCCCCACCAACCTGGATGACTCCGTGCCATCTTCCCCTGTTGGGCCCTGTGGGGTCCCAGCTGGCCCTTCTGCTGCCGAGGAGTCCAACTCCAACCTCCGCCTCTTGGACCTCCCCCCGGCAGCTGCGGCCTGGGACGCGGCACCGGACTCCTCACTCCCCGACGAGATCACAACATGGGAGGGGAGCCGGGCCTTGCGTCTCCGGCTGGCGGTGGGATCCCCGCCGCTGTGCTCCACAGCACCTTCTCCGCCCTCTTCATCAGTTGACGCTGCAGACAGGGAGAAACATAACACAGCCATCAGGGCACTGTACAATGGACACTTACACACATGACAGTTGTACATGAGTGGCAATGGCAAACTTCAGACATGTCATCACAATCCCCAACACACATGACATTACAACTCGCACACATGAGCCATACCACAGCCATATCGCAACTGCCACCACCATCCATACACATACAACAGCATGATCAGCCAAAGGTGAGCCAGACATCACATGCAACACAGGAAGTGCACCACACATGTACACACACCACCACACTTGCATGCATGTGTACACCTCTGCCAAGTGTCGCAGTGTTCAGACGGGCATCCATGTCAAATCTGCCAATCAGGCTTCCACATACCGCTGTCACATGCATCCATGTTGCATCACTGTTGCACCCTTGTCAAATACACACACATGCACATGTACACAGTGCTGATACATGCAGCCAAAAACAACATACATGCGTGGCATCACGGACATGTCTACTTACATACACATTCATCCAAACATGTGTGCCCACACAACTGCATTTGGCATGCAAGCCTACACACACAAGCACCATCCATGTCTCACACATTCCAGCCCTCGCATGTGTTAGCCCCACGGCCCTGTACACCCCCACCCATACTCGACCCCATACAAACAGATGTGCAACCTGCACACTACTGAATAATCACCACACGCACTGCTCACAATCAGGATGCATGTACACTCACCGCTCGACTCCAGACGGGTCTGCCTCTCAAGGACCTGGACGTGGAGCGCTGGGGATATGCGTTCCAGGACCCTCATCTGTTCTTCCGACAAGTGGCCCCGGCGCCCCTTGGCATCCGCTGCCTTCAGGAGGCGCCGGGCCTTGCTCAGGGTCCTGGACCTGAAGTCCTCCCAGCGCTTCTTGACATGTTGGAAGTCGCGGACTGCCACCCCCTCCACGTTGATGGCAGTCACGATGTCAGTCCAGATCCGAGTCCGTCCTTCCTTGTCGGCGCGGGAACTTCAGAAGAGGGCATCATACTGCCCCAAGACTTGCTCCACCAGGACACCTACTTCGGTGGCACTGAAGCTGGTGCCCCTCTGCCTCTCTGGCCGGGGGTTGTCAGTGGTCTCAGATGGTGTTTGCCCCGACATGACAACCCCAGAGGCAGGAGTGGGTGGGCAACTGGGTCCTGGGGCTGGGCTGTGGAGCGATGGAATCCCAGTCGGGAGTCTTCGGTTCCAGCAGGGGTGGTCACAGCAACAGCACCCCTGGCTGATGTGCAGGCAGCAAATGGCAGGGCACGTGGGCAGCAGGCAGTCAGGCAGCAGCAGATGGCAGGTGGGAGCGTGCTCGGGGCTCTGAGGGGCAGTAGTTCGGCCTTCTGGGCAGGAGCGTGGTCTTCCGTGTGCTTATGCGTGGCCAGCTTGATACGGAGTGATTTGGCACGTGAAAATTCTGCACGTCAGCGTGTGAATCGAGGAAAGGCCCTTAGCGCGTAAGCGCGTCAGCACGCATACGCGATTCCATTGGACCAAAGGCCCTTAGCGCGTATGCGTGTCTGTGACGTATCGCGCACGGGCGTTGCTTTTCGTGGGGTGCGGTGCATGTGTCTTGCAGGCGTTGGGGTTCACACGCTATTACTTCACAGCGGGTGGGTGTTGGCTACGCGTTCTTCTACACGCAAGACAGACGGTGAGTGGTACCCTGCTCCCCCAGGCCCGATCGCGTGTAAAAACACCTGCAAGCCCCTGAAATACACGTACCCCGCACCCCCAGGCCAGATCGCCTGTGGAAACACCCGCGAGCCCCTGAAATACACGCTCCCCCAGGCCCGATCGCGTGTGAAACTTCTCGCGCACCCCTGAAATACACGCGCCCAGGACAATCGCGTGTGGAAACACCCGCGAGCCCCTGAAATACACGCACACGCTCCCCCAGTCCCGATCGCGTGTGAAACTTCTCGCGCACCCCTGAAATACACGCGCCCAGGACAATCGCGTGTGAAAACACCCGCGAGCTCCTGAAATACACGCACACGCTCCCCCAGGCCCGATCGCGTGTGAAACTTCTCGCGCACCCCTGAAATGCACTCGCCCAGGACAATCGCGTGTGGAAACACCCGCGAGCCCCTGAAATACACGCACACGCTCCCCCAGGCCCGATCGCGTGTGAAACTTCTCGCGCACCCCTGAAATACACGCGCCCAGGACAATCGCGTGTGGAAACACCCGCGAGCCCCTGAAATACACACACACGCTCCCCCAGGCCCGATCGCGTGTGAAACTTCTCGCACACCCCTGAAATACACGCACCCAGCCCAATCGCGTGTGGAAACACCCGCGAGCCCCTGTAATACACGCACCCAGCCAAAACGCGTGTAAAACTTCTCGCGCACCCCTGAAATACACGCACCCAGCCAAAACGCGTGTGAAACTTCTCGCGCACCCCTGATATACATGCACCCAGCCAAAACGCGTGTATAACTTCGCGCGCACCCCTGAAATGCACGCACACGCTCCCCCAGGCACAATCGCTGAGCTGTGTATATGGTATTTTTTAAGCGCACATGTATTGGGACGCTACCGCCTGCTTTCTGTGGCGTACGGGTATGGGCCTGTGCGCGTCTTTGACCGTGCGCTGTTTTACCCGATTCGATTCCATGAATGCCTGTTGTAGGCGAGCGTCTGGGCGTTCCGCGCACTTGCCTCCTGGACCTCCCCTGTGACGCCCACATTTTCACGAGTTGTTCCCCATTCCGCGTGTCACGGCCCGTTTTCCGCCTACTTTTGGGATGTGCGCCGCGCTATGTGCGAATTCGCTGTGGCTTTATCGCACAGCGTTAGATGGCCTGTGCGCTAGCATGCGGCGCGCACTTTTTCAGCGCACATCCCACATTTTGCTCGTGCCCGTGCTTCCATGAATGGATGTGCGCTGTTTTCTGTGCGATATTCTGCGATTTTTTTCTGTGGCACTGCGAATCGCACGTTTTCGCACGCATGCGCTGGTTTTTCCGCGCACATTATTTCCATGAATCGGCCTGTAAGTATCTTTGAGGCATATAATACTCATGCACAATCCATTCAATATGTTTAAAATTTTTAAGTTCATACATATGGGTAAAATTCGTTTCCCAATCAACTCTCTTTGCTTTGGCTTTGAACGCTTTTTTAATAACAGGAAAAAAACCACATTGGTTTGTTTTAGCCACCCACTGTAATTCTTGAAAGTATTTGCTACAGCTAGATACATATTTGCTCCTAAAAGTAGGAACGACACAAGCCCTAAGATTCTAACTAAAGCATACAAGCCTTGAAGAATTGATTGTGCATACCTTTCAAGGTACCCTACCCTGGAAAGCCTTGTGGTGCAGGACACTACATCCACATCAAAGTAGGCGGCTTACCCTACCGTGCCTCCACATAGGGAGGACAAGCGTTTTGACGCACTAGGTAAATGTTTTTTCAGCCAATAGTATGGCTTTAAGGTCCATCAATGCCACTTGTGCTCTGGCCAAAATTACCCACACCTTGTGGGACTGTATTTCTGTGAGCATATCCCTGAAGGAGAGGAAAGGGAAGGCTTTATTGTGAAAGACAAAAAGGACGCAATGTGCAAATCCCTCCAGTTAGTTTTGGACTCTGTCAATAGTGTTAGCAGAGCCATGGCAGCGAGCACTGTATAAATGGCAATAAAAACAGTTTAAAATAAAGTTATGTACAGGTTTGCGTTGTTGAGAAGGTCGGGCTTTGCACTCTTTGATGGCACGCAATTGTTTGGCAGCAAGGCTGGTGAAAGCCTTGAGAAATTACAGACCTCAAAAGCAGCGGCCAAGTGACTAAGTGACGCTTTAAAACAGCCTTTTCACCCCATGACATAGGCTTGGAGAGGTAGGTCCTTTTGCTACTATTCCTAATTTGGCAGAGTGATAGGACAGGCCAGTCGGAGGCCAGAGAAAATTCCCTCATGGTGGATGAGGAAGAGGTGCGAAGTCCGCCCAAGCAACGGCCACTTTACCCTAGCCGCTGCTTCAGCTGCCTCAAAACCACTATGAGGCCTTAGTCCACAGGACTGCGGTGGGAGGCAGGCTCAGTCAGCATCTGGAAGAATGGCGGGGCATTACTTCTGATGCTTGGGCCTTACAAACAGTAGCCCAGGGTTCCTGCCTCCCCTTTTTAAGAAGGCCTGCGGATCATCCACTGGGGAGCCACTCCCGCAAAATTCCAGATCGGTTCCTCTTGTAGGAAATTTCCAGGCTGCTAAAGAAGGGTGCTATATAACCGGTACCTGTGACTCGATTAAAACACAGCGGCGGTCCCAGAATCCTCATTTCAAATGGATTGTGTCCTCCAACGTATTCCTCATCTATGACATGTAATGTCCACAGCTGTGCTGCTTCAGTAATTTTTTCGGCAGAGGGCGTCCTTGCGTCCCTCGAAGGTCTCCATCGAGGGTGATATCATCGGATGTTCTAAGTAGCACGCATGGCACCCGTAGCTTCAGTTCTTTTTTTTCCGCAAAAGGGTTTTGCTTCAAGAACTCGACGCGCCTCGTGTTTCTACTTCGTTCAAATGCTATTATGTCTTCTTCTTCCACCTCGACGACCCGCGGTCTGGCTTCTATAAGTGTTGGGAATGCGGGTACAAGATGTCCATCACAGACCTGCACCGTATCTGCTTGTGGTGCCTCGGCGAGGACCACGCCATGGACGACTGCTCGAAGTGTCAGTCGTTGACTGCCTAGGCCTTGCGGGAGTGTAAGGGGAAATTGAAGGTAGGCTGTGTTTTCAAGCCCCGTAAATCGAAGTCTACTGATTTATCGATCGACGAGTCGAGAGGTGACTCTCCTTGTCGGAAGAAATGCAAGAAATCTCGGTCCCGAAGTGGTTTGCGCCATTCTTCCTCTTCGTCAAGGCATTCCTGGAAGAGGCATCACCGTTCGCTTTCCCCATCCTCGTCGGATGACTCCTCCCCGGTGAAAGTGGCCTGCCCCACTAAATCCTCTACCCCAGAGGAATGGGAGTCATTTTGGGAGAAAATGCTGCAGATTTTCCAGTTTCAGGGCACAGTTCCGTCCGTCCCTTCCATTGAAGTTGGCAAGGAACGGTCTCAGTCCGACACTCGTGCGCACTTGGGCCCGGGTAGCCGGCGTGATAAGCATCGGGAGCCATTGAGGTCCCGTTCGGACAAGGCATCGGGGGATCGCCAGAGATGTGCCAGTTCTAGGTCGCGGTCTTTGTCTCCTACAAAACCGTCAAAGCCTATGACGACGACGTAGAAGGTGTCGACGCCATTGGCGCCGTTTCCGTCGAGTGAGTCTGTCGGGTCTTTACCCTCGATCAGGCCTTCGAAGACATCGGCGCCGTTTTCGACATTGGTTCTTTTGGTCTTCTTTATGGGACGCCTAATGCTCCAGAATGTCTCATTTCCGAGGATAGTCGGATTGAGGATCTGCGTCAGTTCTTGCATGATGCCAGTGGCCTCGACACATCTCCTGGGATGGAGTTTCGTAAACCCGAGCCTGGCGAGCATGCTGGATCTTCTTATAGGAAGACTGATGTTGAGGGTTGTTGAGTACCTGGGTGGTCTAGGCCTCAGGTTTAGTATGATCAGGATGACCTTACTGACATCTTGGATCAGGGTCCGTCCACTGACCTGGTGTTGCCATTTCATGTGGCTTTACAAAAAAGGATGGCTGCTACTTGACTTCCCCGGAGTCTATTCCGGCGGTTAACAAGTGTTTGTCATAGTAATACCGCCCATCCAGTAGCGACCCTGGCTACCTGTCCACACACCTCACTCCCGAGAGTTTGGTGGTTCAGGCGGCTATGGCCACCTCGAAGCAGGCAGCGTACCCATCCATCCTCCAGATAGGGACGATAAACGCATGGATGGATGGCGTGAAAGGTATTTTCTGCTGGGAGTATGGCCCTGAAATCGGCCAACTGCACCTGTGCCTTAGCAACATCTTCACACTCTCTGTGGAATTGTATTTAGCTTGCGGCTCAGCATATTCCCGAAGGGGAGGAAAGGGATGGCTCTCTAGCTATTGTGAAGGATGGCAAGGATGCCATGTGTGAATCCCTTCAATCTGGCTTGGACACTGCGGATAGTGTTGCAAGGTCCATGGCTACGAGCACCGTGATGCACAGATTTTCGTGGTTGCGGAAGTCCAGTTTTGCACCCGATGTGCAGGCCCGTCTTCTCAACATGCCCTTTGACAGGTTGCATCTTTTTGGTAACAAGGCTGACGAGAGCCTTGAGAAGTTGCAGACCTCCAAGGCAGCTGCCAAATCTTTGGGCGCATCTGTCAGACAACCACTGCCTTTTCGTCCTAGGGGACAACAATGAAGAGGTGGTTCCTTTTGCTATTACTCCTCATTTGGAAAGGCGAGGGGTATGGCCAGTCAAAGGGGCCAACATAAGGGCACTCATGGGGGACAAGGTAGAGGTGCCAAAGCCGCTCAGGCAGTTGCCTCTTTGCCATCAGGCACTGCCGCTCCTAAACAGCTCTGAGGCCATGACTCATTGTTCTCCGGTGGGGGGCAGGCTGTCGCAGCATCTAGAAAATTGGCGAGCCATTACTTCGGATGCGTGGGCTCTGGATACAATAGCGCACGGTTAATGCCTCCCTTTTCTCCAACAGCCTCACAACAATCCACCGGTGAAACACTCTTTGAAGGTTCCGGATCCGCCTGTGGCGGAGTGGAACAAGGGCTGGTATTCCCATTATTTTTTGATACCCAAGAAAGACGGAGGACTGGCACCCACCTTGGAGTTACGATACTTGAACAAGTTCCTCAGGAAGGACAAGTTCAAGATGGTCACTCTTTCTCAGATCCTTCAGGCCCTCCAACTTCAGGATTGGTTGGTGTCATTGGACCTGCAGGATGCTTATTTTCATGTGCAGATGCATCTCAAGCAAAGAAAATACCTCAGGTTCACACTATCAGTTTCGGGTCCTACCATTCGGGCTCACCTACTCCTGAGGGTCTTCACCAAGCTCATGGTGGTGGTGGCGGCAGCGCATCTCAGGAGGGGGGGATTCACGTCTACCCTTACATAGACAATTAGCTGATCAGGGCACGTTCTCCCGAACAAGCCTTGGAACATCTCAGCGTCACTTGTCGCATTTGACACCTTCCCAACGGCTCCAGTACATAGGGGCCGTTTTGGACACTTCCTTGGGGATGTGCTCGCCTCCCAAGGTGAGGGCTCATCACATTCTTCAGATGGTCACAAAATTTCAACAAGCCCAGAGTCTTCTGGCTTTCGAATTCTTAAGGTTGCTCGGCCTCATGGCATCCTGCATTTTTCTGGTGCCAGAGGCCCGCTTCAGAATGAGATACCTTCAGTGGGCTCTAAGGGCTCAATGGTCCTAGTTCTCGGGCAGGATGTCGGATCTCCTTCATGTTCCGTTTTCGGTCTCTCAGGACCTTCTGTGTTGGGCCGACGAGAAAAATCTCATGAAAGGGGACCCTTTTTGGCAGCCATTGCCGGATGTCACGGTTGTGACGGACGCTTCTCTGACAGGGTGGGGAGCTCATGCCGACGATCTATCCATCAGCGGCCCTTGGTCTCCATCGGAGTCCAGACTTCACATCAATCCTTTGGAGCTGAGAGCGATTAGACTAGCGCTGAAGGCTTTCCTGCCGTCTGTACGGGGGAAGAATGTCCTGATAATGATGGACAACATGGTGGCAATGCATTACCTCAACAATAGAGGATGTGTAGAGTCACTACCTCTCTGCAGGGATGCAATGCAGCTCTGGTTCTGGGCAATAAGCGAGGGTATGTCCCTTTCAGCGATTCATCCGACCGGCACTGAGAACATGAAGGCGGACGCTCTGAGCAGGCAGAGCACGGTCTCCCATGAGTGGGAACTAGCTCAGGAAGTCCATCAAGAGGTCTTCGCCCTTTGGGGAGCCCCGCAGGTGGACCTATTTGCGACCAATGCCAACCGTTAGTGCAAAAGGTACTGCTCACAGGAATTTCCTCCGAGAGGAGCTCTAGGAGACGCACTCGTAGTGGAGTGGCTCTTCGCGCTTCTGTACATGGCTCCTCCAATCCCTGTCATCCCTCAGGTTCCCAGGAGGTTGCAACGGTTTGGGACCCGCATGATCCTCATTGTTCTGGATTGGGCCAGGAGAGTGTGGTACCCGGACCTTCTAGACATGTCCATCTGTCCTTCAATGCGTCTTCCCCAAAGAGAGGATCTTCTCGAGAGAGAGGAAGGTTGGGTTCTCCATCCAGAGATCAAGACTCTAAACCTTCACGCATGGTTTCTGAGAGGTTGAGATAGGGGGATTGGGACCTCCCGGATGATGTGATGGAGGTGTTGCTTTCGACTAGGCAGCCTGCAACAAAGTCCTTGTACCGTTGCCGTAAGTTTTGCGACTGGTGCTGTGGTACTCTTGTTAAGAGGAGAATTGCCTAGCACTTCAGTGCTGGACTGCCCCTGGGCAGGACAAAGACTGATATGTGGGGATATTTCTTCTCTGTGAAAGGAACAGTGAGCTAAAGACTTTGTTGAGACTCTCGCAGGGGCCATCCACCCAAGAACAAGTCAATGGGCTGTGTTTGTGCTGGTAGAGAGTTTCCCAGATCCCCAACCCCCTGTTTTACTTACCAAACTGGTCACGTTCTTTCGACTGGATGTTCCTCCAACATATTCCTCATCGCACTCACAGCCTATACCTCTAAAGAATTTCCCATGCCGTTACAGCTTACGTCCCGCAAGGCTAATTGCTGACAATGCTGTGTTCTGGGCATGTGTGCCAACCGTTGTGAGGGGGGTGGGGGGACATGAACTGAGGCTATGGGTGCCGTGCGTGCTACGTATAACATCCGATGAAGTCACCCTCGACTGAGGCCTTCCAGCGACATCGACCCAATGTCATCGACGCAAGGACGCCCTCTGCCGAAAAAATGTCCGAAGCAGCACAGCTGTGGACATTACATGACATAGATGAGGAATACGTTGGAGGAACATCCTGTCGAAAGAACGTTACCAGTTTGGTAAGTAACTTGTTCTTCTCTACCTCTGTTGCGCCCACTGCAGCTGGCTACTCAGTCTTTGTTTTATGGCTTGCACCTAAAGGGGCTTTAAATGTTCAAAACATGCACTGACGTGTGGGTCCCTAATGTTCTGGGTCCTATTTTATATCAAAGGCTTCAATCTTAACCTTATTTAATTCACTCTGTTTAGGGAATACACCTTTAGTGGAATGAATTGGAGCATTTAAGGGTTGGTTCTTACTGTCACAACTTAAGCCTACGGGGGATTCAAACGTATCAGAGACAGTGGTATTGCTGCTTTAATCCTTACATATATCATCCCCCCTGTTGACCATAAGGGTTTTCACTAATGACATCTTGGATAATTTTAGGAAGGGAATCCTTACTATGATAACAGGCCTTTAGGTATTCCAGTATTTGGGAAACCTCATCCTTAGAAAAAGATGAATACAGCGTCTCTCCTAACGAAATCATCCTATTCCCTTGGTGGCCTTCTCCTCCAAGGTGATCCACCCGGCTAATACCACCCCCAGGGTTAGGATCAGGTAGCGGCTGCCTTCCCCAGCCACCTGGGAGGGGACTTTAGGCTGGGATTCTGTGAGGACTCAGCAGGATTCATCACACCGTCTACTACTACTACATTAAAGACTGCATCACCACAGACCCTTATAATTATTACAACTAATTATCACAAAAGCACAGTGGTTAGATAACAACCGGCAATTTTGTCGTGCAACTCTAGTGAAACGCTGCAATTTTCACCTTTTTATTTCACTGGTGAAGCCATCAAATGTCCAATCATTACAGGCTGTGACTGGTCTACTTTTCTGAAAACATTACTAAAGAAAACTCATACTTCAAGATATTTTGATGATGTCTTGGCCACAGCCATAGAACTAGAAATGGACAAACTTGAGATCACTTCCTTGACCTCAGCTAAACTTCAACCTATATCCTCAAAGCTATCAGGTCAACAACTTGTACGGACATGTTTCAGATGTGGCTACACATTCCCTCACAAAGGTCAATATCCACCAATGGGACATGCGTGCACTGTGTATGGAAGAGAAAAGCCCTTCAAGGCAGTCTGTAGAGACATAAAACTTGCACAGAAAATGTCAATCACAAAGAAAAACCCAAATGTGATAACGTACATGCAAGCTGTCCGAAACTAAACAGACGTCCATCTCCAGAAGAAACTAAGACCTTCACGACAATACAATCACATGCTCCCATCACCCAATCACAGACCGAGCAAGAGGTCACAAAGACGATGTATTGAATGCAAAACAGTCGTTGAATACAGTTCCTCCAGTAGCAAAGACCAAGTTATGTATTTGCCTACGGGAAACAAATATGCAAGCAACAATAACCCATTCCTATAACTCCACTTGTATTCTTCATGGATACAAGGGTGACTGTAAATGTAATGGGAGAGCATGAGTAAACCCACCTCACCCACCAAAATTTAAGAAGGGTGTATGTGAACATATATAATAATAATAATAATAATAATTTAGCATTTATATAGCGCTACGAACCCTCAGGTATCTAAGCGCTGCTTGTTATTACCCACGTTGTATGGTGCTCATTTATCGACCTCGGAAGGATGAAAGGCTGAGTTTGGCCCTGCCGGGATTCGAACCTGCATCGGCAGGATCTGCACGGATGTCAAAGCGAGCGCTCTACCCGCTGTGCCACTTGACCGGCTATCCCTTTTGGTCCAACACTCCGTTTTAATGCACTAGATTATTCAAAGCACTGTGTTCCTTAGAATGGATGCATATTGAGTTTCAAAACACCACTCAACATGGGAGTAGTACATATCCTATACCTCGTTGTTTCTATTTCAGGGATTAGGAAAATTATAGCATTTTCAGGTGAACCATCCCATCAAACCGGTTCTCTGTGATTTTAACGAATAACATTTTTTTTTTATCAAAACAAAAAAATGAAAACAATATAAATTATTTATTTGGGGAGTCCTTTCCCAAGCCCCCCACATTTCCCCATGTTTAAAACACCACTCCAATCCCCTCCCCATCAGATGTAACCCTGTACCCCACCCCCACATATATATTTTTGAAAAATGCAGTCTTTTTTAATTTTCCATTTAAAATGTACTCTGTTTTGTATTCGTTAAAATCACTGGATACCTATCGACCCCCTCATGTAACCCTCTGCTAAAGCGTACAGAGCAAATCGTTATTGGCATACTTGATCGCAGGTCAAATTTATTTTTTACTTGAGCCACATTTTTTGGATCTTTTTTTGTTGAATTTAGGTCAAAATAAATTAAATATTTATACCTGACCCTCTGCACTTTCCCCCTTCCCTACACTTGCGCATTCTCAATTTTTTGTTTCTCCCTTGTTCCCCTCCCTTGCCTCTTCACGCTCTGAAACACTTGTGTAGGTGCGCGATACAAATAAAATATCAATATCAATATGTGCGTTGGGGTAAGGGAAAAGGTTAAGGTGGGGGGAAGTGGGAGGGTGTGGGGGGGTCTTCCCCCCCTCAATTTCGAACAAAAAAGACCAAAACAAAAGGAAAAGGTCAATTTTTTTGGTCAAACAGACCTAAACCGCCAAACCATTTAACATTCAAACACAAGTTGAGCGAGAACTATATTTAATCGAACAAGATATCATTGATCCAGTCACAGGCCCCACACCTTGGTTTGCCTCCAAATGTTCCAGTCCCCAAAAAAGAATCTGACCAACAGATGGGCATATGCATCGATGAGACTACCCAACCTGGCCATAAAGGAGAGACTTAATGCTCCAAAAATTACAGATCAGATCCATTTGCTCTACGGAGAAACTGTCTTTTCTAAACTAGATCTAAACAAGGCATATCATCAAACTAAATGGGTACCTGGGAGCAGAGCCCTTATGTCTAAAAGTCAGTTGTGGGTATCAGTAGAACCCCAGTTGAGTTAGAGTATCAGCACCTGAAATATTTTAGGAACATAGATGCAAAATAAGACATTCTAGTTTTTGAACTACAGTAATGACATCTTAGTTTTTGGCATAAATCAAGAGCAAGATGATGCACTACAGCATGTATGCATGGCACTAAAAGGTGCTCATCTCTCACTAAACAAAGAAAAGTGTGAATTTAGTAAAAAGGGCACTAAGGTTTTTTGGACACATCATTTTAGAAAAGGGTATTAAACCAGACCCTGAATAAACTTCTGCTGTAACCTAAACTGCTAGGCCCCACAAACTATCAACCGTTTGTTCCTTTCTTGGGTTTGTGAGTTACTGTACCTGCTACAAACATGACTTTCCATACATCAGTGCATCCCCGAGAACATTGGTACAACACTCAAGAATTCATCTGGACACCTGAAGGCCAAGAAGCTTTTTGACAACTTTCACCATTGCACCTCAAGCTGCACACCCTACTTTGGTGAAATCCTATGCACACCCCTGTGGGACTTGAAGCAGTGCTGCCACAAATAGACCATTGTTCAGAACGCGCAAGGCACTTAATTGCATATGTCAGCAGAAGCCTGGTTAAAACGGAACAAGCCTACTCTCAGGTTGAAGGAGTCTGGCGGTTGTGAGTGCTTGTGAACATTTTCACTTTTTTTTTAATATGGGAAAATATTCATAATAGTAGCAGATCGCCAAGCTCTCCTCACTTTTTATGGAAATCCCAAAGCATGCATGACAGCACGAATTGCAAGATGAGAATGGCGTGTGCAAGACTATACAGCATCATACACAAGCCTGGTAAAGATGCAAATCCAGCTGATCTCTTATTGAGAAATGGACAGACAGGAAGAGGACTAAAAAATAATAAGTGTCACTCCTGTGAAACCATAAGCCCTCAAACCCACACTGAACTACTTCAGATAACTCATTGCCTGCAGAGATCTTGATTGCAATAAGAGTTTTTTGGTCCACTACAGTCTGATTCATATGTACTCGCAGCCATTGATGGGTACTCCCCTTACCCAAATCTTCAGTTGGTGACATTCACAACGGAGGGTTACAGCATTTCAGCACTAGACCAAATGTGTGTTGCTTATGGCTTACCAAGATTAATAAAATCAGATGATAGCCTTCCCTTTTCAGGTCGTGATTGTCAGCGTTTTGGAAACTACATGGATTTTAACAACAAGTACCTCATGCCTCTTTGGCTGCATGCAAATGTCCGGGTCGAATGTTTCTGGGAACAGACACCAACAGTGTCACACCTTCAACAAGATCCTAGTATAATAGAACCTGTACGAACTCTTGCGGGACTATATAAACACTCCTCATGGAACAGGTGTCTGCCCAGCCAAAATAATGTTTGTGAGGCCCATCAAGACACAATTACTGCAAACCTTGATATCGAACGAGATGAATGAACTTGGCATGACAAAGGAAACTATTGCCAAAGTCATGCAAAACCTTGACCAGGATCACTGGGTCAGATAGTATGCCATTGATGGATACCCGCAATAGAGGAGTTTTATAGTTGGCTCTAACCGTTTTGAGAAAGTTCTGCCCAAACCCCATACATTCCATTGTGTGGAACAATTGGGCCCACTCCACCCTGCCAAACGCTTTCTCAGCGTCTAGTGCAACTAGTTTAGCCGGTGTCCGAATTATTTCCACTTTTTCTGTCAGATGGCATACTCTACGTGTGTTGTGAATGTCTGCCTTGTCAGTATGAAGCCCGATTGGTCTGGTGCTATGAGAGATGGGAGTAAGTGCAATATTCTTTCAGCCAGTATCTTTGTGTATACATCTTCGCATCTAAGTTTATTAGGGCTATTGGGCGATATGAGCCTGGGAGTTCAAGATTTTTACCCTGTTTGGGTAAAACTACCAACTTCACCTCGTTCATTGTTTCGGTGATGTCTCCTTGCTCTTTAAATGTATTGTATAGCTGTGTTAGCCTAAGGGCTAGGGCTTCCTGGAATTCCCTAGGTCCTAGTGCTTTGTTCCTTGGTAGGTTTTTTTATTGCTTTTTTCACTTCCTCTACCGTAATGGCACCCTCTAGGGATTCTTTCTCCTAGTCAGAGATTTAGGGGGAGGGGGAGATTCTCCAAATATACTTCCTGCTTATCCTTCTTGGGGTTATCTGATTGATAAAGCGTTTGGTAGTATTCTGTGGTAAACTACGCTTCCTTCCCAATCAGGAACACCAGAAGGAAAGTAGTTTACATGTAGGTTTATTTCTCTTAGATATCAAGTAGAGAAAGCACTGGGACATCCATCTAGCCCAGCACCTTAGGTCCAACTGACACCAGTAGAACCCTGCACACCAAACATACATCAACATTCTACCTAGAGTCCCAGTGACATCACCAGACCAACACTCCATCTAGAATGTTAGTGACATCACCACCATCACAACACTCATAGCCATAATCAATCCCAGCACAGATTATGACATATGCCCCTCTCTTCAACAACACAACACTAGACTCATGGTAGAGACCCATCACAAGTGCAATATTACCAGAAATGTTACAGCTCAGAAACCATTTTCTACTACCCCTGAGCCAACCGCTACAACCCCAGCATCTAACCAAGATCTTAAATGGAAAATACAAAAACTCAACCACAGGCTCTCCCCAGAACCTGAACCCACTCAGCTACAAACCCGCTGAATGAAACACAAATATGGAAGAACCAACAATAAGTCCTTCACTGTGGAGACCTCTTGCATCGCAACCAAAACGAACCCACTCACCATATAATCCCCACACAGCCATGTGGCCACCATGTCTGTGCCCAACACCAAATAAACTCCAACCAAAACTATGATCCTACTACTGAATTCCATAACAACACAACACTGTCCCCATAACTTACTCAAAGAGCACTGCACCGCCCTTAAACGACCCAGACAGCACCTCACTGCCCCTTAAACCAGACATCACCTCACTGCATACCAGACAGCACCTCACCGCCCCTTAACCCCAGACAGCACCTCACTGCCTCTTAACACCAGACTGCACCTCACTGCCTACCAGACAGCACCTCACTGCCCCTTAACACCAGACAGCACCTCACTGCCTCTTAACACCAGACAGCACCACACTGTCTACCAGACAGCACCTCACTGCCCCTTAACACCAGACAACACCACACTGCCTCTTAACACCAGACAGCACCTCACTGACCTTAAAAATACTGGCATCATGCACACATAACCAGGGGACATGCCCCTACGAACACGACAAACAAAACACGGCAGGACAACATGTAAAACCCCACAGTAAGCGATAACCAGATAAAGTCCATGGCGCTAAAGTCCCTGCGCCCAACCCCAACATGTCCTTGAAATGCAAAACAACAAAATGCACAGCAAGTAATTGTGCATGCAAAGTGAATGCAAGTGACATGGCGCTAAAGTCCCCGCGCCATACCCCCACCCACATGTTCGCTTAGACCAACCTGCAAAGAAAACATATTGTAAAAACAAACATTATAATCATTTTCCCATGAACACCAACCCACGAGTCCATACTGTGAACCCAGGAAAAATCCTAAACATTAGGCCACCACAGAAACACAACAGCAGTACATCAAAGACAGGCTTTAAACTGCTAACATTAACCCAGGACCAAACCCATATATTTTCTCACCCCGGAGGCCACAACGTAAATACAAACAGCATTAACATTAAACCGGCCTCACAAACACATACCTCTGTTTAATGTCTTGTCAGATCCTTCATCACGTTACTTATGCCCCACTGGTCCGGATCCAGCGCTCGCCACCTTGTCAGCCTTCTTGACAAATCACCTGCAAGTGACTTCAAATGACTTTCAGCGCACACGTTGTAGATGCACGTGCTTCCAGACACGATCGCCGTCCCTCCCTCTATCTCCCGTAACAAATTACTTCTTGCATCCATGACATCGACGGCCTCCAATTGTACCCAAAAGTCACCTATTGCAATATTGCACGGACTCTCTGTGGAGCACGAAACTCTAGCCAGTGCCCCCATCCAACAGTTAAGCATTCCCGGAACACCATAACTTCCACATTCAACGCCGGCGTAATCCTCCTGAAGAATGTTGGGTTCCACAAAAACGCCAGAGAGGCATTCAATGCTGGGTTCCAGCTGATGTTGCTGGAACGCGAGTCCGGGCGCTTATCCTCCCCCAATCAACGTCGGCCCTCCAAAACCGACGTCATCATAGCTGCTCCCAACACCATGAGAGCAACAACAGCGCTGCTTGGCCCCACTGCTCCAGCAACCCTCACGCCTGCAGCTCGGCGCTCCATTTTATATTCATCTCCAAAATCAGCCCGCAGAACACTTTGTGCGGCAGCCTCTCCACTCCTCCCCACAGCAGAACCGTTCACCTGAATGCGACGCCACCCTGCCCCCGGAGCTGGGACTCTCCTCAAGTCCACGTCCACCATGCACCTCCGACACACTGAGGCCACTTCAGCAACCGTTGCTGTCTCCCTGCACAGCACCTGCGGCTCACCTGTAGAGCGCCCACCAGCAATTCCTTCACTGGTCGCTACGCAGGCTGACCTCCTCCAGCCAATACAGAGCTGGCAACCAATGGACCTCTGCTGCTCCGGCCCGCCAGCCAAGATGCCCTCAGCCAAAACCTCTGGCCACCTGGAAACCGGGGTCACAGGACCCCCACCCTGGAACCTGGCACAGGCTTCTGCACCGCCCGGCCTGCAGATGCTGGACCCGGACCCCGACCTGGACCTTCACTGCACCGCCCGGCCTGCAGATATCTTCCTGCTTGATGGATGTCTCCCTGGAAGGCAGCGCTTCTCACCTACTGCCCCTTCCCAGCAGGACCATCCTCGTCGCCAGTGTAGTAAACTACGCTTCCTTCCCAATCAGGAACACCGGAAGGTAAGTAGTTTACATGTAGGTTTATTTCTCTTAGATATCAAGTAGAGAAAGCACTGGGACATCCATCTAGCCCAGCACCTTAGGTCCAACTGACACCAGTAGAACCCTGCAAACCAAACATACATCAACATTCCACCTAGAGTCCCAGTGACATCACCACACCAACACTCCACCTAGAATGTTAGTGACATCACCACCATCACAACACTCATAGCCATACACTCATAGCCATAATCAATCCCAGCACAGATTATGACATATTCCCTTAGAATCTCCCCCCTTGTCTTCATCTTTTGTTTTTTTATCTCTCCCTCTTTATCCTGGAGTTTAATTACCATTGTGTTCCTCTCTCTTGATTAGAGTTACCTTGCTAGGAGTTTATCCACCTTATTTGCTCATTGGTAATACCAGTGTTTTAGGTATATGAGTGATTTTTCTGCCTTCTTGGTGCGTAGGGCACTAGACATGTCTCAATTCTAACCAGAGTTTTTTACTTGGTTTCTTGGAAATCTCTCCTTGTATTTCTTTTAGTTTCCCTTCCAAGTCCTCCTCCCAACTGTGCTTCTGTTTATCTTTAGCCACTTTTAGCGCTATCAGGTCTCCAGTAAGCACTGCTTTGAATGCATCCCAGACTGTACTTAGCAGTATTTCTCCCGTGTCGTAGTCCAAGAAATATTGGTCTATCTTTTTCCTTATGGTGTTCACCACTACCTGGTCTTGTAGCAGTTCTGTGCGGAGGTTCCACTTCCACAGGCCCCCTTTGTTGTGTCCCAGGATGATGGTCACCATGATCGGGGCATGGTCGGATTGGGATATGGAGCCTAGCTCTCACTCCTTCACTTTGACCACCAACCCCATAGCTGCCCATATGTAATCTATACTAGATTGCGAGGTGTGGACATGGGAGTAATGTGTGAATCCTTGTGCCTGATCACTAATCTCCCTCCATAAGTCGTGTAGTGCCAGTGTCTCAATTTTTTTGTTTTAGTGCCTTGCAGGGCCCCAGTGTCCCCCACGCATGTGGTATGGCTTCTGTCCAGGTGCGGGTCGCAAGCTAAGTTGAAATCCCCTGTTAGGACCACGTCCCTCATGGCAAAACCTTTTAGTCGTGATATGGCCCCCCTCAGGAATCCATCTTGTCCTGTGTTAGGAGCGTATACTGTGGCCAGCGTTATCTTTCGGTCTCCATATACCATATTCAAGAAGAGGTAGCGACCTTCCCCGTCTGCTAGGGTCCCCTGGACCTGTAGACCCAATCCGTCCTGTATCGCTATTGGCACCCCCACCCTTTTCTCCCCTGTGTTCACCTGGAATATCTCTGAAAACCCTCTTATCCTCAAGAATCTTTTGTCGGATTCCCTGATGTGGATTCTTCCTCCTAATCAGCTGTTCAATCTTCTTCCTTTTTTGGGGGTATTTAGTCCCCTCACATTGCATGTAAGTATTTTTAATGATGCAATCTTATTTTCCTAGATATGTGTTGCTTCTGATGCCTGAGTCCTGGTTCTACGTACCACCCTCCCCCTGTTCTAAACTCCCCCTTGCCCCTTAACCCCCCACTACCCCAACTTCCCCCAACTTGCTCTCCCCTCTCCCCCCTTCCCACCTCCCTGAGGAGGGCCCAGGTTCCTATGACCACTCGGATGTGGCGTCTGTCGCTCCTGGCCCTCTGTCATCCCAGAGATTTAGTCGTGGGGATTTCTAAACCCCACTGCGTGATCCGTTGGCCTTCTTCCAACCCTCCACCCCACCCCCTTGGGCTGCTCTCTCTTGTAACGGTTTCACTCCCCTGCACCACCCCAGGGTTCATCTTTGTCTCCTTCTTACTTGGCCGCCTTGTGTGATAATGTTCTCTGTGTCTGGTTACCTCTGTCCTTTCACTTTCTGTTGGGCGCCTTGCCTAGGTTAGTGACCTTCTTCCATTCCCACGGTTTCCTACGAAGTCTTTCTCCACTCCATTGCCACTTGCTTGTCACTTGGTCCTCTCCTTGTAAATTCAGAATGTGCTCTCCTTCTTTGCATGTGGTGATTCTATGCTGCCTAGCTTCCCACGTGAATAGCAGTCCGAAGGGAAAAGTCAATTTATATCTAGATGTTAGGACTTGCACAATGGGGCCGATCTGTCTTCTCTTTTGCAGAGTGGCTTGCGCTAAATCCTGGTACAGTTGCACCTCCTCTCCGTTGGATTTATAGAGGTTAAACCACCTGAAAGCAGTGGTCAAAGTGGACAGGAGCGGTGCCACTCTACTTCTTTTCATTTAGTTTGACTGTTCCTATACTTTTATTTTAAAAAGAAACCGTTCCGGAATGGTTTCGTTTTAAAATAAAAGTGTAGGAAGAAGTGCATGTCTCCTCATCGGCTGGGCTTCGCTTGCAGATGCCTTTTCTCACTGCGCGCACTCAACAATGTTGCTCGCCTTCACTTTTCGCATCAGCATCAGCTGGTATTCTTTCCTCTGCAGCAATCCCAGCACCTTGGACTGCCTCTGTTTTAGCTACTCTTCCACGTCTCTCTTCCACATCTCTCTTCCTCAACTGCAACTTATTACTGAGTTTAAATGTCCAGTTCAGGTAACTAGCTTTTCAACTAGAACGCACATTCTGGTCATTCGTACGTTTGATCCTTTCTGAGCCCTTCTTCCTCGTCCAAATACCACAGGCATTATGGCTCCTGAAGTCCATAGTGGATTGCATAGCAGTAACATTAGTTTGTTCTATTTTACAATAAGCCATCAATGCTTCAGGAAGAATAGGGGAATCATGAGGTAAAGAGGTCACCAATTCCCCCTGATATAAGTCCCCTCCCATGTGATCCTCCCACATAATACCTCCCCCAGATCAGGATCAGGTAGCGGCTGTCTTTCCCTGGCCACATGAGAGGAGGCTCATATCAGGGTTTTAGTAGTGACCCGCTAGATTAATCACATTGTCCAACCAACCACGGGTGCCCATTGTTATGATTCTTAGTTGTCTGAATATTGCACACAATTTAGAAGGGCGATTCCTTTCATCAGCATATACATTCTTGGCAATGGACATTTTTTACTCAAATTGATATTATCCCTTTATTCCATCATGTATTTATAGGAGTATAGTTCTTTGGATGGTTCAATTCAAAATTTCACACCGAAACCTCAAAACAAATCTAATGCTACCTCCCTTAATTTTAACAGTAAATTCACATTTATCTTGTTCAATTCTATCTGGACAGTTCCTGATCACCTAGTGTGCTGAGAGGTGTGTGCCCTGGGACTCCTTTAACCCTGCCAGAAGTGAATAAGGGGGTTGTGGTGGTTGGAGTTTACCCCCAGGATGCTCAAATTCCCCTGGTGGCCATGGTGACTGGGGCTCACTGGGAATCTGTCTGTGCAGGAAAGGTCCTGAAGAGCTTTGGAGTGGGCAGGCATGGGTGAAGCACTACCCCCAAGACATGGGTGAGCAGAGAATATTTTGAAGTATGAGTCACTGAGTGTTGGGCAGCTAACGTCCTGAAACTGAAGGTAGATCCCCATGTGGCACCTCTGTTAGCTGTGCTAAGATCCTTGGCTGGACTTTCTGGCATGTAGTCACATAGTGCAACCCTGCCAGAGTGGTGGCCGACTAGAAGCTGGATCGGTGGAGAGTGGGACTCTTGACTCCTTGGATAGCAAACTCCTCCCGCAGTTCCTGCTGCAGACTGTGAAGAATAAGTCACATCTTGGGGCGCTGATCAGGACAAAGACATTTAAGCTGCTTTCTGCCCTTGGATTGTGTTGAGTGACATTATTTATTGAAAATTGTGAGCTTGGTATTGCAAACAGAACGGGACATAGTTTGTGGTTTTTAACCCATAGCTTTTAGACCCCACTAAGATCCCCTCAATTCAAAGTAACCTTTAGCAAAGGAAGTCTGCACTCATGGTGGGGATCAAAAAGTAAACATCCAACGAAGCACAAAGTGGTGAGAGGTGCTAGTGGCAAAGGTTTCTGGCAGCTCTGGATAATGTGAAGGTATGAGCAGGTATGTGAAGGGGCTGCTGACAACAAGATGGCAGGAAATAAGCTGGAAGGGACTCAAGTGGCAAAAGTTGTATTAATAAGCTACCATTTGTAGCCCCTTGATGTCTACCTGAAATAATGAAGAGGCACGAGTTGTAAAAACTCGGCTTAGGCCATGGAGAAGATATGTGCACTTAGTACTGGAAAATATCTTGTCTCTCTGGAACCCTTTCCATGAACTGGTGAGTGATAGAGAAGCCCAATTCTTCAGACCTTGCCTTCTCCGGAACACACAAGTCATCTGAGACCCACCTAGACGTAAAGAATCTGGGACTCAGCCGTGGGGTGGTGGGGACGGGGGGCAAAGTAGTGGTTAAAGCGGAGGGGGTGAGAGGGGGGATTCGGGGGGAAGGGGAGAGGGGGAAAACTTGAAAGCCCTCGAAGGCACAGGAAATTTCAATGAACTGAAGGTCACGGACACAAGAAAGATAAGAACTTAATCAATAACTGACTAACTGACTGAAAGTGTTATGTCATATTCACTTGTATGCCTTTCGATTTCAAAAATAAAGTTGGTTTAAAAAAAAAACTCAGCTTTAATGCAAAGCAATAATGGCCGGGAGGTCAGCCAGTCTTGTCAGACCGGAGAACTGAACTCTCAACTGGCCCACATTGGTATGCAGTATTTGAAGGTGTAAACTGCAAAATTAGAATACGTTCCAGACAACTTGTGTGTGCTATGTCCACCCCTTCTTCCATTTTCCTACCTATACAAATCTAATGACACAGAAATTGGCCTACCCTGATTGGCTAATGCAGTAACGTGTCGCCTCATGTGCATCCCACCGCAGAGGCCTGTAATGCAATTAATACAAAGAGCGAAATCTAGCTGCATAGCAGCAAACTAGATACAGTAATATTGCCTACATTGCAACCAGACATTTTGGCACAATATGTTATTGCCCAAACCTGCTGCTCCTCCACGTTAGAGCCCGTCCTTGTAACTATTGCATGCTCGTTTTGCTATGCCAAGGACACAAACCGTTACTTCTTGGAACATTCTCGTCTCTGGGAAAGGTTTTGCTTAGAAAATACAACAGAGGCCTGACTCTTGGGATAATGACTTCATATTGTCTGCTACCAATTCACCCTGCCGGGTATTTGGCAGTCTTGGAGACTTTAGAGCGCGGTAGAAACGCTACGCAATTCAATAAATGGCAAAAGTGAGTTCAATAAATGACAGACCTATTCACTTCAATAATATTCAGTGATATTCACAAAGCCTATGCTTTCTCTTATGTTTAAAACATTGCACCTGCATATTTACATATTCCACGGCTGAAAGGTGGCATTAAGGAAATGCTCTAAAGTTAACTTACAACACCTCTCTGCAGCAGTTGGTGACAACATAAGAGATGCTTTGAGTCTGAGAGGATCAAAGGGACCACAGTCCCTTTAATGGAACACAAAATACTAATGCTGATCGATGAAGCAAAGGCATAGAAAGACTCTACACTGGCACTTCAGCTAAAGTATGAGGATTTCCAAAATAGAGCCTGGTGAGTACTTAAGAGTATGGTTCTTAAAATGGTTAAGACAGTTTGAAGGAATGCATCAGCTTGTTTTGCTCAACTTTAAATAACGACAACGGTACAGAAGTGAATGTTGGGCACATATAAAGTAAGGGTGCAAAGGAACCATTTTGACCAGCCTCCAAGATCTAGTAGTTCAACTGCATGACTATACAGAGGCTTTATAAATGGGGGTTAGGTGGAAGGGCAGTATCCCGTTCCTTGATTGCGCCGGTCCAGGTTCATCATGACCTGTCCTGGGCTACCATAGCCCGGTGGAGAGCAATGAAGCATTTCAGAAGAACTGAACAGAAGACCAATCTCATTTAAGTGGACATATGCCTTTCGAATCCAATTCAAGCTTGTAGATAATTTGCACTATTCATTCCTGGAAAAGGGGCTAAGGTACAACAAATAAGTCTCACTCCTACACAAGGCACCTGCAGGTATTCAGCCATGAAGACAAGTGACAACTGGTGTCTATGGCAAGTTGAGACAGATGTAAGAGAAAAGCACATCGGCAGAATCCAAGTAACCACCAATTTGGCTCTATTGGCTTGCAGTAACTGGCAGCAGCTCCATTGTGGGAGAGCGATGTAGATCGAAGGATAATGCCTAATGTAGGATGGTCCTCACAGGAGGACACCTCAACCATGCCTAGTGGCTCTTCTGCAAAGCAGTGTCAAACACTATGTTGGTTGTCAAGTACAAAAACGCAGTTTGATCGTTGTTTTTGGCATGAGGCATCGGGCATGGTGGCCTCTGGGTAGCAAGCTCATTGTTCATATCATAAAAGGATAATTCCGCTATGCTATAGCCGGGTCGGGCCGTGGGGGGGCTAGATCTAATATTGGCTTGTGCTGTACCATGCTTTGGATAATTGGGATTGGGAGAAGGGGTCAAGGGGTATGTAGGAAACACCAAGCAAGCTTCAGATATGGCAGGAGGGGTCATATGATCATAGTTAAGATACCCATGAGACAGTGCAAAGTGAATTTGATTCTGAAATTGGCAAGATATTAGTTTGAATAACTGTTAGACACTAATGGCTGACCGATTTGGTTCTCATGATATAAGAGGGATAAATATGTCCAACCAAAGGGTTCAATTATTCCAGAAGGAAGGGGGTTTCAGTTAGATGTGCTGACCCATTGCAGTTTCATTGCTGTCATGCTGAAAGAAAGGCGGGTGTAGCTTTTATTCCAATGCCATTTCTGATTTATGGTTAAAGATTCCAACAGGGAAAGAAAGTACACAATATATATTTAAGTGGGAGATGCAGGTAAAACCGGTAACGTGTGCTTCATTTTATGATTTGAGCACACTGCAAGGCAAAACAAACCTATCCTGAAATTTCTGAATCAGGTGCAATAGTTTGCCGAGCGGGAGTCATTTTTTTAAAATGACATGATTGTAGTCATGGATGGTACAGTAGACAGACCGAAGTTCAGTAAAACAGGTAAGGGGTGGCTTCCCAGTAGCTTAAGATTGCTATGTAAGGCCTTGGTCTAGTGGATGCATGTCAGTGGGTTCACTTGCAGGATAGACTAGTTCCATTTCCCACATGTTCACTATCAATATTGTAGAATAGATTTAGCTGTCTTATCTATGGGCATGCTGCATGCCTTATAGTAATCGGATATTATCCTATCTACAGACAGTCAATTAGATACTTGGGAATTAGATTCACTCACCGTTTGAAATAACTATGTACAATTGATTCCCCCGTACATTGAAATTGAGATACCAGATAGTGTCATGATCTGTTAGGAGCAGTTTGACCAACTCCACGCCTCCCCATACTAAAATGTAGAATGTCTGGGAGTACCTGGTGGTCTGTGTCGAATGCTGCTGAGGTCAAAGAGAATCCAGTGGCAAGGATAGTAATTATCAAGCAAGTTAAGGGCATCATATCTCCTCTTGATTGCAGTTTCCCTACTGCATCTGGATCGAAGCCAGATTTGTTGGACTGAACGAGGTTGTTGGTTTCAGTGTGTTGTAGTTGATTAGTTATTGCTTTCTCAAGGACCTTACTGAGGGAAGGAAGATGGGTGATGAGGCGGTAGTTGCTGAAGTCTTCGGGGTCCAGCGTTATAGTTTCTTGAAGAGGGAGGATTGATCTGGTCTTGAGGTTTGAGGGGAAGGTGCTTTGGATGAAAAAGCCATTGATGGCAGTCAGATAAGAGAGGAGTGCTTTAGTAGGAAGGATCTTCAGTACAGGTTATGATGGTTGTGTGAGATGGGATGTGTAGCATGCTGTCAGTTGCGGGTTTGGCCTCTGTGATGGCGGATCATGCTGATTTTAATGATTAATAAATAGTTGATGGTGGTAGATTTTTCAATGAATTGTGGTACCGGTGGCTTGAGCCGAGGACTGATGCAATGTCTGATGAATTTGAGGAAGTCTCTGCTTTCATTATTGGACTTGGCTATGGTGTTTAGGTACATTTGGCCTTTGTAGTGGTGCTCGTTCTGTGTTTGAGGTCAGATGCGCTGCAGGATTTTCAGTCTTTTCCTGTTTTCTGGTGGTTCTTCAAGATAGGTTCTTGAGTGTACCAAGGTGTGGAAGGGTTAGGCTTGAGGGTGCATTGTTTTACTGCGGCAGGAGGCTGTCACAGTTCTGGTGCATCTGAGGTAAATCATCCTATGTGAGATGGAGGTCTTGTGTGAGAGCCTCCACTTGGAAGTTCTTGCATGATCTGAAAGCTTGTTTGCTGGGTTTCCAATGGGTTTGAGTGACAAGAGTGGTATGATTAATGCAAAAGTATTGCCAGCTGAACTGGCCAGTTAGCATGATTGGGGAGCAATCATGGAGAGCTGGCAGAGCATGATAACCCTTCATGTGACTTTGGTCTTTGGTGTGCTGTGTGAGGGTCAGAGTGTGAAGTAGGCAGTGGAGCACTTCATTCTTTGACTTGATTATTCAGTTGCCATGGATGTTGAATTCGATGTGGAAAAGGTTTAGCATGTGTGAGAGACATGGTGATGATCAAGTTTGTGAAGTCGCTGATGAAGGCGTTTGGTTTGGGTGGTCTGGTGATGAGGTGGAAGGTGACTGTGTGTTGGGGAGAGCGGGAAGTGGCGGGAAAGGTTTTTGAAAAGGCCAATGCTACACTCTTATCCTATTTGCTATCCATATCTCATAGGAATTTGTAATTTTTTTTTATTCCATAGTATCCCTTTAATGCTTTTTAATGGAAGAAGTGTTAGGGTGGTGAGCCGCCAGGTACTCTGTTGGTCTAGCTGCTATTAATGTGTCTCCCTTATGGTAGGCATGGGATCCCGCAGATTTGCCAACCCCACCAAGGCTTGGTATTTTATAATAAAGGGTATCCAAAACTCTACCACATTGTGTGTATGAAATCGCAACTCCCAACTGGGAGGGCCATGTAAAGATCCCAATATGCACTGCTCAAACATTAAGCATCCCAAGATACGCCATGTTTGATAGTACCCACAAGTTTGGATACTTGGAGTTTCAGAGCAAGGACTTGAAGCAACTGTGACCAGCAGTCATGCCAAAATACAGTAAGAGGCAGTTGAAGTAAGGGTCAGTCTCTGTTGCCTAAAGCAACAGCACAGCACAGACGGAAAAGCAAGTGTGTGAAAGATTCAAAGATGGTGCAAGGGTTGAGTAGCACCTAAAACTCCATGGGAACATCAAAGGAGAGAAATCAAATGATTGACTATTAATGCAAAGAAGTTCAGCTTCACCAGTCCAATGATCTGTTAGGAGAAACCATACAAACAACCCAATTCTGAGCCATAGACAAAACTGAACCCCTATAAAAGAGCTGTCCGTGTCAGCAGCAGGAGTACAGTCCACGGCAGACTGGGAACAGGACAATGGGTCCTTGCCATACCTTTTGCTACAAGGTGATAGCATTGCTGAAGGACTTGCTTCTCACCAGCACCCTGATAAAAGGTTGAGAAGTCTGCCCAGTGGTCTAGGGAGGATAGGCGTGAATACTTAAAACCAGGTCATAGTGAGAGGGTCCTGAAGTAAAAGCTGAGGGGGCCAGCCCAGGTCATGCCAAGACTTGAGAACCAAGGTCTTGGGGGACCTCAACCTATACAGGCTGCCACCCTGAGGTTCTAGGGAGAGGACGTGCAATGAATTTGGTGATCCAGAGGAGACTTATCTAGTAGAACAAAAACACCATAGATTGGAGAAAAGTCCACTGATGCAGCAAGGATTGCTAACATTTCAAAGCTTGAAAGGACAAGGTGAATGAAGCCTGATGAGAAATCTGAGAAGCCTGGGACATGCGAGTGGTCGGAAGAACGTGTGTAAAAGCAGGAAAACCACGGAGGGTCCGATCTGTGTAAACCTCTTTCTTTTGTGTTTAAAACAAGGTATGATCTATTTTTAGAATATGACTGCTGAACATTGGGTTGGCCAAGACTTGGAACATTTATGCGTTAGCTTAGGGACTATCCCGTGGGCTAACAGCTTGCCAATTATAGGTTTGGAACATTTTCTTGGGCCATATTCTTGGAACATTGTGTTATAGACGAGGGCGTCCCTGGAAGTCTTACAAAACCAACTGTATATGGTTAACATTCTAAGAACTCCATACATTCATTGGTATATGCAACCAACCAATAACTGAGTAACTCATAACATTGGCACAGATTTCTACTAGTTCATAGGTAATGTTTTTCAGCTGATTTCAAAAGTATTTTGTCAATGACATTACTATGGTACTTTTCCTCAAACTTGGTCAATGATTTCACTTTTATATCATATATTGCATACTTATTGTGTGCTGGAAAAATGTATATAAACATCCAACATATATAGCTATAATAAACATAAGTTCATATGATAAGAAAAATAAGACATCCAACCTCAACTTCAAGGAATATAATCATTCATAGGTAATCACACAGGGATCAACACGCTGTTACCCATGAAATATCTTTCTTTCTCTTCCTTTCACTCTGTTCTCCACTCCACTGTTTCAAACTGTCTTTCACTCCACTGTTTCTAACTGTCTTTCAGCTGTTTAGAACTGGATGTCCTCACACTTTCTACATCTCAATCCCTCAAAAACAGAGGTTTTGTTCTTCCCCTCTTCAACCATCTCTCCTAACACATCCCCACCCTCGTTAAACTTTCCCCATCCTCTTTCCTTTTCACCTTCAGCGTGCAATCTAGGTGTTATCTTTGATCCTTCTCTTTTCTTTTCCCTTCATATCTCTTCTATTGCCCGCTCTTGTCGCTTTGCTTTGTTTAACATTCGCTGTGCTCGCACTTATTTTTCTTTTCATGCCACTAAACATCTTATTTTTTCCCTACGTCTTTTCCCATATTGACTACTGTTCAGGTTTATTGCTTGGTCTCCCTGCTTGCCATCTTTTTCCACTTCGTTCCATCTATAATTGTTCTGTTAGTGTCCTTTTTTCTTTGCCTTCTCGGTCCCCTATTACATCCTCACTGCTTTCAATATCCTTTTGAATCTCGTCTTTTGTATCACTTTCTCTCGATTGTCTTCTAATGCACTTGCAGTCTGGCCCTGCCCTACCTCTCTTCCCTGCTCTCGTTCTACGTCCCTCCATGTCACTTACGTTCTCAGAATCTATTTCTCTCAACTGTTCCTAAGCTCCCCTGTGCCTCGTCTTGTTTCTGCTCTTTTTCTTTTCTGGCTCCAAAGCATTGGGACGCTCTTCCTCTTTCTGTGCGCTCCTCTTCTTCTCTTCGTCTCTTCCAAACAAATCTTAAACTCTACCTTTTTTCGTTTCTGGCTTCTTGAAAAAAACAAAATCATATGTAATCCCTACTCATTTGTATGAGTTTGATTGTACCGTTTTCTATATTCTTTTATTGTTCAGGACCTTTGGCGAAAGGTGCTTTATACATTTTATAAAATACAAATCATGTGAGTTAACTTGTAAGCCTGTCAAAAAGAAAAGGTTTTATGATTCAAATGAATCTCTTATGAAATGAAAATGTGAAGATGTAACACAGTAAACTTTCACTTCTTTAGGTTGCTTCTTTCAAAATATTTATTTTCCTAAATAAATTATTAAGCAAAATGTTTTCTTTAAAAACAAAAAAAGAAATTAAAATGAAGCAATAAAGGGATGTTTTATATAGTTAAAAACTCCATTTAATTTTAGATCCCTACGGAGTTAATTATAAAACTTCAACACATGGGATGTCTTAGTTCAATTATGATTCTCAGCGTGTTATTCATGATGCCTTTCAACTATTGTCAATTTTAAATCTTTAGTCAGACTACACAACATGAAAAATAGAGGGATCTTAAAAGGATTACATGAGGTAAATTATTGAGGAGCACTTATTTGAAAATAGTTGTCCTTACCCAGAGAACAAAAGGGAGAGTACAGCATGTTCTATTGATTTCCGCATTTAGATGCTGTAAAACAGCCATTTTGCCTGCTTATATTGTTACCCGCGATGTTTACCTGTGCTTAGTTTAAGTTTTTTTTCATAAAGGCTGTCATTTTACAATTTGATGCAATACTACTTAATAGGATGCTTTAGAATGAATAAACTTGACATTTTTAATGGGCAAAAAAATAACAAAATGCAATAAAGTTGGGTAGTCGGCCTAAATGGTCAACATCCTGCATGTTTCATTTGGGCAATTAACGTTTAATTGATTATAGTTTGTTCATTCAGACCATTTAGATGCGTTTGCTTCTGGAAAATCAATTGTTGCTCTTTATAGGTCAAATTCATTGACCTATTAAACTTGCTATCAACATGATCTCGTACTCGCCAAAACAGGTAATTTTCTGTGTTACTGTTTTCTAAAAAAGTCACACCAATGGTGCATTAGTATTCTTGCATCTTATTCTCGATCTTTGTTCGAATATACCTCAGCAGACTTGTATAGTAGTTTGGCCCACAATAGTGTAATCTGCATGAACATTCAATGCAGTAGATTGCTCCTTTACTCTAACAATTCGTCATACCACTTGGAGTCCACTTGCGTTCCTCAATCTTAAAATTAGTGATTCTTTTAATAAATTTACAAGCCGCCCACATTCCACTGAAGAAATATCCCTGGTGTTGTGCATTTGGTGAAAAGAACGCTTGGCTGATTTAACGTGTTCTTGGCTTCAGAGGATTTTACTTCATTTCAACAGTTTCAGCATTGCGAGCTGCGAGCGCTGTTCTTGCTGAAGTGTATTTTCTTCCTGGAAATAGGCGGACCCGACTGCGGTCACGTGACTTTGAAGGCCCTCATAACTACGGCACAAGCACCCTTGCGGCGTTAAGCCCTGGAGGTAGTAAGGGCTGGAGACGCTGTTGTGCTGTTTGGCTGTGACCTGTGATTGTGAGTAACTGGGGTCCCGATTCGCAAATCCAATTCCCAGTACTGCCTCAGTTCTCGGGGTTTGGGGTGGAGAGTCGGACTCTGGCAGCTCCATAAGCTGTCGGGCGTTCCCTACCCTGAGATTGAGCACTCCTGCTGGGTTTTCGCATTGATATAGAACAGTCAACCTGGCGTGGTGAAAAGGGCGCCGTGCTGACTGTTAGGAGACTGTGGGGAGCTGAGAGGACCACGTATATTTAAGGTGGTTAAGACTCACTATACAAGAAATCTGCTGCTACTGTGAGAGCAGTTTACACCTGTCCCTTGTTTGGTGGGGACGGAATTAGCTAGCGAAGAGGTCCCGTGAAGAAGAAAAACTCAAGGTAAGGAATTCACATGGGAGACTTTGGGCCTCTAACGCGCTTTAAGTTAAAACAAGTACAGAAGTCATCGACCTTGATACATACTAACACGATGATCAATGATCCGATTTCAGAGAGCGCCAGTAAAAGTACTTATGAAATCGAGAGTGACATAAACCACTGTGGTTCTGTGGACGCAGTACAAACATCGGGTGAAAGTGGTGCGCCAGAAGGGACAAAGATTAATATGTCTGTAGTCCCCAATGGTAACTGTTGGTATGACAAAAATCTAGACACGCGAGAAGAGGTGTGCAGTAGCTCTACTGAAGACACGGAATCAAGACACAAGGAAGTCGTTATACCGATTGAGGAGGAGCCGGCACAAGAGCAGAGCGTGGAGGAGCGATTACTCGTACAAACTAAAGTTCAAGTTCAAGTACATGCACCAGACGAAGGCAGTGCTGAAATGTCCACAGAAATCACTGATGTTAGACCAAAGCATATTCTGCCGCGAACACATCAGCATGCCGAGGCAGAAACTGGAAATATATGTGTGATTGTTGAAAGGAATGAGGATGAAAAGAGAGAAATAGACAGTAAGGAAAAAGATGCATCTACAATCTATTTTAACACCTTGAGGTCGTGTAAAATGACAGCGAATATTGTAAAAAATAAAGCAGAATCAAAAGCAAGCGTAGCCAATGAGGCAGATCAGTGGTCTGCCAGTTCAAAAAGGGGCGAGTTGGAACCAGAGGTGATTGAAGTAAATGCAGAAGCATTTCAATCTCCCTTTGACGTAACAGACAATGAACTTCTGGCGTTAGAAATACCAAATAAGGCACTGGACTCTACTTTACTAAAATTTACTTTCCCGTTGTTGGCTAAGCAGCAAGTAATTCAACAGAAGGAAAGTACTCCAATTCAAAAAAACACTAATGGAGTTAAAATCACAAGTCAATGCAAATCGATACCAGTTGAACAAAACAGCTATGAGATACAATCTACAAACTCATTTAGAAACATACCATCTGGGACCGGAATGAGAGGCCAGACAAATGACTTACAAGAAGGTAATGGAAAAATTCTGGCGCCACAAGAGATTGACTTGGCTGCTCGAGAAGCACATTTGACAAAGAGGCTTTTGGCAGACTTTGAAGAGATGAAAGAGATGAAAGAGAAACTAACAGCAAGCTTCTCTCCGGGAATATCAAGGAACAACAGCATCTCGAAGTTAACCATAGACAAAAACACAGAAGGGGAACAAGAGCAAATCCCCAACAGTAGAGAGCCAGGCCTGACAATGACATGTCTGGAAGAGAAACGTACAGCCAACTTGCTAGATGTAAACCAAAAGACTATAATACCGCTAGGCTCAAAAAACAAAAGAAAATACTCCTGCCCAAAAGAAGACACCAGTCCAGATACAGAAAAAGGAGAAGCTTCGGACAAATTAATACAAGAACAGTCAAATAGCAGCCTAAAAAGTATACCAGGAACTAACTTGTGCGATCAGACCACACAAAGCAAAGGACACAATGGTAGTCCACAGAAGAAAGATGGAGAGACAAAATCAAACCTATCTGTAGCAGCTGCCATTCAAATTCATAATAATGTTTTAGCTGCAACATCATTAGCCTTAATCCCCTTTATCAAGCTATATGAAAGTTTGAATGAAGCTGTGCAAAACAACGGAGCAATAATGAGGCATCTGGATAAGAAAATTAATAAAATCGAAACTCAATTTGTGTTGTTCCAAGTAAAACAAGAGGCGGAATACGCTCAAGCAGTTGGTCACGAGTGGGCTTTACGAGCAATTGTTAACAAAGGAACCAAATTACAGATAGAGGAAATGTTTGATAATATAAAACAAATGTCCGTACTCTCACTAAAAAAGGATGCCTCCACTGGAAAAAAAAAACTATGGGGGAATTGATGTAGAGACTCAATGTAAACTGGAAGCAGAAATATCTGGACTAGGGAAGAGGAATGAAAAGGATACCGCAGCTACCAGCTCTGAGAGATTGGTTTCCATTGATCTAACAAAAAACCTGCCGCAAATAGAACAGCTAACAGCCCAAAAAAGCTTGCTGCACCTGGTAGCATAGTGGTGGCCGATGTCAGAAATAAAGGGGACGAGGACACAAGGACAGCAGTGGGAAGTTTCGAGAAACCATCATGCTCCAATTCAAAAGCGTCGTATGGCATATTTAGTGGTCCTGCAAAAAATCTCGAACCTACAGCCAACAACAATAAAAAAAAACAGACTTTGGAGTCAAACAGTAACGTCAAGAAAAAGTTGGATAAAAAAAAGAACACGCAGACGGTAACTAAGCACAGAAGTAACACAAAACAGTTTATAAGAATTTGACAACTCCAGTAAAAACGAAGTTAACCATATCAACCAAATTGCGTACAATAAAAGAGACGACAGAAGAGGCAAAGGAAGTATCGGAAAATAGAGCAAAGAGCAAAGATAATGGAAATCCAAAAAAGCAAAGGCGAATTGAATCAGACAAGAGCTCTGTTGATTATGGTGACGTAATGGAAGAATTGTGCAATCTGTCCACCATTCCGAAAAAGAAGTTGACGAAGGATCAAAGGCGATAGAGGCAGACTGCTCAATACAGTCAATAAACAGCCTTGATTCTCCAGAACAATCTAAATCTGTCAATAGATTAGCAAAGGAAACATTGGAGCAGAGAACCGGACAAAAAGAGAATCGAGAAATGGAAAAATCTAGTACCAAACACATTGTTGAACAGAAGAGACACAGAGCAGATAGCAGTGGAAAGATATCTAGATACATGCGATCCGTCCTGAATCCAAAACAAACAATAGCGCATAGTCGAACCGCTGACTTTTCATATGAGGCCAACAGAGAGACATACAAAGATTCTTCGCGAAAAATTATGATTGAGAGCATTTTCAAAAACTAAATGGACGTCAATTTAAATCGCAGAAACACTATGCGTCTATTACACACAGTTCCGTCGCTAAGGAACATCATATCAGATGACATACGTATTGTCGAATATCGATCGGAAGAACGAGTACATATTGTGCTACTTCATATTCATTCCCAAGCGGTACGCAGAACGTTACTGTCTGCAAAGCAAGATCTAATGTGCTTGGGTTTTGAAATCTCAATATATGACCTACCAAATTCACGAGGCTCAATGGAGACAACGGACCCAATTAGTCCCAAAGAATCCATAGATGAACGACGAGAAGAATTGAGGAAACACCTGAAATCAGTACCGCTTCTAAAAATGAAGAATGGGAATGAAGTCATTAACTCAAATAAGCATTAGCTAGAAGAAGTGGGGTCAGATGCCCTTGTAACGATGATTTCATGGAACACAAGAGGCTTCACTCATTTATATAATGAATTTCCGGTAGATCTACATAACAACTTCGCTATCTGCCTACAAGAAACATGGCTGCGGGTGTTACCAGTTAAAGACGGCTATACAACACTACTAAATCCAGCTGGAAAAAACAATAAGGGACGTCCTTTTTCTGGATTGCTCACAATGATTAAATCGGGAACAGGCTGGGAAATAATCGAAAAAATCAATCCAAATAAATATGTTCAGGGCACCGTATTGCGATCAACGAATAACCAAAACAACAAAGAACACCTCCTACTGTTGAATGTGTATTGGAATCCGGTAAAAATATCGGCTGAAGCGTTCATTTCTGCGGTAACCAAGATAATAGACAGTCAGCAAAGGAACTGTCTAGATCTCGAATTAATTATATGTGGAGATCTTAACATCTCGTGGTTTGACGATCAAAAAAAACATATCGAGGTTCAAAAAACAGTTGAATGCCCAGGTAATGAAAGACGAATGCAATGGAGTAAAGCTCTGCAGATGCGAGATTGTATGATGGTTAATGGACAGGTGCGAGGTGACATACCACCAAATTACACCTGGGGAAACATGGGATATAAAAAGATCATTGATTATTTCTGGACGTCGCGAAACCTGTTCGTAAAAATAGATAATCTACAAATTATGTCAACAACAAACAGTGACCATCATCCTTTAGTAATGTCTTGGCTGCTAAAGGACAGAAAGAAGTGTACAAACAACAAGCAAGCTCTTGAAGTAAATAATCGACTCAGAATCAAAGAACCACAAATCATCAAAATGTCAAAAGAGATACAGGACCTACATTTTGACAAAACTGTTCAGTTGGATTACATACCACTACTATCAGATCTGAAAACTGGGTCACTATGAAACAACTTGCAAAATATGAATGTCCACCAACATAAATGGAGTAGGAGTCTGATTGACCAAAAGAAGCAGCTCAGGAAAGACGTCAAAAAAATAAAGAAGCAAAACGGACCGAACACCTTTAGTTTATTAAAACAGAGGAAACAACAATACCGGAATTGGATAAAAGCTTTTGCCTATCAGAGAGACCAAGAGCGCGGCGAAGAAATGTTGGCATTAATTAATAAAAATAACTCAAGGGAAATTTGGAGAATCTTGAATAAAGGATCAGTGAATCAAGAATCTCTACTGTCAAATGGAGTCGCCGAAAACGACTGGGTCTCACACTTCCAAAAGGTGTTTTCTGGAAATGGGTTGTCTCAATCTGTTGACACTAGAAATGATGACACGGCTTGGGATATAATCGAGTCTGGCGATGATATTCTCATGGCTATAGCAAGATTAAAAACGTCAAGAGCTGCCGGACCTGATGGCATCAGTAATACGCTACTAAAAGAACATAAATATGCATGGGCAATATTCATCAAAAACCTATTTGTGGCAATAGCCGCAAGAAGACAGGTCCCGAAGTCATGGTCTGAGGCAATACTAGTACCAATATACAAGAAGGGCAATCGTGGCGATCCAGTAAACTATCGCCCGATTGCCCTTCTGGATACAATCGGAAAAATACTAGCAACATTTCTACAAAAGAAACTATCAACATGGGCAAAAAAAGTCGATTTGCCGGATATAAGACAAACAGGATTCACAAAGGGCGTAGGAACAGAGAATAATCTCGCCCTAATGAACCTATTAAAACTCGAAGCCCTAAGAAAAAAAGAACAGCTATTCATGGCATTTATCGACTTACAACAAGCATTTGACTCTATAAACCGTGAAAAACTATGGACAAAGTTAGAAAATAGAAAGTGTCCTAAGTCTCTGCTACTCCCTGTTAAGGCTCTAAATTCTAATACTACAATCAGAATAAGGCTAAACGCAGAAGGTGACCTGTCAAAATCAATTACTACAACCAGAGGGGTGAAACAGGGTTGCCCCCTAGCCGCAACCCTGTTTAAATTTTATATTGCCGATATCACAACAGCACTTGCAGGTGCCAACTGCTTCCCTCCTAAAGTCAATGGTCAACCAATAAGCTGCATGATCTATGCCAACGACATAGTGTTGGTTGATAGGACTCGAATAGGGCTACAGCGGCTTTTGTCAGAGCTAGATTCCTACATGACCGATAACGAACTGGTCATTAATGTGGAAAAAACAAAAATTATGAAGTTTGGATGTGCGCTTGGCACAAAAAAAAAGATCTTTAAATGGTGGATTGACAAAAAGCATCTTGAAGAAGTGACAGAAATCCGCTACCTAGGAATAATGATTAATATCTCGATATGCGAAAGGAGCTGGGTGCAGGATATTATCCACCGAACAAGAATGCTCGCCTTACAAGGTGCTAGATTACATGCCCTATATGGAAAATTCTCAATGATACCACTGAGAATGTTTTACCTCCAGAAGGTAATCCCCACAATAACTTACGGTTCAGAAGCAGGTTGGAACATAGACCTAAAAATCTGGTCTAAACTAGAAGGCCTATTTTGGCGATACGCCCTGCGGTTGCCAAAAAACATTTCAATGACCATCTTGCGCCATGAACTAGCATTAGAAAGTCTTTATGGAACAGTATTATGGAAATCCCTGTTACTGTTACGAAAGATTGAAATGACGGAGCCAAAACCTGCTTATAGAATATTGATCCTAGGTGAGACACATCACTATACTGGTCTATTACTAAACTGGTCAGAGAAATTGAAAACCATCATGTTAAATGCGAACATTTCAATGGACACGTTGTTAAATCGGCCGCAGTCTGCGAGAAGACTGTTGAAAGAATGGCTGTGGATCGAAAACTTGGAAAAATATGACATGATGTCGACAGCACTGGATCTCGGACCTACAAAGAACAAGGTGGATAAAATGCCAAAGTACTTATGCCAATTCCCGTCGAGATATCACAGGGACAGATTTCTTAGACTTAGATTGAATCGCTATAAGACAAATTATATGACGGTAAAAAGGAAATTGGCAGAGAATACTAATGCAGCTTGTCGGCATTGTAAAAGCCAAGATGAGACAGTAAAACACCTGATAACCGAATGTGTGGCAATAAAGGAGCTGAGATCAATCCACTTGATCAAATTTAAGCCAGTAAATGAAATGATGGAAGACCTGTGGTATCGAATATTGAGTGGAAGCTCGTTCCATCTAACTTGTTCAGTGATAAACTTCCTGGACAAAGTCTTGCTCTGAGGTATTAAAAAATAGAAACGGTTTTTGTAATTATGATAGAAGTGAATTGACGTTGTATTGTAACAAAAGTTTGTAAGAAACTAGATGTTGCAAAAAAAAAAATATATATATATATATATATATCCCTGCAGTGGATTGGGGTTCCTCAGTTGTTCATTATCAAAATATCTGTCAAACGATTGGTATTTTAGAATTGTGCCCCTCTTTACAGCAAACTCAGGCAAGCTTTCATCCTTTAAACTTCGTTTGACCAAAGGCCTATATCTCTTTATAATCTATTTTAATGTTTTGAGTATTAGGATTAATGGTAGCGACACATACCAGACGATCGTCTGAAGGTTTTGAGACTTAAGGTGATAGTGTAGTCTCCCTTGGTGTATTTTGTGCTCCTTTGGTCGAGGTTTTTAACTAAACGTTTGGGGTATCCCTGTGAAAGTAGCCATTGATTGGGTGCGGCTGCTTGTTGCTTATACGTTTGCATGGTGCTGCAGTTCCTTCTGACCCTTAAATATTGTCCATATGAAAGGTTATCTTTTAAGGACTGGTGGTGGAAGCTGTGATAGTCCATCAAAATGTTCCCAATAGTTTTGAATATGAATCTCATGTAAGCTTTCCACCATCATGTGAATCAAAATATCCAAAAAATGAAAACTGTGTTGACTGTACCCTTTGTTAAATGTAATGTTATTCCTATTGTTCAACCATTCAAAGAAACAATTCAGCAGTTGTTCAGAACCCATCAATAGCCTAATTATATTATGGATATTACATATATTCATGTGTTGCTGAAACTGGTTAGCGTCTTTTAAGTAAATACTTCTTTTCAAAATCTGTCATGTGTAGCATTGCTAGACTCGGTGCAAATGCTGCACCCGTAGCAGTACTTTTTATCTGTTGGTAAAATTGATAGTTAAATTAAAAATATTTATATTAGTGCTATCGTCATCGCCTCTAGAAAGAAGTCAGTAGGTAAAACTATCTGCCCATAATGTTCAAACTCATTGATAGTCATACTTTTTGTTGCAGAATTTCGTATTCAAAGCTTGGATATTGGGGGTAACCCAAAATGTATTTGCATCAAACTGGCTATTATCAATTCGGGTAGTCACCTTTTGACTTAATGGTTTAAAAAAAAGTTTACACATTGACTTAGGCTTCCAATATTGTGCCAATCCAAATACAATTGGTCAACCTGGAGGATGTTGTACAGTCTTGTGAATTGTGGCTAATGCATTGCAATATTTGGGCACATTTATAATTTTTTTGTGATCCATTTGTGGTTCAGGCCCAATAAAGTGAGGTTTAAAATGAGCATCTGAATGTCTACAAAATCCTATGAACATTCAAATTTTGTTGACCCATCCTTTACAACGTTTAGCTCAAGAAGTTGATTATTTGTAGAGGGTTCCTATAGGTGTTTGGTCCAACCTCTTACTTGAAATGCACCTTAATAAAGCTGCTTGTTCGAAACAAACTCTTTCCCTGTTGTGTGTCATTGCTCGAACCCACTACAGAGGGAAGGTGGGGAGAACACTGGAGAATGTATTTTGTTTCTGAATTTATGATTTATACATGTGTATTTCCTTCCTGTTAAACCAAAGGGTTAAAAAAATGTTGTGCTTGCTTGCATTATTATGTAATCAATAGGGCCTTGTTTACCCTCACTGAATTCTAATAGAAGTAATACAGCCTTCCTTAATGGGAGCAAAAAGCCCTGAGTTTTCATAATGAGCCAAGTAAGGACAATTTAAGTAAGAATCTGTTTTTCATAGTAAAATGTCTACTAATGTATGTAGCCGTTCCAAGCTACATGGAACCGTTCTTCCAATTGTTAGCAATTAAGTTTCTTGAAACAGAAATAGCATAACTAAACCAAATTTAGAACAGTCTTTCTGCAAAAATAATTAATCTAGAGAAACAGCCTTTCATAATTTTCTTACTACAAAGTTGCAGCATTCTAAAATGTGTATAATGTTTGACAGTTAAAAACATGATCCATTACAGTACTAACCACTGCAGTGCAGGTGGAAGATTTTTCCAGCAGGATAACAGAGATTCAATTTCTGATGAATAAAATGCATTTAAAAAATAACTTTGTGCCAATTACTATTATCTTAAGCAGCTAGGTGAATATAGTTAGCCAGTTTAAGAATATTGAGCATCAGTTCCTGTATAGTTAAAGCCTCAGCATTTGGTGGCACTCTTTTGTGTGTCAGAGGTGTTAATTGAAAGCTTTTGTAATATTAAGAGATTGCCTGCATGAAGAAAGCTCTATAGAGTAATGTCAAGATGTTTACTATTCTGTTGCGTTCAAATTGGTCAGTTTATGAACACCCCTGGATTCCTATGAGTCCATCGTGAAATATTCACTGAATGCATAATTTTTAAATGCACAGTGTAAACATGATTGGGAGCAATATGCATGCAATTTTCTGTCTCTGCCCCTTTTTTTATAATATATATCAGCATATTGAATTTTACATGTTGAAACTTTTGGCTAACAAAATGCAGAATCGAGTTAAAGAAATTAAAGAATATCTCTATGGTTTGCCGTGTGGCTTTGTTTCTATGTAATGTCTTTCTGTTTAGAGCATGCTGGGCAATTATAAAATGTAAGAACTGGCATTAATGACCCCCTTAGCTGTGCACAAGCTTATCCTTGATAATTATATAAATCGAGAACTCATATTTAGGTGCTTTAGCATTAAAACTGAGGTGATATATCTGCATTTTTAGAGCTTTGCTAATACAAGTGATCAAATTATACTTTGGGCTCCATAGTGAATGGAACGTTGGAGAGGAACTCTACAAAAAGTTTGAACTACAACTTCTGCCAATTATATTTTTGTACCCAGACCAACCACATCCAGAGAGCGCAAGTGTGGTGCAGCCCTTTAAAAAGCTGGAAAATATCTTTATATATTGGAAGCAAATCTTGGGAAAGTGAATCCTGAGGTTTAACTTGCTTTTGTGGTCAGAACTTTGTTTTGGAACTAGGGGAAGGGAACCCAGAGTATTGATTAACTTTATATCTGAACTTAAGGCAATCTTGAGACATTCATTTGAACTGCTTTTTACTTGGGGAAGGGAGCAGAAAGAAAGCTGTGATCAGGACAGGGCTCCAAACTTTATGTTGAACACTGTTTTGTTGGTTGCTGACTTAGACATTGTATAGATTAGTTGTGAGGGCAAGTATAGGTTTTGGACACAGACAGATTGCCCAGTTGAACTTTTGGACTTTGACTTACCTTAGTTTTGACTTGGAACCGAAATTCCACCGTAGGACAGGGCAAGATAGGGCTTTTTTCATTCTGAATTTTTTATTGATCAACTTTCATTGTTTATTTAGAATCTGTTGTCTGTGTCTTCCTCCAAGATGCTCTGACAGTTCAAAGCTCTCCATTTTGAATCGTCTCCATTGTGGGGCATACAGTAATATTCGGTGTGCTTGAAGATTCTGCAATAACTTCAAGCATCCAGATATTCGATTAATATTTTAAAAAAAGATATACCTTAAAAATATGGTTGATAATATAATTTGTGATACCATTCAACCTTATTGAAATTTGTTTTTGTTTTTAAATATGTTGTAATTATTCCAACATTTTTAAACCACACAGTAAGGACATATTGCAAATAAAATATAATGAATTAAAGATAATAAAAGAAGTTATTAATGCTGCTAACTTTGTATCAAAAGTGAAAACTAAAAAAAATCAATTCTTATAACTGTAAAATTACTTGACCTTTATGCAAAGTACTCTACAATTGTAAGTGGATATAAACATATTAACACATGCATTTTGTTAGTCCATGTTTTGTATATAAACCTTAACATATTCATTTTTACAAAAAATGTTCTACAGTATACTTGTATTGCGTCAGAGTATATCACATTTTAATTTTTCCATCAGTCCTACTTTGTCACATTTGCTTACTGCATTTTTTACTTAATCCGTTTATTTATTTAAAGCAGTCTTCTTGAATTTACTCATCAGTCTTTTCCTATTCTTTATAGATGAAATAATCTACAATATTAAAGCAGTAACTATAGTTTACCATATAAACAAAAATGGAAAAACAGATGTTCATGGATCCCTTGTGCCTTTGCTGGAATTAAGGTGTATTGTTCTAAATATGCAGAATTAACAACAAAGAGGGTAAAACTGTAGTTTTAAGGTAGTTGCACATTTGTGTTGCAGACTTGAGTCTTAATTAGACTGCCACAGACCGATAAGACTCAAATTCACAAACTGTCTCTGAAATGTGGACGGGGTCAGTTATTTTCCACTGTGTTAAGGATTTCTGTAATGAGACTTGACGAAATTGTGTGCGTGAAAAGTTAACCACTTATGTTATTTCATCAGAGTATTCAAAAGCCGGGGCAAGCTGTTGAATAATTACTTAATAACTAAAGTAAGCAAAGCCTCAAAATAAACTTTCTGTGAGCTTAATATGATTATCGAACAGGAAATGTGACCGACACAAGAGTCTAACCAGGAATTTTAAGTGATTTGAGCTTTGTGGAAATGGAGGCGATTTAGCATAGCCTTTCCTTTTACTTATTGAAAGTTTTACTAGGCATCTAAAATATGTCTTAAATTCCTGAAAAATGGAGCACCAAGTGAGACTAATGCCTCAAAAATGCTTTCTTTGCTAGCTTAGTGAAAAAATAACGAATCAAGAGATTATGATCAAAATATTAGCGCCACCTTAGTTTAATAGGAGACATGCCTTAAGAGCAAATTGCTGCATAGTCTGAATTGCTGGTTCGCCCATCTAGCACAAGATTGAAAATATCACTATAGGAGAATTGTTGAGCCAAATCCTAAATAGAAGTACTTCCTTTATGATGGGTGGCAAAAACACCAAAGACAGGACAGAGAAGTTCGTGAAGTTTCTTTGAGAACTCCAATGTATCCGGTCTATGGATTTACAGATGTCCCACCTGGACCATCACTAGTTAGGCTCTGAACACAGTTTTCACATAAAACTTAATGAGCCATCACAATTGCTGCCAAGAGATCTCTTAAAATGTTTTGGGGTAATCACTGTTTGGAACATTTATCCTGATTACTAAACTGGTTATTTTGCTGATCCCCAATTCGACCAGTACCCAGCATCCACAACAGTCTGACTTTGAATTTATGAAAATTAAAGCTGAATTCTGAATGAAAATAGCTGCTTTCCTATTAGAAATTGATTCAGAGATAGCAACAATATCCTGAATATGGGGCCCTTAAGTACAGATGTTTCTTAAACCCATGCAGTATTGAAGCCTTTGTGTATTATACATCTGAGCATCTTATCACGGACTCTGTGGGCATTTACCCTATTCACTTTTTGGATAATTAATCTAGCATAATTTGCCATGGGCATTTAGTCAAATAATTGTAAAAATAATAAATCCATTACTTCTTCCAGTATATTCACTTCAAGAACACATACAAAAATGTTTCTGAAAGTAATTTAAATGTCTAATTTGTAATCCTTCAACAAGCGCTTCTACACCAAAACAGTCTTTGACCCCAACACTCCAATTCCTGCAGCTCTTCATAAAAAGAACATCAAGTCTGGGAATATGCAGGTCTTGTTCATTCTACCTCCTAATCAGACTTCCACCAAACCTTATTTCCTGTCAAAAGGCATATATTTGGAAGATTTAGATTCTCCAATCCTGCAAATTAAATATACAGTTTCTCTTCCAGTGTAAATAATTTTGACAGAATGTTTTCAATTTACATGAAGACGTATTGAATTCTGAAAGCGGTCAATACCCAACTCCTTTAAAATTACCACATACATTTTAAATGTCTTAAGACTGTGATGCCTGAGGACTCATCAGAAAGGAGAAAATGTGACTATGAACATTTCTCCTTGGATACATTTTTCCCAATTGTTCTCTGAACTGGAATGTCTTTAAACTCAAAATTAAGGTTTCCCTCCATGTTTTTTCCAGATTACAAGGTACCTTTTGTACTTCTGAAACACTAAAGTATGAGAGCTATGTGGCAGTATACAACACCCATCCTTCCATCTTTTCTGCCACCTCCTATGTTACATGTTTGCGCTGCCTGCACTTAGTAGCCGGCCTCTCAGATACATTAATCTACTGAGTTTTTGTTCGGGGCACTAAGGCGAGTAGGGTGTGGCTTTAGAGAGTGAAGGAGGAATCTGTGGGGTCTTGTTGGTCAGGAGGGGCCACCCACAATGCATTGCAGAGTTACAGGACCATTGTAACTGAATAAAAGTTCTGCAACTGAAGTCATCCGCAACGATTAACCTTCTGCTATAAAGTGGAAGTCTGGTAACCGGCTCTCTTGATGAGAATTACTGCAGAGTGGACTGGGATTTGCTCCATATAGAGTACTTAAGCGAGCCCGTAGTTTCCGATAGTAACAACTACCAGGGTACATCACCCAGAAGAAATGGATGTTTAAAGTCTAAGAATAACGTCGGTTACCCGAACAGAATTTTTATGGATGACCCAACTCATTCAGTAGCCAGCAGAGCAGATATATGTTTAGGCCAACTTCATGCAGGAATAAATGTGGCCTGTCTTACATCACATATCTGCTTTGGATTCCTAGATATTTTTGCCTTCAGATGTTTGCCTTTGTAGAGGCTAACACTGCTAGGAGTTTGAGCTTTTTCTTCCATGCTACAAGTGTACCTTGTTCATCGCTTGACTTTAATTTGTCTTATCTTCAGGGTGTATGGGAAGCAATGAAGATGTAAGTGCCTATCTTAAAAAGTTGAAGAATATATGGAAACGGACCAAGACCACTACCCTTAGTTCTTCCTGATGGGATTATACAATTACTGCAACCCCCAAAATGTTGACCTTTTATTAAAACAAATTCGACCCCCTTTAAACCGCATATATATGTGGGGGGATGGTTATAGTATTTCATACATGTAGGTAGGGCGGCTGGGGGGGGTCTCCCCCGCATATATATATGGAGTGAAAAGGGGGTCAAAATACAAAATCAACATTTTAGGGGGTCGCAGTAATTTGGGCGCAGTAATCACATAGATCCTCCCTGACCACCCCTCCTTGCATGTGGATTAATGCTCATATGTTTTTTTTTTAAAAACATTTTATTAATTTTATTTTTTAGAAAACCAAACAACACACAACACTATACAACTGTTACAGCATGTCGTCATCAGCGCACCATATTACATGACATGAATCCCCAACTCCCCCCTCCCCCCATCAAGCCAGAGCCGGCTCGCCTATGTCATCAGCTGGAGCACCATCGGGTGGTACATTGTTTATACGCTCATCGTCCGAATTCTCAGATTCGTCAAGACCTTGTTGTGGATTAGTCATAGAGGCCACCAGTTGTCGCCAGGCCAGCAAGGGCCTTATTTCCTCCTCGCCCCCTCTAGTGACCGCTTCAAACCATACCACGGATTCCGCTTCCGCCCACCTCAAGAGGTCCGCCCACCATAACTCCACCCTAGGCCTGCGGGCCGCTTTCCAGTTCATAGCAATCCTGCGCTTGGCCAGAACATAGGCCAAGTCCTTCATCTTGCTTATATGCCTTAAGTTTCGGGGCCTGGGAAAGATCCCAAGCATACATGACCAGGCAGATCCTACGTCCAACACCACTCCCCCACCAGCCAGTTTCGTCTTAACCTTCTCCCAAAATCTGCACACTTCCGGGCAGGCCCAAAACATGTGTAGTAACCCCGCTTCCACCTCCCCACACCTGGGGCATTTCTGGGTGATCGAGCCTCCAAACCTTGCAATCTTCTGGGGAGTCAGATAGGCCCTGTGAGTAATATACAGCTGGAGCCATATGTCCCCGAGCGTGGCCAGGCCCACTGGTTCCCAGTGTCTACGGACAGACTCAAACAGTTGGGAGTCATTACCGCACAGCACCACCAGCGGGGCCTGCTGGGAGAGCGGCTCCGACTCCCCCATCAATTTCCATGTTCTATGCCAAACCTCCCATCCCAACCTCAATAGCCGCCCCCTTCCCGTCAGTTTATCTTTTTGTAGCCACACCACCTCCCTTAGGAAGTATGGGGCTGTGTCCTCCCGTAGCAGTCTAGATTCCGCCGAATCTTCATCTGACAGCCACCTGGCCACATACAGCAGCTGCCCCGCCAGATAATATAGTTCGAAGTTTGGCAGGCCTATACCCCCCTTGTCGCACGGGTTCTGAAGCTTCCACAGAGCAACCCTGTTTCTGGAGTTACCCCACACGAAGCCCCTACACATACTGTGAAGTCGCACAAATAGGCTCCTAGGAATCAGAAACGGGACGTTCACAAAGAAATGCAAGAGTCTGGGAAGGACCACCATTTTGAGCAAGGCCGCCCTCCCCATCATGGACAGGGGCAATCTAGACCAAAATACCATGCTGTTCCTGACCCCCCTCTATGGCTCTCTCTGTATTATGTTTGTGCACCGCCTCAATCTTGTGGTAAATATTTACACCCAAATACCAAAATGTCTCAGTCTGCCATGGTATTGGCAGGACCGGCATCCTTTCCAGCGGGACATCCCTATACCCTCCCAGGGGGAACAAGCTAGACTTTCTAGGGTTCACTGATATGCCTGAGAGAACGGCGTAGCGGTCCAGCACCTCCAGTACATACTGCAGGTTCTCCTCCGGGTAGCGCAAGTAGAGGAGCATGTCATCCGTGTACAGAGATATCAGGTGACTGCCACTGGCCGTACTAATGCCCACCTCTTCGTACTGTTGCCGCAGGCATATCGCCAACGGCTCCAGCGCGAGTATGTATAACATGGGTGACCAGGGACATCCCTGCCTGGTCCCCCTGCTGAGTTGCCAGCCGTCTGAGACTATGGCTCCTGTCTTGACTCTCGCCACCGGGGTGCTATACAACAACTGGACCCACCTGATATACCCAGGACCCATACCATACCCCTGTGGGGTCGCCTTGAGCCAAGGCCATCTCACCGAATCAAAGGCCTTGACCGCGTCTAGCGACACTATGGCAATCTCGCCCATGTCGTCCTCAGTTTGGTTGATAATATGGTGCAGCCTCCTATGGTTATCGGTAATGTTCCTGCCTGGGACATAACCTGTCTGATCTGGGTGAATCAGCTTACCGATCACCTTCTTCAATCTATTGGCAAGCACCGCCGTGAGTATTTTACTTTCCTGGTTAAGCATAGACAAAGGTCTGTAGGATCCGCACTCAGCGGCCGGCTTACCTGGTTTCAGTAGTGGAATAATCACGGCCTCGGGGAGGGACAATGGAAGTTCCCCCTGCTCATAGGCCTCGTTAAACATGGCAAGCAGTGGTTGGAGCAGCTCCCGCATGTATACCTTGTAAAACTCACTGGGCAGCCTGTCCGATCCAGGCGCTTTACACGTGGGGAGGTTCCGAATCACCACCTCTAGCTCGTCTGAAGTGACAGGGGCGTCTAACTCCTCCCTCTCTAGGTCATCTAGGGTGGGCAGGCCAATATCTTCGAGTGTGTTCAGAATGTCCTGACTCATATCCTCCCCAGTATCCTCATACAAGCGTTTGTAAAACTTGAGGAACTCCTCGTTTACCCCGTCCTGGGTGTTGCGGATGCAACCTCCCTCACCGCTAATCTCATGGATCACTGACCGGGGAGTCTCACTCTTGTACAGCCAGGCCAACAATCTGCCTGGCTTGTCGCCCCCAGCGTGAAGCTGCTCCGTGTATTTCTTGTAGTTTAATCTACACAGTCGATCCCAGAGAGAGCTGCACGCTAACTGAAGGTCTCTTACCTTAGTTTTGTCATCATGGGTGGCGTTCTCGAGACGAGCTAGGCTCTCCAGTTCCCTTTCGGTGTCCTGGAGTTCCCTTTCGATACCCCCTTGGGGCCCTTTAGATTTAGAAATGGCTACTCCTCGCACCCCCACCTTAAAGGCCTCCCACAGCGTTCCCACAGAGCGCACGCTGCCCATGTTTATCTTAAAGTATTCCCCGATGGCATCCCTCAGATCCTCCTGGAATCCCTCATCTTGCAATGCCTCTGACCGAAGTCTCCATGTAGGGATCCGAGGCCTAGGGGGTTGGTGTTGCCATTCCACCGCCAGGGGCGAGTGGTCCGATAATACCCAGGCTTTGTATTCCGCTCCCACCATTTCTCCCGCTATCTCAGCAGACACGAACACATAGTCCAATCTCGTGTACGAATCATGTGGCGCTGTATAATGTGAGTACTGCCTATCTGTGGGGTGGAGTCTTCTCCACACATCTACTAGGCCCAAGTCTCCCAGCAATGTCCCGAGTGCCTTGGCCGCCGGCGACATTTTCCCTGTTCTATCAACGGACCGGTCCATTCTGGGATTCAGGGTGCAGTTGAAGTCCCCACCCCACACCATCGCACCCCCAGCCAGGGGGCCAAGTTTGCCATAGAGGGACCTGAAATAAGCTGCAGTGTCATGATTGAGGGCGTACAGATTGAGGATGTGCACTTCCCTGTTTTCCAGGAGCCCTGTTACCGCCACCATTCTGCCTTCCGGGTCCACTGTTGAGTTAAGCACCCGAAACGGCACATGCGGCGCCACCCAGGTGATGACCCCTCTAGCGTATGCTGAGTACGTGGCACCCACCACATTACCCTTCCACTTTCTTTTGACCACCTCCAATTTCTCCCTGGTGAGGTGAGTCTCCTGCAGCAGGGCTATGTCTACACGCATCCTTTTCAGGTACAGCATTACCTTATTCCGTTTCAGGTAGCTATTGAGGCCTCGTATATTCCAGGTCACTATGCGAAGATTATCCAATGCCATCAGTTCGGTCTGTTCCCAACCCCTCCCTCCCCTTAATGCTCCCTTTATTGATCCTTCCGCCGGCTCTCTCCTTCCCTTTCCCCAACCCCACCCCCCCTCCCTGTTTCCGAACTACACACCACAGCACACAACCCAACCCCCCCAACAAAAGCCCAGCTCCATCCCTGGATCTCAGGCCCACCCGCGTTTGGTCTTATCCCGTATACGAGGAATGGGACCCCGTGGGGCGTCACCGATCTAACAGCGACCTAACTAACTAAATGTATTACTATTGGGTTCAAGGGAAGCCTCTCGGGAGCCCCTAGCCGTGTAATCAAGGATTGGCACGCCCGATGGGCCAGCCTGTCAGCACTACATCACACGCGCCATAGGCCACATATCCCTCTATATTCAAGTCCCAATGTCTTGGCCCTGTCACCCTAGGCGACACGGCCACGAGCTACTTATCTTCCGTAGTTTCCGCCTGGATGTCCGGTTCCTGAGGTCTGCCCAGCATGTCCAGCCAGTCCATCGCCTCAGCCGGCGTTTAAAAAAACAAGGATCTATTCTTGTAAAACACTTTCAGCTTGGCCGGGTAGAGCAGCATATAGCGGTGGCCTGCCTCTCTCAATCTCCTTTTCACCGACCCAAAGTTCATCCGACTTCTCTGTACTTGTAGCGTATAGTCTGGGTAAGCCGTGATCCTAGCCGATCCTCTGTCAATCGTTCCTCCCTTCCGAAAATACTCAAGTATCTTTTCTCGATCTCGGTAGTTCAGGATTTTTGCGATCACCGGCCACGGGGGGGCCCCTGGAGGTGGTCTCCTGGTCAAGGCCCTATGCGCCCTCTCGACTGCGAACCCCTGGGTCAGCACCGCGCCAGTAATCTCTTGCAAGAACATGGTTTCCACAAATTCCGTGGGGTCCGACCCCTCCGTTCCTTCTGGTAGGCCCACAATACGAATGTTATTGCGTCTGGCGCGTCCCTCTGCCTGCTCAGCTCTGTCCTCCAGGTTACCCACCCGTTGTACAAGGGCGTGGAGCTCCCTCTTATGAGCGGCGCACTCTGCTGTGTTCGTGGCCGTCTCTTTCTCCATGGTCCCCGTGCGCTCCGAGATCGCCCTCACGTCCTGTCTTAGCAGGTTCACCTCCTCCTGGACGGCGCCGATCTTGAGGTCTAGGCCTTCCTGCAACTCTTTCATGGCAAGGCCCAGCTTGGTCTCCCATGCCACTTTTAAGTCCGCAATCGCCGCCAGCACCTCCTGTATCGTGCCCGGCGACTCTGCCATTGCCACGGAGTCTCCTTGTTTTAGCCTCCTTCGGCCCCTGGGGGGTACTTAGCGTAAGCCTCCATCGTGGGCTGTTTGGCCTTTGGTCTCACCCCTCTCAAGGACATGCTGCTATGTTAGCCGGGCGGGAGCCTGTCTCGCCTGGTGATTAGGGATCCGTGAATCAGTGCGGGAGTCTTTGCCACTCCTTGCGAGCGCAGAATCCGGCTCTCTGCACCATCGAGTATGTCTCTACTCTTCCAGCACACGCCAGCTCCCAGGCCCACAGTTACGTCGTTGCTGTTGCATCCGTTCGGCCCTCCAGCCCGCCGGGCAGCAGCGCGTCTCTGGCGGGCAAGTGCTCCCCTCTCGCTCTGCTCCGCGGGTATCGTCGTGTACAGGTCCCAATGCAAAGAGACCCGTAGGTCCTGCGCTCGTGATCGCGACGATGTCTTCACGGCCCTCGGTATTAGCTGGGTATCGGCACCATTTTGTCTTTGTCTGCCGGCTCAGGGATTACAATAGTCAAATGCATTTATTTCAGCTTCCGAACCTCCCGGACACCACAAACTTTCAGCGAGTGTGGTGGAGGCACTCCCACGCAGGGACATCAATTTCCAGCGTCGGCCGGCCCCCATAGACGCACCTCTCCTCCAGGATCAGAGCAGGATCAACGGAGCTCCACAGGAGTGCGACCCTCTACATGGCCGTCCAAGCCACGCCCCAATGCTCATATGTTTGCTATTTAATCTCCACTAGCTGCCGTACAATCAATCTTATGTGTAGCTAGAACTGTTGCTTCCATGCTCCTTGTAGAGCGCAATAGCAAAGCAAAGGGCCTGTTGTTAGTCTTCAACTGCTGCCATGAATGCTTTCTGGCACCCTTGTTTATGTCTGAGTACTGGCACCTCTTGTCTGGTTATTGAAGCTGAGATTGTGTGTGAAGCCAAGTAATTAACACACAACAGTGGGTGCATTCTGACATAAGGCAGAAACGCTAATGTAATCAGTCCGAGCTGGCCATCTCCCAACTTACTCTCTACACTGAATCTGTTGGTTGTCTTCATGACCATCAGTCTGGCTTCAGAGCAGCCAGAGGCTTGGAAACTGCTCTCCTGAACACCCGCTCACTAATCCTGACTCTAGCCTTCCAGCTGTCATCATCCTCCTTGATCTTTCCTCTGCTTTCGACACGGTCAATCATGCCATCCTGATCAATCTCCTCTGTGAGATCCTGGACATCATGGACCAGGCCCTTGCATGGTTGACCTCCTTCCTCTGGGACCATCCCTCTGGGGTCCTTTCTCTCCACCACCTCTCTCCCCACATGTGGTGTTCCCCAGGAGTCCAACCTTTCACCCTGTCTTTTCAACTTCTACCTGGCCCCTTTGGCCCACCTCAACTCTACCTTCTCTGCTAACTTTCAGTGTTTTGCTCATTCCCGACTGTCTATCTGCGATTCAGGAATGGTGTGCCTCCAACGATCTCTGCCTCAATGCAAGCAAGACCGAGATCCTCCTCATTGTGGCCCCTGCTCCCGCTTTCCATCTTTCACTCTGGCCTCCTTCCTTGGGCCCTCTCCCTGCGACTTCTGTGAGGCAAAAAAGCTTGGTGCGATCTTCGACTCCACTCTCTTTTCTCCTCACATCACATACCTCTCAAAGAAGTCAAACTACCAGCTGCACCTTCTCAGAGGTATTCTTCCTTTTCTCACTTTCCACCAGAAGCTCAAAGTCTCCAGGGCCCTGGTTCTCTCAACCTGCCTTAGTCTACTCTTCGCCCTCTGCAACTAATCCAGAACAGGACTGCAAGACTTGTCCTTGGCCTCAAGCCCAGGGATCGTATCTCTGCAGCCCTGGAATCACTCTACTGGCTCCCAGTGACTGCAAGGATCAAATTCAAGAACCTCGGCATTGTCCACAAGGCTTTCTGGGGCCCGGGCCTGTACTATGCCCAACTCTCACTTACTAAACATCTTCCTTCTCGAGTCCTTTGCTCAGCTACCTCTAACTCTCTGATGGTCAGATGCTTCTCGAGGCAGAGAGTGGGAGGTCGATCTCTCTCCTCTGCGGGGGCCTCCCTCTGGTATGACCTCCCTGCCCATCTAAAACTCTAGCAGGACCGCCCCAGGTCCCGTAAGCAGCTCAAGACCTTCCATTTTGCTTCTGCTTTCTCCTTCCCCTGCTGACCCACCGGTCTGCTGCGCTGACTGGTCTCCTGGCTACCCTCAGAACTCCATGGGACTGTCCCCCCATGGCCTACAAGCACCTACACTGCTTCCGGGCCTCCGCGCACTTAGGGGTTGTATCTGTAACCCTACAGTCTCCTTCCTCCTTGCACTACCCTGAGTGCCCCCGCCCGCCCCCAAGCTTCCCCCCGGCTGCACTTACTCTGAGCAATGCTGCCCTGACCGTACCCCCCACCCCCTTCCTCCTGGACTTTTCTTCTCCCTCTACCCCCTGCACTTGCGCAATCTTAATGACACAAGGCCTAGTAAGATCGTTTGTTCATCCTCCCTATGTCTCCCTGCCGTGTCTTGTCGCGCCTAGAAACACTTGTGTGCAGGCGTGTTATAAAGGACTCATATCATCTCCCAGCAAGTGCATTCATCTGTACAGGAACACTCATATGAAAATGTATCTGTTTAAGTCTTGGCAGAAACAATTATGACAGACGAGACCAATACGATATCCCAACCATTGCTGCACTTCAACTATCAGTCACATGACCAGAAAGAAGCTTCCTCTGCATATTAGTATGGTACAGGTTGAGGCAATTGGGATTTTTGCAGTTATCACGGAAGAACAACAAACATTTTGCAATTTCTTTTTTAAAAAAAATATTTCTTTTACATTTATTTTTATTGAGATTTTTCCAAATATTATATCCATCCACTTTCCCCTCCCTCCCTCTCCAGCCCCCGCACACATGCCCTCCCTCCCTTCCCCCTTCCCAGAGAAAGAGTGCATACATATAACCTCGAGTGTATAAACCAGATTGATTTACAGTTTGCCCAAAAATCAGGTTTTCATACAATACCCAAAATAGGTAGCTTTTGAGGGCAGTGTCTACCAATATCGTCTTTTTGTAAAAGGTTCTGGATTGCATTCTAACCTCTGGTGAATTCCTCCCTGGCTCCCTGTATGGAGTATGTTACCCATTCCATTGCCAAAAAGTTCCATACTTTAGAGGGCCATTCAGAAATCTTTGGTGGTTCTTTCCTTTTCCATCTTTGGGCTATCCCCAGCAGTGTGGATAGTTAAAATATAACGAATGCTTTCCGTAATGGTCGTGAGCTTCTTCTAAGGTCCTTATCCATACACACTAAAAGACATGTCCTTAAATTCCTGGGAACCCTTAATGAAAACATTTCAACAATGCATTTAGTGACATCTTCCCAATATTGCTGTAAAACTGGACTACTCCACCAGACATGTTTCCATTTCCCCACTTTCCCACATTTCCTCCAGCACTTGTCAGAGACAGATGGTAATATTCTTCGCAGTCTAACAAGCGTGTAATGCCATTGCGCCAACAACTTGTACCAGAATTCCCTCAGCTGAAGCGACCTGGTAAGATTCGGAATTTTGTGCCACAGAGCCTCCCATTCCTCCACTGCTATTAGTGTCGTGCCAATGTTGTGTATACTTTAGTGATTCCCTAGTATTGGATTCTACCAACAGGAGGTAAATGTTTGAAATCAATGCTTTGTTACCTGGATTAGACGTAACCTATGCCTCAAACGGAGTAAGGTCTGTTACTGTGGCCTTACTAACATGTGGAGCTAAAATGCCTGACTTGAAAATACTGAAATCTGGAAGTTTCACGCAGATCAAGCTCTGGTTTGCATTGTAAAAACGATTTGGCATCTTTACCCTGGAACATGTCTCTTAATCTCTCACATCTGACTCGCTTCCACTCTTTAAAAGCATTAGGATCTAAACCGGGGGTAAATTGTGGGTTATTAACCCTTTAAGTGCCATGGGTATTTCTCTCCAGTGCCAGGGCCTTTTTTGGTGATTTCGGTATGTGGCCATTCAATGGCTTGTAACTTTTTTGTTACATGAGATATCCCGGCCAAATTTGGCTCCTTTTTTCCCACATGTAGGCGGTCGTAACGCCACCCAGGAATCCTAGGTTGCTGTAGGGGGGTGAGAGAAAATAAGCAAAAAGGGCGAAAATGTTGGTTTTTTTAAAAAAAATGCCAATAAAAAGATGTACAAAGAAGCCTGTGTTTTTTTCCTTGTAAGAGCTAGGAACGAATGGTTTGCTGTGCTGAATTCCCCAGTTTCCTGGCTTTCAAGAACAGGTTGAGTGGGAACGGAAAAACATTATTTTGATGTGGTTATCAACTGTTATGTGAGAGGTAGGCGATTTTGGCCATTTTTGCCAATTGGACATGCATGGACGGAATGGGAGAAAAGGGTAGGAAAGCCGAATTGGAGGACGGAAAGGCATATATTTCTGAAAAGTAGACAAAATTCCAAGTTTAGGAAGGGGTGATTTGTGTAGGTCAAGCAAACACTAGGTAGGGGAAAATGCCATAGATTGGGGGAAAAGCGGGAAAATGACCGAAAAAAAGGTATGTGTTGGACATGGTTCGCTTGGTACGGCAATGGCTTCTATGAATTTTGAGGAAAGCAATGCTTCGCTACATTCCCCTGACTCTTGCAGTTAGGAAAGCACACATTTTTTGTAGTGTTTTACAAAACAAGCAATACCACAAGCCAAACACTGAGCCATGGTACACAGGAGTTTTACGCTCACGGCCTGAACAGACGCACTTAGCATGTGTAAATCGGGAAAACCAATGTGGTGAGGAACGGCAAGCATAAACCTTTTGAAAGAGCACAGACAGAACTTTTCAAGGGTAGGTGACTTGTGCAGGTTACAAAAGAGTATGGTGCCTAAAGCAGCGACTAAATGTAGGTCACATTTGGGAAATGAAAGGGTTGTGTGTCAAAGGGCACCAGCAAATGGGTCAAAACGTTATGAAAACCACACAAACACAACACATGGCCTACCGTCCCACGTTCTCACAGGTGTCCCGATGAAACCGGTACCTCACATGTGTGGGTGCACCTACCTGGCCGCCAAGGGGAAAGCCTAAAACACAAGTAACTCCAAGTCTGTTTTCAGACCGAAATTTCAGACGCTCTGCCGACCGGCACAACATACAGATATGGGCCTCGGGTGTCCAAGCCACTAAGGAAAACAGGGAACCCCATGCATTTCCGAAAAGAGGACACCCGTGGGAATCCACAGAGGTATGATTTGGGCAAATTGCCCCAGAATTTATTACCCAGACAACCCCGCAAAGTCCGAAATGTGGGTAAAAAAACGCATTTTCCACACATTTCGCTCGGCTCACCCATCGAAACACGCCCCCAACAACACATGGCCTACCGTCCCGCGTTCCCACAGGTGTCCTGATGAAAACGGTTCCTCACATGTGTGGGTGCACCTACCTGGCCGCCAAGGGGAAAGCCTAAAACACAAGTAACCCCAAGTCTGTTTTCAGACCGGAATTTCAGACGCTCTGCCGACCGGCACAACATACAGATATGGGCCTCGGGTGTCCAAGCCACCAAGGAAAACAGGGAACCCCATTCATTTCCGAAAAGAGGACACCCGTGGGAATCCGCAGAGGTATGATGTGGACAAATCGCCCCAGAATGTATTACCCATACACCCCCGCAAAGTCCGAAATGTGGGAAAGAAAATGCATTTTCCGCACATTTCGCTCGGCTCACCCATCGAAACACACCCCCAACAACACATGGCCTACCGTCCCGCGTTCCCACAGGTGTCCCGATGAAAACGGTAACTCACATGTGTGGGTGCACCTACCGTGGGCGCAAAAGAAAAAGGGTAACCCACTGGTAACCCCAAGCCTTTCGCCACTGCCCATTTTGTTCATGTGGGCAACCTACAGATTTCGGCCTAGGGTGTCGAAGCCAGCAAGGAAAACAGGGAACCCCATGCATTTCCCAAAAGAGGATACCCGTGGGAATCCACAGAGGTCTGCCTTGCGTAAATTGCCCCAGTTTTTATTAGCCACAATCCCCGACAAAGTGTGATATTTGGTGGGTAAAAAACACAATGTTCACTTTGTCTGGGGTTCTGGGTAATAAATTCTGGGCCGCTTCGCGCAAGTCAGACCTCTGCGCATTCCCACGGGTGCCCTCTTTTGGGAAATGCATGGTGTTACCTGTTTTCCTTGCTGGCTTCGACACCCTAGGCCCAAATCTGTAGGTTGCCCACATGAACAAATAGTGCTGTGGCGAAAGGCATGGGGTTACCAGCGGGTTACCCTTTTCCTTTTGCGCCCCCGGTAGATGCACCCACACATGTGAGGTACCTTTTTCGTCGGGACAACTGTGGGAACGCAAGAAGGTATGATATCTGTTGTTGGCGACGTGTTTCGTTGAGTGGACACAGGGAACTGTCTCTGAAATTGGCTGGAAATGCAGACAATTCTCAGACATTTCGCTCTGGCCACCCACGGAAACACACCGCCAACAACACGTGGCCCTCCCCCACCCTAAATGGAGGGCCCCACCTCATGCAACCCTCCCTGGCATCAGATAGGGGAGGCCCCACCTCATGCATCCCTCCCAGGGGTCAGATGCACCTTCCTAGGAGTAGATATCTGCCCCCAGGGAGGGTTGCATGAGGTTGGGCCCTCCATTTGGGGTGGGAGCGGGTGATGGCCACCCCGCGTTGCAGTACATCATTTGCTGCCTATTTAGGGTGCCCCTCAGCCCCCCCTAAAATGCAGCCTACGATTTTGTAATATTTTTTTTGTTTACCCAAGTTCGCTTGGCGCAGATGGCCACATTAGTGTGCCAATCTGCCAACAGGGTGCCCAAACCCTACTGCCCCATCTATTGGGGGGCCTGTCCCACCATTTGTGGTGGCCCTCTCCTCACCCACACCGAACGGAAGGGGGGCACATCATGCAGCTCTTCCTAGGAGGTTCAGGGAGGGCTGCATGAGGTGTCCCCCCGAGCCATTTGGGGTGGGGGGGAGAGGGCCACCACAAAAGGTGGGACAGGATCCCCAATCGATGGGGCAGTAGGGTTTGGGCACCCTGGGGGCAGATTGGCACACTAATGTGGTCATCTGCGCCAAGCGAACTTGGGTAAAAGGACGGACAAAGGATCCCCAACCTGGGTTAAGAGTTTAGAGAAAGACACGAGAAAGAAGTTATATTAAAGTTCTGGCAAATAAAACCTACCAGAGTCAATTCAATATTAAAATGCACCGGCGGTATGTTAGAGGCTGTCAGAAAAAGTGGTAGCCTCGAACAATGGGAAAATCCCATAGGGAAATATTTGCGGCAGAATATTTACGGTAGTAAACACTGCCACCATCTGGAAAAAATGAAGTCCTTTTGGCGGGCTTCTGCCGAGAAGCCCTCCTTTCGGCGCCACTGAGCCTGGGGTGGGTCCATTGTGCAGGAAGGGGAGTAGGACCCCTGGACAGGTTTGCCTCAGCAACCCATGTCACACTCTATCCTGATAGGCTGGAGGCTCTCCCGCCAAGATGACCACTCCACTGTGTGAGTGACAGCTAGGCTGTATGAATGGGGATCTTTTTGCATAAAAGCAGGGTCCTGAGGACTGGAAGGGCAAGGCGTTGCCACTGGAACTAAGAAGCCGAAGAGGAGAGAAGCCAAAGACATCTGCAACGACTGAATCACCGTTGAAGCCCTGCTGCAGCGTCTCACCACTTTTCTCCACACGACGAGAGAAGATGTTCATCTGCAAGAGCCTTCTTCCCTTGAGCTGGTGGGGCCAACCAGTTTGCCAATCGCCTTCCCGGACCTGCCTTGGTCGAATCTCCCGTACCCTGTACCCGGAGGCCGGATAGCCAGGCACCAGTCCACCCGGACCGCAATTTAAAGGAGCGTACCTTTTATTCGTCGGGCAGCACCGGGGCTGGTTTCATCCCTGGGTAGTACAGTAACTCGAACCTTCCTACACGACGAGAGCCTCTCTTCCTCTGCTGGATCCCCCGAACTGCAAGAACTACCAGGAACAACCGCCACTGCAGGAGCCACTTCTTCATTTTAAAGGTACATTGTTCCGCCAGGCTGCCTTTTCTTCGCGGTAGCACTAAAGGTTTTTTAAATCCTTTACCTACCTGTTGGGTAGGCTGCCGCTCTCTCTTAACATTGTCTATTCGCTTTCTGCGTCCACCTTTTCAACATCGTTAACCAAAGACTTGACTGCAGCTACAAGAACATTTTGCTCCTGGGCCCTTAACCTGTACCACTGACCCTGGCACAGGCCTACTGACTCTAGCCACATGTGTTAGACCTGCCTTCTTTAGATTGATTCTCATCTAGAACTGTGTGGTGCACCTATTTATTACAACTACCCTTTCCTTCCCTTTTCTAAACCTTGTGAAATGCCATTTTGCTCGGTTTTCATTTAAGTATTGCTTATACTGATGCACTGTCTTGCTTAAACTGGTTCACAAACTTATGGGAAGTGTTGCTAGGGTGTGTAAGAGACTATTTCTATATAACGTGTGCTTTTCCTCCCTTGTGAGGAATTGTTAGAGGATCCCTTGTGTGTAGTTGTCACTGTGCCGTTTTGCTCGGTTTTCACTCTGGTTCACTTGGTCTACAATTTAACTTGGGAGTGTGTATATTTTTCCTTTGACTTAATTTAACTTGCTTGATGACTGTGATACACGTGTTTTATTAGAAGTGTATAAAATAAATATATAACTACTTTTTAATACAAAGCTTTGGTCAGTGTTTCCTTGTACCATAGTCTTGTAGGCCTATTGTGTAAACCCTGAATACTGCTCATCTCCCTCTTGAGATAAGTCTGACTGCTCAGCCACAGCTACCAACTAAATCTTTGTGGTACAGACTGATACCAAAGGGGATTTATTGCTCTCACCTGTAGTCCTAATCTTGTGTAGTGCTCCCTAAGGGAACTGCACAGGATTCTGCCTAACACACCTTCCCTTCAGCATTTGCCTGCAGTATCAGAGGTTATTGATGCAAACAAAGTTTATTTCTATCCCTTCCTTGTACGTGGGTCTCTTGGAATGCCACCAAGTCCAGTTGGTGTCGCCCCAAAAGACCCTCTACCTTCCTTTGTTTCTGAGGGGAGTTCAGCCCCCTAACATTCTTAGTTAAACACCTAAATTATCTATATCCATGTCCTTCTACCATGAGGACACTTTGAAAAGACTGCAAACCAACCTTACAATCAGAACATATTTGTGCACCCTGGTTTTCCCCTCTAAACCTACCCTGATTCACCCCCTTCTGCACCACCTTCCCCAAAAAGTTCCCTGGCGTGGAACACAGAACCTAGTGTTACCCAGGAAACCAAACCTTGGCCGTGGCCCACCTGCTACCCCAGAGATAAGTGCGTGGTAGAGTACCACCCCCATATGTTAACTGAACAGATGAAGTCCAAAATGGCTCTCTGTGCCCAGTCTTTCACAACGCTTTGCTGGCTGATACAGTCCCCATGTCTAGTAAAATCCCTTCAGCGTTCCCTTCTTATGCTGATTTCGGGGGTGGCCATCTCAGTCTGAATCTCCAGTCATCTCTCTGTGCATCCTTGCGATTCCTCTGTCGACTTTCAATTGTAGTCCATTGCCCGGGCGTAGGATGTTTGGAACCTCCTTCCTTTTCCATCATTGTTGTTGCTATTGTACCAATTCCAGCCTCATCCTCTATCTGGAGGAGCGCCATACCTGCCTCTTGAGATGTTTTGCAGTGCTGCCTGCCTTCCAGAGTAAAAAGAAGACCAAATGGAACGTCCTTTTGCACCCTATTTCCCGTGTTTGAAGGGTTCTTACCACTGGCTTCATGTCCCTTCTTTTTTGGAGGGTGGTGAAAGATAAGTCCTGGTAAAGCTGAATCTCCACCCCATTATATGTTGTTGGTGCGGACTTGCGCGCCAACCTTAAGAAGTGTTCCTTCTGCGGGTATGAGGCGCATGCGGCAAGGACGTCTCTAGGGCGAGCCACAGGTTCCACCCTCTTCAGACCAGTCCTGTGGATCCTATCCAGTAGGATGGTAGTTGCTTCTTCTCCTTCTATAAGATCTGCAAAGATCTGGATGACTGCCCCTTTGAGCTCAGTGTCATTGACTGATTCTGGGAGATTCTTGATGGGGACATTCAAACGTCTTGAACGATTCTCCAACTCTTCGCACTGGATCTCAAGATTGTGAAGTGGCCCTGGCCAATTTTTCGACTGCAATGGCTGATTGTTTATTGTCCTTGACCAGGCCTTGAATTGCTCTTTTATTTGTGTCTATTCTATCTCCCAGCGCCGAGATTGCTTTGCCAAAGTCAGCCAGTGATAGTTTTATTTTCGAAGTAAACATCATAAATTGAGACTAGAAAGAGGCAGCAAACTTGTCTTGAAAGTCCTGGAAGCTCCTAGCGAAATCTTCTCTTGATGCTGTCATGGTTGGGACTTCAGTGGATGGAGACTCAGAAAGCATTTGTTCTGAGTGAGAGTCCAGTAAGACTGCATGTGCAGCCATCACTGGTTTCTTCACCAGAAAATTATCTAATGGATTACTCTATTTGGGGGTCTGCTTCTTTCTGGCATGTGCACACAGCTTTTGTTCCAGCCCAAATCTTCCAGTGCACGCAGGAAGCACTTATTACCAGTCTCTTGCGGCAGCACTCACACACCCATTGTCCCCAATGCAGTCATCCCCTCCCAGCCGGGCCCTCCGTCTATCCGCAGGAGCCACAATATGGTGGTCCTCCACACGCCTCTTATCCACACGCCTCTTATCCAAGCCAGCACAACTTGTCCATCCAGACTGCCGAGTGAGCTGCCTCACCTATCCCTCGGGAGTCTCCCGAGTCGCCCCTCTCCGGCAGACACAATGCGTGCCACACCCTATGCTTGCTGCTCAAATGGGGCCTGGGCCGTGTGGGTCCTTCTGAGGAGTTACCTCCGCTCCCTCCGCTTAGTTGCCTCGCATCTGCGCATCAAAGCTCCTCAAGTGCCGTACCAGTGTCGGGAGACTTTCCATGTGCCACGCCCACTGTCCAGTACGTCGTCTTTTATCTTCCAAGGGATGATAGTGTTGCGCTTTAATTTCTTCCACCGGATCTGTAGGGGGTCCTAACTGCTTCCCCCACCAAGCGTATCGCTCAGCACTGCATCTTTATTTTCAGAGCACAGAGAGGTTGCCTGCACAAACTCACCGTGCGGCGGCCATCTTGGATCTCTCCTTTTGCAATTTCAAACAGCGGTCTGACGAGAACTGGTGGGGGCTGCATCTTTTCTGCTACTTCTGAAACTGGCTCTAGCGTAGAAATTGGGTGCCTGCAGCACTTGGACTCAATGGACATTCTTTGATGGCGTCTTTTCAAAACCAAGTTGAGGTTCCAGAGCTAACTTCTCACCTTTCTTTACTTTCCGTTCTTAAGACTTCCTCATTTAACACTGTCTGCATCTGGCAAATTGCACCAATACTAGACGAGCTCTGCAAGCAGGATATGTACAGTAAAGGAGCTTTGCAATTTTTTTTTTTAAACTTATTTTTATTGTTTTCACAGTATAAACAAATTACATAATACCAACATTACTACCCAACGGTCCCCCTCCCCTACCCACCCACTTCTAGAAGAGTTGTCTGTTTCATTTGTTCTCGGGACTGTCTAAGAGGTGAATATGTCTGTTATTCTGATGTTGTGCGGGCACCATTGTTCCATGTAGTCCGATTGTAGATATTCTAAAACTACCCCCCATTCCTTCATGAAGGAGTCCTTTGATCCCTGTAGGTTGTGCATGATCCTTTCCATGGTCATTTGTGACCATACCTTTTGTAGCCATATGTATATTAGTGGTGGGTCTTGCTTCTTCCAATTCTGTGCGATTGTGGCCCAGGCCGCTATGACCATGCCCATGAAGCTTCTCCATTGCGCCTTGGTGTATTTCTTGGCTTGTTGCTCTTTCTGTCCGCAAAGCCAAACTTTCTCCCCCACTTGTTCGCCTCTGGGAATATCTTTTTCATTTCCGAGATCATTTCTGTCCAGAAGCCTTTGGCCCCTTGACAGTCCCACCAGATGTGTCTCCATGTGCCAGTTTCTGTGCAGCCTCTCCAGCAGCGGTCTGACGTTTTCAGGTACATCATTGAGCCTCTCAGTTGTGTAATGCCATTGGGTGACTATTTTTATCCACATTTCCCTGGTCTGGGCTGCTCGTGTCAGTTTAGGGATATCTGCCCATAACGCCTGCCACTGTTGGTTCGTGATTTCTTCCCCCAGTGTTCTTTCCCATTTTCTCATGTAGGCCCATTTTATTTCCTCTTCCTGCGTGTTGATGAAGTTGTAGAGTGTGGAGACTAGCTTCTTGTCCCCTGAGTTGGTAAGGAGGTATTTTTCAAATGTGGTCAGTTCCCTGGTCGGCGCCTGCGCTATCTCTGGCTTTGTTAACCAGTGTCTGAGCTGTTCAAATTTGTACCTGTCCGCACTCGTGAGATTCCACATGGTTTTGCATTCTGCGAATGATCTTACTTCATTGTCCTGGAACATTTCCCCTATTTTCCTGCACCCTGCCTCTTCCCATTTCTCGAAGGCACCGTGCTCTAGTCCCAGTGGAAATTGAGGGTTCCTTCATATGGGTGTGAATGGGGCGGTTGCCGTGGTTATGTTTCCCCTCCGTGTTTGTTCGTCCCAGGCATTCAATGTGGCTTTCATGGTCTCGCTAATTCGAAGGTTTGGGTGTCTATGTTGCTTGGGCTTCCATAGGAGGTCTTCTTGCGACCGCCCTATCCTGGGTCACCCAGATAGTTCGTTGGTTATCCCCCAGCCATTCTTTCAGGACCCATAGTTGCGCCGCGTGATAGTAGTTTTTGAAATGTGGGAGTGCAAGTCCCCCCTCTCTGACGTGGGTCGTGAGGATGGTTCTAGCAACCCTTGGGGGTTTCCTGTTCCAGATGAACGATGAGACTGTCTTTGCCAGCGCTTTAAAGAAGGAGTTCGGGTTTGTTATCGTGAGAACATGAAAGTCATACAGCAGCTTACGGAGAGTGTTCATTTTCACCAATTGAATTCTCCCCCACCAGGAGATATTTAGTGGGCACCAGCGTTCCAGGTCTTTTTTTACTCTGGCTAGTAATGGGGGGTAATTCCGTTCGTATAGTGCGTCCACCCTGTGCGTGAGTGTTATGCCCAAATATTTTATACCTTCTTCCGCTATTTTTAGGCCTATTGAACCCACCTCCCTTTCCAGTGTTTCTCTGTTCCTGGCTAAGTGTAGAATTTCCGATTTTTTTTCTTATTTATTTTCAGGCCCGAGATGTCCCCAAATGCCTCTAGTACCTGTATGGTACAAGACAATGTATTCGCCGGGTCCTCTTGCGCTAATAGCATTTTGTCTGCGTATGCTATCATCTTATGTTGTCTGCCCGCCATCTCTATCCCCTTTATTTGGATAGATTCCCTTATTTTGATTAGTAGCGGTTCCAGAAAGATAGCTTATAGGAGGGGGGAAAGCGGGCAACCCTGTTTCGTTCCCCTAGTGATCCTTATCCTCTCCGTGACTTCCCCATTGACCGCTATTCTTATCGATGGGGAGGTACAGTTTGCTTTGACCATGTTAATGTATTGGTTCCCGAATCCCATGTGTTCCAGGGTTTTAAAGAGTATGGACCATTCCACCCGGTCAAAAGCCTTTTCGGCATCTAGTGATAGTAGTATTGCTGGGGCGTGGGTGATGTTTATTTTTTCTATTAGGTGTATTAACCTTCTAAGATTGTCGTGGGTTTACCTCCCTGGGATGAAGCCTGATTGATCCGGGTTTATTAGGGAGGGTAGTAGCGGGGAAAGCCTAGCCGCCAGAATTCTAGTATAGATCTATAATATATATATAAATATAGTATAGAGTCAAGATTTATCAATGCAATGGGTCGATATGAACCGGGGAGGGAGGGATCTTTTCCCTGTATATGGTACACCAGTACCTTTCCCTCATTCATGGACGGGGTTACATTCCCGTTGTCTTTGAAGGAGTTTAACAATCTTGTGAGAATTGGGGTTAGGATGTCCGCATATTTTTTTTATAGAAGGGGGCCGTGAAACCATCCGGGCAGGGCCCTTTGTTGTATGGGAGATCATCTATTGCCTTCTTTGCTTCGCTTTCCGTTATCTGGGTATCTAGTGTGTCATGCATGCTGGACATATTACCTCTGGACCTGGAAAACCATCTTCACGCAGAACGGGTTATGCTCATAGAACTGCTAGACTGTTCTATTCTAAATGGAGGTTGTTTGATGTACTGCCTGGAAAACGACATTTGCATTATTCACGTCGTTGAATTCACGTGATTCAGGGTAGTCACGTGTGTTACTGCAGTACATTCATAAGCAGCGTGGAGACGTTGCTCGCTGCTTCTGATTGAACCAATATGGCATTTGCTAGCTGAACCCTTGATCTGCGTCCTCGCATATCGTCCGTTACTTCCTTGGCTTTCTTCGGAATGTTTCTTCCACACGCAAACTCCTGGAGCTGCTTTCTAGAAGTTACAGCAGTTTTTGTTCACGTGAAATTTCTACACGCTATCTTCGGCAGTCGTCCATTAGAAGACCATCAGACTGCTTTCCTTCACACACGAGTTTTGGCAGCACTATCTGCGTGCACTTCAGTCGCGTGTATCCTCACACGCGGGTTCCTGATATCTTTGCATGCTGCTTTCCTGACTGCGTTTAAGTTTGTTGCGTGTAAATTCCCACGCGGATGCTGGAACTCTCCAAGCGTGGCTGTCCTGGCTGCGTTTACTTTGTTCGCGGCAAAACCTCATGCGGACGCTGGAACTCTCCAAGTGTGGCTGTCCTGGCTGCGTGTACTTTGTTTGCGGGTAAAACCCCACGCGGACTCTGGAACTCTTCAGGTACGGCTGTCTGGCTGCGTGCACTTCTGTTTGCGTGTAAAATTACAATCGGTCTACTCTACTCTTTACACGCTGCGGTCCTGGTTGCATGTACTTTTGTTGCGTGTAAATCAGCACGCTTTCTACTGTACTTGCAAGCGCGGCTGTTCAGGCTGAGTGAACTTGTCACGTGTAAATCTGCACGCGGTTTTTTGAACTCTTTGAAACGTGTAACTCTACACACATCCCTGGCACCTGTGATGAGATAATAGGTGTACTCATTTCATTTCTGTTCTACGTGGGAAAAGAAGTATTATCAACAACTGTTTATTTGAAGGTGATTGTGCACAGTACTTTGGACGCTATCCTGTGGTGCTCCAACCCAGTATCTAGCGTGAGCCTCGTGCCGTTCGGGATAAGTCTCCCTTACTAACCTCCCCTCCTTTGTCGTTGTTTCAATTCCTAGATTTCTTCTGAGACTTGTTGGTGGAGATTCAAGTTCTAAGCCTACAGGTTAGTGTTGTAATTAGTGCTATTGCTGTGCTATCAGTGAGAGTTTAGTTGGGACAACTTCTCATGATGCTTTATTTATCCTAGGCTGACTTCCTATAATGCTCCCACGCCCTTTCCAGTGATCCCTCTCTCTGCCTGTTTTACTAGTCAGAGATTTGTATCATTTGGAAGGTCTAATTTGACTTCACTACTATCAAGCCTTGTGAATTCAAGGATCCGGAAGAGCCCTACCAATTGTATCCTTTTTTGGTTACTGTATCCTTTTCATAAGATACCTTGGTGATTTATGACAGAATCAGAAGCCATGGAGGGTACGGATCCTTTCACGGTCTTGACTCAGTTAATCACGGATTTGAGAAACGAAATGATTAAGGCACAGGACACATTGCGTCATCGCATTGATGTTATGCAAGACGCCATTCATGCCATTCCTCAGGGAGCACAGGCTCCAGCGGCCACTGCATCTGGATCCGGGACACCGGCACCACAACCAGAAACCCTTAAAGTGGTTATGCCAACACAGTTTCCTTTGGCTCCCCCAGAAAGGTTCACAGGTGATCCTAAAACCTATAGAACTTTTGTCAATCAGTGCCGACTCCATTTCCTGTGCCGGCCTAACTCGTTTCCCGATTTAACTACAAAGGTAGCATTCATGCTTTCCCATTTGGGGGGCACAGCTGCTGCATGGGCTAATCCTTTATTGGAGTCAAACGGTCCCTTGCTGTAAGACTGCGACGATCTTCTGGTTGCCATGAGTAAGGTCTTTGACATGCACTATGCCACTCAAGCCACAGATCTGGAGTTGCTAAGTTTACAACAAGGTAGTCAAACCCTGTTGGCTTACATAGCCAGATTCAACCAATTAGCAGCCGAGACCCAATGGCCTAAAGACAAGCAACGGCTGTTTTTTACAAGGGTCTTTCAGAAGAACTAAAAGACGCCTTGTCTACGCTTCCTGTGGTCCCTACAGGGTTCACAGAATTGCTCGATCTGATTCTACAAATTGATGCTCGTCGAAACGCTCACAAAGGAGAGAGAAAACCTTTCTTGCAAGCACCTGTTCGTCCGGAGGTACCGGCAGCCTCCTCGAATGACCGTGAACCAATGCAGATTGGTGCCGTGAGAGGCCGGTTATCTAATGCAGAGAGAGAGAACCGAAGAAAAAACAATCTATGCATGTATTGCAGTTCATCTGAGCATTTACTGGCGGCATGTCCCAGGAAACCAGTTAAGCGTTCGGGAAACGCCAAAACTCGACATTAGCAGGAGTCCCTTTGTCGAGTGTTACATCGGACTCCCATACCATTCCGGCGTACGCACCTATAGCTGTGGAGGTGACGTTACGTTTTGCTGGCCAAGAATTAGTTTCCAGGGCTATGGTTGATTCCGGAGCCACAAATAATTACATTGACATCACATATGCTAAGAAATGTTCTATACCTCTTATAACCAAGAACAAACCTGAAACTGTGAGCACTGTGGATGGGTCAGTTTTGACTTCGGGTATGGTAACCCAGGAGACTGTACCTATTCGAATGATTTTATCAAATGGTAATTCAGAGGAAATGATTTTTGATGTCATTGCGGCTCTTCAATACAAACTATTGCTTGGTCTTGCCTGGCTGACTCTTCATAATCCAACCATTGACTGGGTTACGGGATTGATCCAATATACTTCTGTTTATTGTAACGAACATTGCTTTTCCAGTCAGGGGGTGTCAACCAAATCACATATTTTGGCCTCTACGGAGGGAGGTTCCTCTATCAGTGTTGTACATCAGAACGGTACACATATACCATGCGAGTATACGGAATATGCAGATGTTTTTGACAAAGGCCAGGCAGAACAGCTGCCTCCACATAGAGATTATGACTGTCCGATTGAATTAATTCCTGGGGCCAAAATCCCTACTGGTCGTGTCTACTCTTTAACTCCCAAAGAAGATGTTGTCCTGAAAGAATACATTGATACAGCTCTTGATATTGGGTTCATACGGCCATCCCAATCGCCTGCTGCCTCACCATTATTCTTTGTTCTGAAAAAAGAGGGAGATCTAAGGCCTTGCGTAGATTATGGTGATGTCATTAAGAGCCCTGTAAAGAACCAGTACCCATTACCATTGATAAATGCTTTGTTAGATCAGCTAGGTACTTCCATGTACTTTTCTAAATTAGATTTACGAGGAGCATACAATCTGGTTCGCATTCGTGAGGGTGATGAGTGGAAGACTGTTTTTAAGACGCGCTACGGTCTTTATGAATATCTTGTGATGCCTTTTGGCCATTGTAAGGCTCCCGCCACGTTTCAGTTCTTCATGAACGATATCTTTAGAGACATGATGGACCAATTTGTGCTGATCTATTTGAATGACATATTGATATATTCATCGTCTTTCCCAGAACATGTTAAACATATGTCCGCTGTCCTACAAAGGCTCAGAGAGAACAAACTCTTTATTAAAGCCGAGAAATGTGTCTTTCATACACAAGAAGTGGAATTCCTGGGTTATGACATTACCAATCATGGTGTCCGAATGAGCCGTTCCAAAGTGAAGGCCATATTGAATTGGCCCATTCCACATAATGGCCCTCATTACGACCCTTGCGGAAATCGACTGACCGGAGCGCCACAGCGTAAATAGCGTTTCCGCCATTGCACGAAGGAGCAAAGTGCGGCCCATTCCGACCCATCGGGCACGAGCACCACGGCATGGCGGAAGTGCAAAGTCCGCGATGGCGGAAAAGACCCCAAAACGGCCCACACCGCCGCCGTACGGCGCCCCAGGTGCAATACCGCCACCCCTCTTAGCGGTCACCGCAGTGTGCGCCTACCGGAAAGTACGGTGGCCGGAAATATACGGAAACGGAAGGTAAAACACGGGCCCGGAACGGGAAACATCCCGGCGTACACCTATAAATACACTAAAACCACACAACCACTAAAAACACTACCCTGAGACACACCCCACCCCGTCAACCACCCTAGCGAAACCAAGAAAAATGGGAAAAGCAGCGAAGAAAGCGTGCGACCGCAAGCGGCAGGTCCACTTCTCCCGTGAGGAACTCACCGTGCAAACAGAGACCCTCCAGGAGAATGCTGCCGTGGTCTTCTCCACGCAAATGACCAGGACGGCACTTGCAAACAAGAAGGCCATATGGGCTCTGGTTGCACAGCGGGTAAGTGCGGTGGGGACCGCACCCCGCGCCCCACAGCAATGCCGCAAGCGATGGGACGACCTGCGGATACGCGTCCGCAGCATACTCTCTGCCAACCGCAACATTGCCACAGCCACCGGGGGAGGTCCTGAATCACCCATCAAGTTGACCCCCTGGGAAGAAATCTGTGCCTCCACCATCGGAATGGAGAGCATTGAGGGAGTCGGAGGGATGGAGAAAGGAGTGCAGACATCCGAAGATTCAGGTAGGTGGGCCAGATAAAACAATCCACACAGTCCATCCATGTGAAGTACCATGCGTCCACATAGTGCAACAGAAACACATGTCCAGGAGAACGTCCACACACATCGGCCTGATAGCGCACGTTAAAAACCACAATAAATACATAAATAATTAAAAACCCCTAAAACACGCACTACACGTGCAGCAGGCACACCCTAACTGCAGGCTGCCAAACAACTGCACCCTCACTCCACACACAAATGAAAGCACCTCCAAGGCCCCGACCCAAATCACCCTCAGGTACCACCCCAAAGCATGTGATACTATGCCATTCCAATTCCCACAGACCCATCAATGACCCTCGCTCTCCTTTACTCCACCACAGGGTCCGATCCAAACGACGAGCAACAGGACACCCCTACCAGCACACCTGCAAAGAGGGCCAAGACCAACGGCCAGAGACCCTCCACCTCAGCTGCACGCATCAAGACACGGCAGCAGCACAAATCAGGTGGCAGCACAGAGGAGGGAACATCAACAGGCACCCCAGCAGCCAGCATGCCCACAACACCACCACCACAGGTCCCCCCAATGGATGCCACAGAAGGCACTGCCTCTGGTGGCAGCAGCACCATAGGTGACACCCCATTGATGGCAGCATGCTCGGACACAGAAAACGGGGATGCCGAAGTCAGATCCATCCATGACCTGTCCCAATCCCCCTGTCTGTCCCATCCCGTACAACATGAGGATACCACGCAGGGGCACCCACAAGACGACGACTGGCCATCCCCCCCAAGCCCTGTGGCAAGGCAACATGAGGTCAACAGCCCCTCTGCGACACCCCCGCAAATGGCCATGGCCCAGCAGAGGCAACAGTCCCTCGACCAGTTGATCGAACAACAGCAGCAACTGGCCAAACTCCTCAAGGACCATGCCGATGAATGTGGGGGCACCAAGGCAGACATAGAAACATCAACTGAGACACTTAGGGCAGAAATGGAGAGAGGCACAGAGACGCTAAGGTCACAAATTGAGAGAAGCACCGAGAGCCTGAGGGGGGAACTGCATGCGACGTCCAAAGACGTATGTGCCGAACTTGCCGCAGTGCGCCGTGTGCTCACTGAGCTCTCGCAAACCCTTAGGGACATGCATGGACGTGAGCAGGCAGACACATCATCCGTTGCAAGTTCCGTCCAGGGCAGCCCCCAACGTAGATCTGGGAGGACCCGGCGCTCCACAGGCAGGGGTGCCCCTGATACCCGCAGAGGGGGCATGCAATAGCGACAGCCCACTGACAATGAGCATCTTTGAACACTGGTGTTCGGGGGGGAGGTAGGAGGGTGGAGGGGGTGTGTTGGGCTCACTTGGGTGGCGGGTCGATAGGGTGTACAACATGATATCACATATGCCATAAACAGTGCACGATCAACCAATGAGATGTGTGGACATTGATCTTTGTGTACTAGGCCATCATAGGCGTACAGTCCATTTCGTGCATGTTCCAGACACACACAGTGCCACGTGTCCCGTGTCCATGTATCAGCCACCAGGCATGAGTGCTAGAAGCATACATCAATGAGATGCTGACGAATGTCACGGGCCTCCTGTGCCTCGCAGACTCCTTGAGGTGCTGCCACATCCCCACCCTCATCATGACCATCATCCGGTGCTTGCAGTTCTGCGTCAGGGGGCATGGGCACATTTCTACGTACGCACATGTTGTGGAGCATGACACATGCCATCACCATCTTTGCAACCTTCTCATGGCGGTACAGGAGTGCCCCGCCAGACCTGCTGAGGCAGCGGAAACGGCCCTTCAGTAGGCCGAATGCCTGCTCAATGACTACACGGGTACGTGAGTGGGCATGGTTGTAGTCCTCCTCATGCTGGTCCCGTGGGTTCCGGACTGGTGTGAGGAGCCATCTCTTCAGTGGATATCCAGCATCACCTGTATGTGGACGAGAAACGTATGATGTGGGATGCCATTGATACGTACGCACACCCCCCCCCCTTCCTGCCAGTACATTGCCAAATCACATACCCCACATCATCATGCATGCAATGAGACTCACCGAGTAGCCAGGATCTGTTCCCTGCGTGTCGCTCCATGTAGCGTGGTATGGTAGAGTTCCTCAAGACCATGGAATCATGGGTTGATCCAGGGAATCGGGCACAACAATGCGTAAAGATCCTGTTGGAGTCACACACCATTTGTACATTCAGGGAATGAAATTGTTTTCGGTTGCGGTACTGGGCCTCCATGGCATGTGGCACGACCAATTCAACATGGGTGCAGTCGATGGCACCAATGCAACCCGGTATGCCGGCAAGTGCATGGAATCCCACTTATGTGTTGGTTATTTCCTGCTCCGAGCGTGGTAGGGAGATGTAGTCGTCTGCGTGCTGCAGGAGGGCATCGAGCACTTGGAATAGTGTCCGTGAGAACAGTGGCTGAGAAATGCCATGCAACTGTCCGACTGTGTGCTGGTAGGTGCCTGTGGCCAGGAAGTGGAGTACAGACACCACCTTCAGTAGGGGTGGGATTGCGGTTGGGCTATCTATCATGCTGACTAGGTCAGCCTGTGTCATGTCCACAATGGCGGCTATGGTGTCCCGGTCCAGACGGTAGAGGGTGTGGATCTGCTCATCAGTGAGGTTGAACGGATGTGCTCGGAGGCGTGGGATTGCGGGCTGCCTGCGTGGTGGTAGTGGCTGTGCTGCTGGGCCTTGCTGGCCCTGCCTTGGCCTCCTCCTCCTCCTGCGTCTCCTCCGTGCGGCTGGTTGTAGTTGTTGTTCGTCTTCTTCTTGGAGTCGGAGCACTTGCAATGCTATCAGGTCCCCCAGGGCCAACATCGCGAGTCCTGCCGGTAGCATTTCGCTGTGGTTGTGGGAGGAGACTGGGTGTGCAATTTATGTGTTTCCAGGCTGTATGGCCTCCACCTGTGGTGATTGATTCCACCTGTGCAAACTGCTCTCCCCTTTGGCCGAGCACGTCCCGCGCACTACGCTGCAATTCGGGGAATGGTATCTTGCTATTGCAATCATGTATTTGTACCCGATGGGCGTGTAAGATTGGTTGATATGTTCATTCTGCTGTGGTCCCATTGTTTCCCATACTATCTGTGCAGTCGCGAACGGACTTGTGAAGGGTCAGTGGAACGTAGTACTCGAGTAACGGTGGGCCCTCATGCATCACTGTACCGAGTTGCAACGACGGGCGGGGCGTCCCATTTGTGGGTGAAGGCAGTTGCCATTTTCACACACAGCCGCACTCGATGGAATAATTAGTGATTTCAAACGGCCACAGATGCCTTTTCGACGTGATGTTGCAAATGAGGAATTCGAAGGGCGGCGCTTTCGGTTTCCAGCTAGCGGCGAGGAGATGCCCACAGGTCTGACTGCAAATATAACGTTCTATTGTTCTATGTCCTTGAGACAGGGCCCATGGCGAGGGAGCAATGATTGATATGAATAGTTTGGGATGCGCAATAGCTACGTGGGCGATGAGGCCGGCCATTCCCAAATACATGTTACTTCACAACACTGGATTTACGGCCTGGGGCACTGTGGATTTAGCAGGCTGCATTACGCACAGACTCAATGGACGTTTCTAATGTCAAGTGAGTAATTATTCAGGCGTTTTGATCCCGGGATGAGGGAATGATGAATGGATGCATGGGCAGGTGATTTGATGCAGAGTTTGCCATGTACAGGGCTTCTTGGGATCTATCCGCCTCCCCTACGCTATGTGATGCAGGGCTGCCATAGTGGGACCATCGTCTATCTGGCCTTGTTGAGCCCTCCCTGTCTCGACGCGCCCTCAGACACTTGTGTCCATGCACGTTAACATTCCCATCTGATGGATTCTGTTTTGGCAGACGCATGCACAGGTACACTCGTTCGTGATGGTGTTTACACCTAGGTATAGATGGTTATGAGTCGCAAGTGGCTTTGGGGTGGTGATGATCCTTTGGAGTGGGCTAGCATGCATATGGCTGTGGATTTCGTGTGCTCATTGAAGTGAGTTGTTCGAATGTAGTTCTGATGGCCATTCTGTTCTTGTTCTTTTCTTTTGGTTGACAGGTATCTCCTCCCCTTTTGCCACTGCCATCTGTATGCCACTCCTGCAGATGGATTTTACTCCCGACACCTGCTGCTTCGTGTTAATCGGTGGAGCAGCATTACGATCTTATGGGACGATCGCCAGTGGCCCACATGCCCTTACGCAGTACTGGTGGCTCGGAGCAACATTTCGGCCTTTCAGCTGGACTAGTGCCTCCCCATTGGGACGGCCCTGCGGTTGTGTGCGCTTCCTTTTTGCCTTTTCGTACGTGATTGTGGCTCTGTGTACCATGATGGGACAGGGCGTCACACAAGTAGTGGCTGGTCATTTCTTGCGGATGCAGCCCACAATGGTGAAATGTGTTTTGGAGTTCATGGCCTGATGGCTGTATGGGCTTGGTGATTTTGTTGTGCATTAAATTTCTATTCTGATTTGGCCCGTGTAGCGTTTTTCTTTGCAAGTGATGTGGCATGTGCCTATATGTGGGGCGATGTATTGTGAGGAGATCTGCATTGGGTTCCTGCTTCGGGGTTTAGTTGCGTGGTACTGTGCTGGGCGCGTTTGCCTACTGAGCCCGTGAGGTCAGGGATGGGGGCTGCCTATATGACAGTTTGGATGTTGTCATGCTCAGGGGCGGGGGATTGGGTTTTGTGTGACAGATGGCGGTCAGCCAGGTGGACTGGTGGAATGATGTGATTTTCGGAATGTTGCTGGTCACAGGTGCCTGTGTTTGCGTGCGTTTCTTGGTGGGGGACTGTGGTCATGTCCATTGGGATGGCTTCTGTATTCGTGCCATCTGTGACCTGCAGCTCCCATTGGCCCCTCTTGTGTTGCTTTTGTTCGTTGGCATGCATGGGTGCTTTGTACATTTCACTGGTTGCATTGTGACTTCATTGCACCTACAGGGAGTTGTACTTTGTGGGCAGGGAGCGGTGTACAGGCACTCAGTGGGGCCGTTTACGGTTGATTCGCGATGCCGTACTTCTCGCCATGGCGGAATGGTCCATTCCGCCATGCCTGATGGCGTTAGGTACATGTCCGCTGGGGTCGGAATTGGCGTACCGTTGCACCATGGTGGTGTTTGCGGTTTGGCATGGCGCGCGCGCGCGTGCTTAGTGCAGTTAGCGTTGGCGTTCACTACGGTGTCGCTAATGGCTTCGTACTTTGCGGTGACGGGTCATAGTCGCACCGAGCGCTATTCGATGGCGGTATTGCATTTCCGCCATCGTTTTCCCCTTTCCGCCAGGGTCGTAATGAGGGCCAATGTCAAGTCTCTACACTCATTCCTAGGTTTTGCGAATTTTATTGCAGATTTATTCGTTCCTTCTCCAAAACAGTGGCCCCATTGACAGCTTTAACTAGTTCAAAAGTACCATTCTGTTGGAGCCAGAACGCCCAAGCATCTTTTGAGATGTTAAAGGAAGCATTTACCACTGCACCTTTACTACAACATCCTGATCCTGATTGTCAATTTATCGTAGAGGCGGATGCTTCCAGTGTCGCTACAGGAGCTGTACTTTCGCAAGTTTGTGCAGAAACTAAGGAGGAGCATCCAGTCGCTTTCTTTTCTCGTAAGCTAACCCCATACGAACAGAACTATACCGTTACTGAGCGGGAATTGCTTGCGATCAAGGATACTTTCCGAGAATGGCGACATCATCTTCTGGGGGCCAAACATCAGGTGTTGGTGTACTCTGATCATCGGAATCTTCAGGCATTCAAAACTATGAAATGTCTTATGGCTCGACAGGCCAGATGGCATGTGTTTTTTGCTCAATACGATTTCCAAATTACATATCGCCTGCCAGACAAGATGTCAAATCAGATGCTTTATCCCGCATTGGTGAGGAGGTGAAGGAAGAACCTCCGGTTCAAAATACGTTGTTGGCAGACCACGTGATATGTAGTAGGTCTGCACAGTCTTCCCTAAAACATGAATTAAAGGAATGGGTTGAACAAAATCCACGATTGGTTCAGGAATTTAATCTAGACATACACAACGGTTTGCCTTTCACACAAGGGGTGCTTTATTTACCAACAGATACCACTCGGAACAAGGCTCTCTGTTGGGGACACGATTCCATTGTGGCAGCCCATCCTGGACAAAAGAAAACCCTAGAGCTGCTTAAGAAATGGTGTTGGTGGCCTTCCATTACACGAGATGTAATAGATTATGTTTCTGTTATCTACAAAAAGAAGTTAAATTCCTTAAAAGGTGCCCAACACACATGGGTGTCCTATCTGGTGGTTAAGTAATACTATGATACTCAAAAAATACACATTTTATTTGTCATACGAAATCATTAAAAAAATCATCATAAAAAATGATCATATTCTGTAAAACAATCAATCAATTGTAAAACAACACAAGTGAATCAACCTAAATGGGTTCTATTCATAAATTCAATCTTGGGTCAACCCATGTAGTCTAATTCCACTAAGTTTGTATTTTTTGAGTATCATAGTATTATTTAACCACCAGATAGGATACCCACGTGTGTTTGTCACCTTTTAAGGAATTTATCTTCTTTTTGTAGATAACAGATAGTGTTTCACAGAGTAAGAAGTTTGTGAAATCCCCTCTGTGGCTTTTAGCCGTTTTGAGAACAGTAAATAGATTATGTTTCTACATGTTCTGTATGCATCCAATGCAAGAACACTCCTGGCAAACCAGTGGGTTTACTACAATCTTTACCTGTTTCTCACAAACCATGGTATATGATATCGATGGATTTTGTGGTAGAACTCCCAAGAAATAATGGTTACAATACAATATGGGTTGTGGTGGACTACTTTTTTGTTCCCTGTATTGGGTTACCAACAGCTGCTGTCCTGGCTGACTTATTCATCCGACATGTATTCCGTTTTTTGGTCTGCCTTCAGTGATAATTACCGACAGGGGTTCACAATTTGTGTCCCGTTTTTGGAGAGCACTAACATCTGCATTGCTTATTGATGACAGGATGTCTAGTGCTTATCACCCCCAAACGGACGGACAGACTGCGAGGGTCAATAGCACTATGGAACAATACCTGCAGTGTTTGTGTCTTCAGTTCCAATCAGACTAGGTCACTGTCCTGCCGGCAGCGGAATTTGCCTACAATAATTCCTACCATAGTGCCATAGGTACTTTTCCTTTCTACGCTCTGTGTGGGCATCACCCCAGATCCATTCCTTTGGATTCCAGTTTGTCTATGGATACTCCTGCAGCAGTTCGTAATATCGGAGATCTAAAGAATTTACAGACGAAGATGAAGCAGCAATTGGAGCAGGCTAAAAAACGAGATAAGATCTATGCTGATGCTCATAGAGTACCTGCACCAGTATACAAAACAGGAATGAAAGTATGGCTGTATACTAAGAACTTGAGGATACCTGGTAAAAAGAAACTGTTGCCTAAGTACGTTGGGCCATATGAGGTGCTCAACGTGATTAACCCGGCTGCTGTCTGTCTGGTATTGCCACAACGATGGCGAGTGCATCCAGTATTTCACGTGTCACTCATCAAGCCATGCTCTGATGCTACTAGATTGCCTATACGGCCTGTTGCTGTTTCTGTGAAAGGTTCAGATGAATTCGAGGTACAAGAAATACTGGAAATGAGACTGCGTTCTGATAGGCCTTATTATCTGGTGGACTGGAAAGACTATGGTCCAGAAGATAGGTCCTGGGAACTTCTTTCCAATATCCATGCTCCCGCTTTATTAAGAAAATTCCACTTGAAAAGGGGGGAGGCTGCTCCTTTGGGGGTGGCACTGTCATGCATGCTGGACATATTACCTCTGGACCTGGAAATCCTTCTTCACGCAGAACGGGTTATGCTCATGGAACTGCTAGACCGTTCTATTCTAAATGGAGGTTGTTTGATGTACTGCCGGGAAATAGACGTTTGCATTATTCACGTCGTTGAATTCACGTGATTCAGGGTAGTCATGTGTGTTACTGCAGTACGTTCATAAGCAGCGTGGAGACGTTGCTCGCTGCTTCTGATTGAACCAATATGGCGTTTGGTAGCTGAACCCTTGATCTGCGTCCTCGCATATCGTCCGTTACTTCCTTGGCTTTCTTCGGAATGTTTCTTCCACACGCAAACTCCTGGAGCTGCTTTCTAGAAGTTACAGTAGTTTTTGTTCACGTGAAATTTCTACACGCTATCTTCGGCAGTCGTCCATTAGAAGACCATCAGGCGGCTTTCCTTCACACGCAAGTTTTGGCAGCACTGTCTGCATGCACTTCAGTTGCGTGTATCTTCACACGCGGGTTCCTGATATCTTCGCATGCTGCTTTCCTGACTGCGTTTAAGTTTGTTGCGTGTAAATTCCCACGCGGATGCTGGAACTCTCCAAGCACGGCTGTCCTGGCTGTGTGTAATTTGTTCGCGGGTAAAACCCCATGCAGACTCTGGAACTCTCCAAGTGTGGCTGTCCTGGCTGCGTGTACTTTGTTTGCGGGTAAAACCCCACGCGGACTCTGGAACTCTTCAGGTACGACTGTCTGGCTGCGTGCACTTCTGTTTGTGTGTAAAATTACATGCAGTCTACTCTGCTCTTTACACGCTGCGGTCCTGGTTGCGTGTACTTTTGTTGCGTGTAAATCAGCACGCTTTCTGCTGTACTTGCAAGCGCGGCTGTTCAGGCTGCGTGAACTTTTGTCGTATGTAAATCTGCACGCGGTTTTTTGAACTCTTTGAAACGTGCAACTCCACACACATCCCTGGCACCTGTGATGAGATAACAGGTGGACTCATTTCATTTCTGTTCTACGTGGGAAAGGAAGTATTATCAACAACTGTTTATTTGAAGGTGATTGTGCACAGTACTTTGGACGCTATCCTGTGGTGCACCAACCGGTATCTAGCGTGAGATTCGTGCCGTTAGGGATAAGTCTCCCTTACTAACCTCCCCTCCTTTGTCGTCGTTTCAATTCCTGGACTTCTTCTGAGACTTGTTGGTGGAGATTCAGTTCTAAGCCTACAGGTTAGTGTTGTAATTAGTGCTATTGCTGTGCTATCAGTGAGAGTTTAGTTGGGACAACTTCTCATGATGCTTTATTTATCCTAGGCTGACTTCCTATAATGCTCCCACGCCCTTTCCAGTGATCCCTCTCTCTGCCTGTTTTACTAGTCAGAGATTTGTATCATTTGGAAGGTCTAATTTGACTTCACTACTATCAAGCCGTGTGAATTCAAGGATCCGGAAGAGCCCTACCAATTGTATCCTTTTTTGGTTACCGTATCCTTTTCATGAGATACCTTGGTGATTTATGACAAGTGCTAGTTTGGCGTCTTCTGGTATTTTTGGGATGGGGAGTGACTGCAGGAATCTATCTTGGTCTTCCTCATCTGGGTGCTCTGTTGCGTATCATTTTTGATAAAATACCTTAAATGTTTCCCCTATATCTTTGGTGCATGTTAGTGTCTCTCCTTGTGCGTTTTTGATTTTTAGGATGGTCATGGATTTTTGCTTTGCTGAGAGTTGTCTTGCTAGATATTGTTCCGTCTTGTTGGCTTTGATGTAGAATCTTTGCTTGAGGTAAAGGAGAGATTTCTCTGCCTTTTTGTTACAGAGGAGTTCCAGTTGCCCCTGTGTGTGTCTCGTTGCCTTCTTTAAGTTTCTGGTGGGGTGGATCAGTAGCTCTTCTCGAATCTCTGTTAGTTTCTTTTCCATTTCTCGTTCCCATCCGTACCTTTGTTTGTTCCTAGTGGCTTTCAGAGCCATCATGTGTCCCCGGGTTACTGCCTTGAACGCCTCTCATACAGTTCCCAGTGTGCTCGAAGAATTCTGATATTTTGTCTCTTATAGCCTCTACCATCACCGGGTCCGAAAGCAGTTCCTGCAGCAGCTTCCAACGCCATAGGCCTCCCTCTTTCCCTGGGGTCGATAAATCTAGCCAGAGCGGTGCGTGATCTGACAGTGCTATGGGTCCTAGCTCCATTCCGTGAACCTTACCCAGAATCCCTGCCGATACCCAAAAATAATCTATTCTCGACATCGTATTGTGTACATGCGAGTAGTATGTATATCCTTTGTTTTGACCCATATGCTCCCTCCATGCGTCGCAAAGTGCCATACTATCCACCGATTGTGGGCCAATGAATTTGCATCCCTGTGCCACTTTATTATTCGAACCATGGTGGGCAAAGTGGGCTGGCAAAAAATTCCCTTGCTTGCATATATATATCCAATGCTCTCGGGGAGGCCAACCTTAGTGATCTTTTTCCACCAGTCTCACTCATAATTAAGAGTGAGGCATCTAGTTATAAAACTGTGGTCCAAGAGGCCATAGTAAGGAAAAGAACACTTCGGGAACACGGCAACAAATGTGATGAATATCACACTATGATTTGTAGGCCCTCGGGGATCCAACCCTATTTAATATGGAGCCCTTATAGAAAAGGATAGGTGGCTTATCACAAGGGCACGTTTTGACTCCCTTCTCCTGCAAGCAACTTCAGCTAGGTGGAAGGGAACCAAAGACGGGGCCGGCTGTCTGGTTTGCGGAGATCAGCTGGAAGATCTGGCTCATTTTATGATCTTTTGCCCGGGGTACGCAGGCATCCGAAGGGCAACTTTGCTACCCGCCCTAAGGAAAACCAAGGTCGCCATTATAAAGCTGCACTTATTTATTTACTTAGTGCTGACTGCGTTTTTACAGCATGGGCATTGCTTACATTCCTAAAAAGAGCATTGTACTTTAGGAAAAATGTGCTCAGGCTCCAGGACGAATGCAAACTATGAACCATCTTTACAATGGATATACCTCGCATATTGACTTTTATTGTGCCCCTGTTCAAATTGGATCCCACGATGTAATGAATGTGAACTTGCTATTGTTCAATTTATCTGTATGTCTCATTTTAACCCTAAGCACTAGTTTTTAGGAATTGTGAATTTTTTATGGATTGTATGTACTTGTGTATTAATTGATCGTTTGATGAATTTTTTAAAAAATTCGAATAAACATGTCTGACTGACTGACTATCCATCTTTTTCTTTAGATGGTCGGATAGGGCGGCCTGGTTGTGGGGTCCCCCGCGCTCGCGTCTGTCTGAGGGTGCCATGCCATGTTAAAATCACCCCCAATTATTATCTCTCCTTTCGCGAACCCCTCTAATCTCCCCATCGTATCCCGCAGGAATCCATCTTGGCCCGTGTTTGGCGCATAGATAGATGCCAGCGTAAACTTGGTGTTGTGTAGCTTGATATTGGCGAATGCAAGTCTCCCTTCCTTGTCCTTCTGCTTGTCTATCAGTGTTGCTTCCATTCCCCCCTTTGTTGCTATCATTACCCCTGCTCTCTTCCCTGCTGCATTTGATTGTGCTAGTACATAGTATCCTCTAAGGCGTACTTTCCCCTATCCAAGGCTCTAATATGCGTTTCTTGTAGCAGGAGCACGTCAGCCTTTTCCCTCCTGAGCATATACTCTACTTTTTTCCTTTTCACAGGGGAGTTCAGGCCCCTTACATTTAAAGTTAATATTCTGATCTTCCCCATATCTGCCGGCCTATATTAGCTGCCCAATTAGCCCCAACTCTCTTCCGGAATTACCCCCCCACCAAACCCCCCCAAACTCCCTAACTGTCCCCCAACCCCCAACCTTTAACCGTAAACCAACTTTGTTCCCGAGGAGGGCCCGGGTACCTAAGGTAGCTATGGCGCTCCGCCTATCGCTCCCTGCCCTCTGTAGGCTCGAGACTGAATTTGCGGGGGTCCTAAACCCTGCATCTTCCTCAGACCTTAGTGCGTGTCGCTCCTGATCCACGACCAGGCCTGTGAAAGCCGTTGAATTCGAGTCCCTTCATTGGGTACCTCCCCATAGTACTGTGGATGGGGATTAGGCCCTTTCATAGTCCTGCTGAATTGATTCATCTATTCTGTTGATGCCGGCCTAAAGTTTCCCCACCCATTCCGTTTCTTTTTCTGCCGAGCCATTTTCCACCCTCTCGGCCACTTTTGCTGCTTCCCCTTTGCCTTATCACCCCCGTTTGTTGCCTCCTCGGCTGGTATGTCCATGATGTGTAGCCCCTCTTCCCAGGTGGTCACTCTCCTTTGCTTTCCTTCCCACTCGAACAGCAGGCCGAATGGGAAGGTCCAATTGCACTTTCACTTTTGCGACCAGCTCCCTGATCAGTGGGGCCATTTCTCTTCTCTTTAGAAGTGTTACGGCTGACAGATCTTGGTATAGCTGAATGTCCACACCGTTCATCCTTATTTGATCTAGCTGCCTCGCTCTCCTCAAGATAAGTTCTTTCTGCGGGTACGAGGAGAGAGCTGCCAACACGTCTCTGGGTCTTTCCCCTGGTGCATCTGTGCGTTTTGGGCCCACTCTGTGGATACGGTCTATCCCTTTGCTATCCGCTTCTTGTGCTTCAATGATGTCCCTGAACACTTCCTGAACCGCTTTCTTTAGGTCCTTGTCTAGAACTGTTTCTGGCATATTTTTAATGCGAATATTCAATTGCGGGACCTGTTTTCTAGATCTTCACACTGGATTTCCAGGTTGTGGGTTAAGTGCTCTTGTGTTTCGCTATTCTGTAGTGCCTCGTCTTCCACATTTTGCACTATTTTTTCTACGGTGTCTGTCCTTTCTTCCAGATTGGCTATATCAAGTTTAATGTCTTGGACTGCCTGTTTCATGTCATTCCTTATTGTGGCGAATTGGTCCTGTACTGTCGACATGAACTTGTCTTGCAGTTCCACGAACCAGACGTGCATGTCGTCCTTTGATGGGGGTTGGCTACCAGAGGTGGTGTGAGTGGAGTCTATTGTGGGGTCTTCCTGCGATCTACCCCTGGTGGTCACCGGGGTATCTGACGCCCACATCTGTAGTATGCTCAAATCTTGTTTGGCAGGCTGTGGATTCTGTTGGGACCCCCCCTTTCCCCTTGGACATAGCCCCCTTGCTGTAGCTGTGACGCTGCTATGCCAAGAGTCCTCCACTCCTTTATGGGGCTATTGCGTAGCGCTCCTGTTGATGGTGCCTCTGCTGACCACCCCCTGGTTTCTTGATATATGCCCGTTTGGCGGTCAGCCGATTCGGGTTTTGTTTTTTGGTCTTGTGGTGGGCTATGCTTCTTTCCCCTTAATTGAGGCCCCGGGTATGGGTGTCTCTCTGCTGGACGTGGGTCCTAAGGCACAGTTTGTCCAGTCCTCCCCCTCGTTGCCGCTTCTCTGCTTATAATTCTGTGTGCGGGGTGTGGGGGGATCTTCTCCCCATTGACACTGGGACTGCCAAGCTTTCTCTAACTGCGCTGCGGGGTGTATGGGCGTCTCCCCCCGGTATGTGGCTCAGCGAGTCCCGTTGCCTCTTTGCGGGGGCTGGCGGAGGGCGAGGGGAGCCTCTCACCTGTGAATCCACTGAGCCGGACTCTAACGCTGGTGACCCTTTGCCTCGGTGCTGATGCGTGTGGCCGTCCTCCTGCACTGCCTCTCTGCCACATCCCCAGCGGCTTCCGCGTCGTCGGAGTGGGGGCTGTGATCCTCTGCCCTCGTGAGCTTTCCACCGTCCTCTGTACCTTCCGGGTCTCAGCGGCGTTGGATTCCTCGCTCCAGGCTTCCCGCTGCCTCCGCCCGCGCCCTCCTCGATGTTGGCTCTGTTACTCTTAGTGGGGGGGAGGGGGCGATCTCACTGCTCGTTCGCGCTGCTTCTCATGCCCAGAGCAGGCCGCCTTGCTGTCTTTCCCCACTGACCCACCGAGGTGCCGGCTGTTTCTATACATGCTGCTACTGCAATCTCCGAGACGCGGCCTCCCTCTTCATCTGGGCCGTGTGGGAAGTGTTGCTGCTCTGGTGGGGGAGGGGTGTTCCGCTCCGGCTGCATCGCCTTCGTTCGCTCGTCTGGGAATTCACTTCCAGACCGTGTCTGATGCCTCTGGGCATGGATGCCTGCGAGTTGTCGGGGCTGGTACCCTCAGGGTCGAAGCTTAATGTGGTGCTGCTGTACGGCCCGGCAGGAGCGAGCCTCGCACACGTCTCCCTGCGCCGGCAGCCATCCTGGAACCCCTTAGCTTTGCTATTTTTAATGATTGGTAAGGTTAGGTCTATGAATGGCTTTGAGTGTCAAGTTGCTTCCAGCTGCTAAAGCACGTTTGAGCACCTATCCAAATTTGTTTAGATTAGCCAGTAGATTGACGCAAGGCCTGTGACATGCTTGATCCAATACTGAAAAGGGTCATCTTTCTAACCTTTTAATAGAAATTGTTAAATTACTACAGTTGACTAATCGAGTGCACAATACCAACATTTTGATAATCTCATCCTGGATAAACTTCAGGAGTTAATTGATCTTACTCCAAAGCCTAAGAAGGGCAGAATCAATGTGGGCCAAGACAGAAATGATTAATCTCTTATGGAATCTTTCCTTGTGACAATCTCTCATTCGAAATAGGGCTTTCTACAGAGACATGGATCCTTTAAATTACATTTCCACAGGTCCCAAAAATCATTCAATTTGCTGCCAGCTCCTTGGAATTTTCCAAATGATCTGCATTGACAGGACTATAACCTAAATACCTGCTACTAGTCCAGTACATTGTAATTTGATGCATGTTTTTTCTTTACCACCATCTTGGATTCTGGCTTGTTTACCCCCTACCTGGAGCGCCCATCGTATACATTTAACTTTTATTTTCCCTTTCTTTTCTAACAATTACACACACTTGAGTGTGCTCAGTATTTTTGCACCTCATTAACGCTGGGCTTCCACTTACTGCATCATTTCGTGTTTTCCCTACAGTTATTGCAATTTAACACAAACCTTTCCCAAATAAGTTGGTGCATTATGTGATGAATCAGATTTCCCTGAGATAGCCTCTAATGTGGCGAGGGGACGGGAGCCGCTACCTGATCCTGACCCTGGGGTGGCTATTTGAGGGAGGACCACATGGGGGGGAGGCGACCCTCTGGGGCTGGGGGGACATGACATCAGGTGACACATGCTATCCCCCTTTCCCTTTTAGTGATGCTCCTCCATTCCCCATGCCCTACTGCCATTATTCCCTTCAACGTCTTCACAGCCCTACTGACAATGTCAGATAACCAGTAAAGTAACACCAATTTAGGCGGGAAAGAGGCAAGGAGCAATGATTTCTTCTAGTGAGAACTAACTCCAGCAGTATTGTAGCTGGAGGAATCCAGTTGATCTGACACGGTTTAAAACCATGCCAGGAAGAGAAGTATAGAGTTCATTGTCTTCTTACCCAGCTGTGGTGAGAAGAGCTGAGCAGAGAGACTGGGATTAGGGCAGCTGGCAGCAGCGCAGGAGACGATGGGCATTGTGGAGCGAGTGGACAGCCTAGTGAACAACGTGCCCTATGGAGGTAAAAGGGAGTATCTGGTACGGCATCAGAAGTCCTAGACAGTGGAACTGGGGTCAAGTGGCTGCAGTATTGGGGAAGATCTAGAAGTCAAAGCCAAGTGTGTAAAGCGAACTGTATAAAGTAAGTCCTGGCAGGAGAGTATACCAAGAAAAGGCAAGTGTGTGAAGTGGTCTGCAGTGAATGTAGAAAGGTACCTGGCAGGAGAGGATATTGGGTGTTGGGCGAATTAAAGATCCCCAAGTAAGACCCATACCCTAAATATTCTGAATTGCAGTGAATGAAGAGAATCTGGCAGGAGGTATACCAGGTGTTTTTCAAGTCTGGGACCCGCATCCAAATTGTATCAAGGAGCTATATCAACAAGCCTGGCAAGGGAGTACACCAGGTGTTCTGCGAGTCACAGAATCCCAAGGAATATTCATGCCCTTAGAAGTTTGGAATTATGTTGAGTGTGAAAAGGATCTGGAACAAACTTGAGAGGAGAGGAGTCATCCTCTTGAACTATAAAGAATGTTCTTATTCTTTTGAACTATTGTTTTGGTGGAGAGAAACCTTGGGAAGGGAGTTATTCCCTGGAACTGTGAACGGCTTTCAGTTGGAACGTTTGTTGGAGTTATACCTTTTTGTTGAACTCAGCACTCGTTTGGAGTTACTGAGTGTGAGGGCTAGGATAGGACTTTGGACACAGGACATTTTTGCTTTGTATGTCTTGTCACAGGACAGAACCTTAGTTTTGGTTGAGGTAGGGTAATGCCTCTTAGTTTAGGCATAGTGAGGCATTTTCCAACCCCTTTATTATTTAATAAAAGTCTATAACCAAAAATATGAGTCCTCTCTGTCCGTGTCTCATTCTTGGCTCTTCACAATTATGTTTACCATGATCCTATGTCATGATATGATACACAAGCGCTTCAAGGCAACGGAGGGAGCAAGGGAAATACAAAACATTCTTAGAGGCCATCAACAACAAGAATGTGAAATAACTATCTTACTCGGCCTAGCGACATTTCAGATAGTGCAAGTGCTAAAACACAGAAGGGAGGGGAATGGGAAACAGACAGGCTACTACCGTACTAGGCCTGACGACATTTCTGGTAGAGCCGGAGAAATACAAAAGGTTAGGGAGAAGGGAGGAGGAGGGGGAGAGGAACAAAACAAGCGTCTATCGTACTAGGGCCGGCGACATTTTATAGATTGCTGGCGGGCAGGGGGGGGAGAATAACGAGTAAGGTGGAGGAAGGAGACAAACAAAGTTACTTTCGCACTAGGTCCAGGGACCATTCAGATAGAGTAATTGCATGGAAGTAAGAGGGTGTAGGGAGAGGAGACGAGAACAGAGGATAGGACAGTGAAAAAGAGCAGTGAAGCAGAGAGGGGAGCGAAAGGGAACAACAACTATAGGCAAGGAATTCACAAAGAAAATGGGCACAGCATGAATCAGGGCCAACCTGACAGGGGAGATCCAGGGAAGGTCCAGCATGGGGCTTTGGGGCTTTGGGGCTTCACCCCCTCAATTCACAAGAGTCAAAGTGTCCAAAAGTCAATTCAAGCGTTGGCAAAAGTCAGTGATGGTGAACCCAGCGAGAATCAAGACAACTCTAGCAATGTCCCAGGAGGGGGGCACACAGCAACATCCCGGGGGAGAAAAAGGGGGGGGTGGGCACAAGTACACATCACGGGGGGAAGAAGGGGGTGACAACACATGCATCTGGGGGGCAAGAGGGGGGGCACAACTCATCACAGGGGCAAGAGGCGGGTGGGGCGGCACACATCACGGGGGCAAGAGGGGGCTGGGGGAACACACACTCATCACGGGGGGCAAAAGGGGCGGTGTGGGGCACACACCCTAGCAAAGGAAACCAGTACAAAATGACTGTAGAAAAAATAGTAGACCAGCATGTGTCTTGATGCTTTATATAGCAGCCAGGTCATCAGTAACTCTGGTGCACAACGCTGCACCTACCTCTTGGTCCTGTGTGAACAATATGACACCTGACTCTACCTATATCACTGGTCCATCCTAATCATACAAGCAGCTAAAGTGAAATTATTATTTTTTTTTTTTTTTATAATTTCAGCTCGATAGACCTGTGTGTAAACCGACAGGTCTCCGTGCTTTTATTACATTTGATCTAAAACAATCCACTATTTCAGTAAGATTATCCAACGAGTAGAAAAGACACTTCACCAGTCACCCTCCTAGTCGTTAAGACTAAACTTAATGTGATCCCTTAGTTTTCGTGTAATTTCAAAGAGTCTAGAAAGTTCACTACCCCATATGTCAGTTTGACGTTGTGGCCAGATGCTGCATATTGCCACCAGTGATGATTATTTGATGTCTCGGGGGCAAAACCACTTAGATGTTGTATCCTCCGATCAACCAGCGCCGTACACCCCGACAGTAGATGTTCTGTGGTTTCAATTTCAAGCTTACAGAAGCGACAGAAATTGTCGGTCGTTTCTCTCATATGACGAGAAACTTGCATTGCCTTGGTCGGAATAGCGTTCAGACGAAGTCGCAGGAACTGAGTACGATGGTGTCTTGATGGACAATTTGTCAAGTATCGACTAGGGACATTTAGTTTATGAACTACTAGATCAGATTTCAACGTGGTTGGCATTAAGGCACGTTGATCATAGTTCTCAATCCAACTCCATTGCTCGAATTTCCTTTTAGCCCATTGGGGACGTAAAATCAGATCTTCTTGCAATATGCCTGCTCGATGAGTGAAATTATGGCTTCCAAATACCTAGCTACAGCCAAACCCTTTCTATTCATGCACCATGTAGGAAGCCCGTTTAGAAGCCAGATTTGTTGCTCTAAATCGTTTGACTACCTAGATTAAAAATGGACACATGAATTGCTAACTTCTAGTTTTTAATGTAAACCTTGAAATTAGTCAACAGCATAATGAAATGGATAGAAGATGCCCTCTGTGCCTCTCTCTCAAAATAGTCAGAGAGTAAGGTTAAGTTGGCGTTTTACTGTACATAAGGAGAAGTTGCCCATTTCAGCAAACCGAAGCAAAGCAGGTGGTTCCTTCTATCTCTTCTGGGTTAGTATGAACGTGCATGATCATTGATAAAGCTGCCTAACACTGTACAGTGCTTGACATTTGCATGCCTTGCATACATCAAACCACTACTAGCTGGTCTACATAGGGGGGCTCCATTTACCCTCCATTTACCTTGTGGAAATTGTCCAAAGGATAGAAAATAGCCAGTGACTGGGTCTCATAGCCATGGAGAACTGCCTGTAGTAGCTTCTTAATGTCAGTGCCATCAAACATAATAATGGTCTTTGTTGCCACAAAGAACGTCCATACATGGGAATGGTGATGGAATTTCTTTACTTTTTTTAAAGGTCACAGGAGTACACATACCCATCGCATCTGCACCACACATCAGCAGCCTCGCTGTTACACTTCAGACTTCCCCGCGGGCATCCTTGCAAAATACAACTTCTTTACAGGCTCCTCTATGGTCCAGGTACAAGCTACCATGGCGTCTGTACAAACTTCGACGCACTCCAGGTCACCTGACACGTCTTGTACGTGGAAGACGTACAGCAAGCCATGCCCCTTTTACGACTATAAAACCACCGTCTTCCAAGGGGCTCGTTGCTGCTAATTAGCGTTACCAGCTACACGCGGTTTTTGTACCGTTACCTCTTCGTGTTTCCTTACACAAATCCTTATCTGAACTCCTGGTTTTGACCCTTTGCCTGAATTTTGGATTGCCTCGTCTCATCCTTTATTCCTGTCGTGCTCACCTGGTTGTTGGACTCGGAACGCTACTGGATACGGCTCTCTTCTTTGGCGGTTCTTCCCAGCTGCCGCTCTGCTCTTCAATTGCCGTCTTCTATCCGGATCATCTCAACAGCTACTCAGCTATACTCGTGTACTCAGGTACATACCTATTGCCTTCCTTGGATATTGACTTCTGTTGGATTCTGGGACATTGAGTGACTTTTCTTGTGATTGTTCTTAAGTGCACATGAACGCCCTCGTGAACTGCACCAACCCGGCACTAGTGCGTCCCTCGTGCCGTTCGGGGTTACTTACCTGTACTAACTTCCCTGTTTGTTATTTTCTCCTGTCGTTGTCTTCAGAATCCTGGACGCCTCTTACTCTACTATCTTATTTCAGGTCAGTGATTATCAATCCTATAGCTATACTGGGAACCGATACTGAATTAGTTTAATTCCACTCATTTGTGTTATTCTTTATTTAGAACATTCCCAGGGAAATTCAACTCTACTCCAATATCTATATAGGTAGTTGTCCCATCATTTCATCTGTTCTAATTACTTGCATAATATCAACACTGTCTAATATCTTGGTATTCTTTTGCAGCATTGGTATTGGCGGTGTGTGTTCTCCCCGCTCTTTTATTCAATTGACATCTCTGTCTGTTCTAACTAAAACAGCAGAGAGGTACATTGTGGAAAAGACACCCTCTTTGAGGAAGCCTGAGTCTTGTACTCAGGGGAGCTGGGATGGAAGACTGAGTTTGGAATCTTATACCACCAACATCTCCAAGGTCATTATCTCTGTATCTTCGACCTACTCGGAGTGGTGAGTAACAGAATTAGCAGCCTTAAAAAATGTCCACAGAGGCCAGTGATGCTTTGAATCAAATCGTGCAAATGGTCACGGATCTACGTACCGACTTGACCAATGCACAAGAAGCACTGCGCCAACGCATGGACGCCATTCAGTCTTTGGTTACCATACCAGCGTCACAGATGGCTGGTGCTGCAGCTACAGCATCAGGTTCAGGGTTTCCACCTCCACAGCAGGAATCAAACCCGATCATGCTTACCACCCAGTTCCCTCTAGCTCCTCCTGAATGCTTCCTAGGCGATCCTAAACAATACCGAACCTTCATTAATCAATGCAAATTGCATTTTCTGTGTCGCCCCGCCTCATTTCCCACGTCTACAACCAAAGCGGCTTTTGTTTTGTCTCATTTGGGAGGCACCGCAGCCGCATGGGCTAACCCGTTGTTGGAATCTAATAGTCATGTTCTTTACAATTGTGATGCCCTTCTTGCTATGATGAGTAAAGTATTTGATACACGTTATACTACTCAAGCTACTGATTTGGAACTTTTAAAACATCGACAAGGAAACAATTCTTTATTTGGCACGATTCAATCAGTTGGCAGCAGAAACTGACTGGCCTGAAGAAAAGAAGACAGCTGTCTTCTATCAAGGCCTCTCAGATGAATTAAAGGACATCCTCTCCACTGTTCCTGTAGTTCCCGCGGCATTCGGGGAACTGCTAGACTTAGTCCTTCAGATTGATGCTCGCAAGTCCGAAAGACGCAGTGAAAAGAAAACAGCATTATTCAGCACGGTTTCAGCAGAGGCCTCGTCTTCGTCATCTCCTGCGCCTGAACCCATGCAGATTGGGGCGGTTAGGGGGCCACGTACCCCAGCTCAACGAGAATATCGTCGATCACACAATCTCTGCATGTATTCTGGGGCCTCTGATCACTTATTACCTGAGTGTACCAAAAAACCTAAAAGAAAGGCAGGAAACGCCAAATCCCGACAGTAGACGGAGTCCCTATGTCGGGAAACTCACCCTTGGACTCTACATTACAGAATCCGAGTCATTTAGTCCGCCTACCAGTTACATTTTCCTTAGATCATGGTGTTTTATTCCAGACAACAGCTGTGATCGATTCAGGAGCAACAGGTAATTATTTTGATCAGTGTTTTGCCGCCATGTCAAGAATACCACTGGTTCGCAAAACTATACCTGAAACAGTGAATTCAGTGGATGGTTCACTTCTTGTCTCAGGAATGGTTACTCACCAAACAGTTCCACTACATATGAGCACTGATGAAGGCCATACTGAAGACATATCCTTTGATATCATTAAAGCACCAGCTTACAAAGTCATTCTGGGGATTCCATGGTTGAAACTTCATTATCCTGCCATCGACTGGTCGACATCCCAGATTCAGTTTCCTTCCAATATGTGCAACACTCGATGTACCACATTACTCGGAATTGCACATGATAGCCCAGTCAGGGCGCTAGTTTTGCCTACGATGCATATTGGAGCTGTCTCAAAAAACGTTTCCTCTGTGATACCTTCTCAATATGCAGATTACACAGATGTTTTTGACAAAGGGATGGCGGAGACTCTACCCCCACATAGAGCTTATGATTGCCCAATAGACCTAATTCCGGGATTAAAAATACCATCCGGCAGAGTATACTCCCTCACTCTCAAAGAAGACTAAGTCCTTAAAGATTACATAGACAAGGCTTTGACCATGGGATTTATTCGTTCTTCCAAATCACCAATTTCATCACCACTTTTCTTTGTTCCTAAGAAGGAAGGGGATCTACGTCCTTGTATTTATTATCGTGCTTTGAATGCAGCAACCATAAAAAACCAGTATCCTCTTCCTCTGATTTCTGTCCTTCTGGATCAATTGGGTTCTTCCAAAATATTCACTAAGCTTGATCTCAGAGGAGCTTACAATCTCGTCCGCATAAGAGAGGGGGGCGAATGGAAGACCGCATTTAAAACATGTTACGGTCTATTTGAGTATCTTGTCATGCCTTTAGGCTTATGTAATGCCCCAGCCACCTTTCAAGCTTTCATGAATGATCTATTTTTCGATATTCTTGATCAATTTGTTGTTGTCTACCTGGATGACATTTTGATTTACTCTCAAAACCAGGAAGACCATGAAAAACATGTCAAGACAGTACTCCAACGTCTGAGAGAACATAGATTGTTGTTAAAGCCGAAAAGTGCATATTTCATGCCTCAGAGGTAGAATTTCTGGGATATGATCTTACTAACAATGGTGTGCGCATGAGTCAATCCAAAATTAGTGCGATCCTGGAATGGCCTGTGCCCAATTCACTCAAATCATTACAATCATTCCTGGGATTTGCACATTTCTATAGACACTTCATCAATGGTTTTTCAGAAATATCTGCACCACTTACCTCTCTGACAAGTGCCAAAGTACCATTTGTATGGTCTTCAGAAGCTCAGAGAGCCTTTGATCAATTAAAATCAGCATTCACTTCCGCTCCTGTCCTCAAACATCCTGATCCTGAGCTTCCTTTTTTTGTTGAAGCTGATGCTTCAGGTTATGCCATTGGGGCGGTATTGTCTCAAACCTGTCCGCATTCGGGAGAGATCCATCCTGTTGCCTATTTCTCTCGTAAATTGACAGCTTACGAAAAGAATTACTCCATCACAGAACGCAAACTTTTAGCCATCAGAGACGCATTCTTGGAATGGAGGCATCATCTTTTGGGGGCCAAACACCTTGTAACTGTATACTCTGATCACCGCAGTCTGTTAGCCTTCAAATCTATGAAATGTCTTACAGCTAGACAGGCGCGGTGGCATTTATTCTTTTCACAATATCAATTCGTTATCACATACCGTCCTGCTAAAGCCCAAGTTCCGTCTGATATTCTCTCACGCTTACATGCGGATGGTCAGTCTCAACAGCTCGAAGCTCTTCCTCTTCTACCAAACAAGGTTGTTTGTGGTTGTTCGGTTCCAACCCTCTTTGCGTTCAATCATCCTTGATTGGGTTTCAAAACATCCAAAAGAGATCATTGACCTCAATCTAGAAATCATTCAAGGTATGCCATTCATTCAAGGCCGTGTCTACATACCCTCAGGTCAAGCTAGAGAATTAGCTCTTCAGTGGTCTCACGATTCCTTGATTGCTGCACATCCAGGAAGTCAAAAAAACTCTTGAAACCTTACGGCGTTGGGCTTGGTGGCCTTCCATGGTTCGTGATGTAAAGGATTACATTTTGACTTGTTCCATATGCACTCAGTGTAAAACTTCTAGAGCCAAACCAGTTGGATTGTTGCAACCTCTTCCTGTGCCGTACAAACCTTGGCAGATACTGTCAATGGATTTCATTGTGGAACTTCCTGACGTTCAGGGCTATGACACTATTTGGGTAATCGTTGATTACTTTACTAAATATGCATTGTTCATACCTTGTTCGGGTTTACCTGCAGCTCCAGAATTGGCTAAACTGTTCTTGACGAATGTGTTTCGTTTCTTTGGCTTACCCTCGGTTATTGTTTCCGATCGTGGCACCCAATTTACGTCACGATTCTGGAAGGCTCTTACAGCTTCTTTGGGTATTGAGGACAGGTATTCCTCGGCTTATGGGTTGAGGTGAACGTGCACCACCTAGGTTGATGTGTTGGTTAATCGGTTAGTTCAATGTAAATGCGATTCAAGACGGGGTGCAAACCCGCTGGTAAGGTGCCTCCGTGAAGTAGCACGCTAAAGTATACGAAAAAAGTGGACCAAGGCCGTGAGGCCAGCGGTGCGGGCTGCACTCCCAATAACCACAGAGTGGTATAACTGTTTTCAGTCGGTCAATCGGAGGTAATAATCATTCAAATACTCTGTTAATATATATAAAGAAATAGAGTTTAATTTCCTTAGTGCTCTACAGTTATGTATCACTGTTTTAGCAGATGCCTCACATGAGCCCGAATTGGCCTATGCATTTCGGAGTCAATATCCTTCCTCAGGGCCAGCTCATGTAGTATTCAATGTGTCAAAAACCTATCATCGGTTTCAGTCTAAGTCCCACAATGTACATTATATATATATGTCAGGCATACATCGTATAAATGGCATTCAGAATGGTGGTGCAGCATTAATTAATCATACAGAGAGTATTATGGTAAACAGTAGTTACATTGTGAATAGAACAAAGGCATAAGTAGGCAGTAAGGTGCAAAATCATCATGATTAACATTCCGAATGAGGCCAGTGAATTTTCACAGCGTCAGCATTTGATCATATCAGCCACCATCATCATCAAGTTAAAGTGTCACATGTGTAAGAATACAAAGCACATCATTTAGATTATGATGATTGTAATATAAAATCATGAAATATAGCCCATACATATGTGCCGAGTCGCGGAAGTACGAAAAAAGAAGAAAGAAGATGGTATTCCTCGGCTTACCATCCTCAAACGGATGGGCAGACTGAGAGAACTAATGCTACCATCGAACAGTATCTACGCTGTTTATGCCTTCAGTACCAACAGTCTTGGTTTACTTCTTTACCTTATGCAGAATTTGCATATAACAACTCTATGCATACATCAACTGGAGTTTCTCCCTTTTTTGCTCTGTATGGTGGTCATCCTAGGGCACTTCCACTTGATCCGGTATTACCGGCCATTAATCCTGCAGCAAAAGATTGCATCAGAGATCTCGATAAGATTAATCGGGACGTACGCTGTCATTTACTCCGAGCTCAAGATCGTGCCAAGAAGTTTGCCGATGTACATCGATCACCTGCTCCAGTCTATCGCAGTGGCATGAAGGTGTGGTTATCGTCCTGCAATTTGCAAATTGCATGCAAACGCTCGCTTCTGCCTAAATTTGTGGGGCCTTATGTCATTACTGATGTCATCAATCCTGTGGCAGTTAAGCTTTCTCTGCCAAGATCTTGGCGCATACATCCAGTCTTTCACGTCTCCTTGATCAAGCCTTTCATCCCTGGGACCCGTCTGCCTACTCGTCCTTCGCCGATCTTGGTGGATGGTGAGAAGGAATATGAGGTCTCGCGTATCCTGGACTGCAGGGTGTCTAGGGGTACGTTGTTCTACCTCGTGGACTGGAAGGGGTATGGGCCTGAGGATCGTACTTGGGAGCCACTCTCCAATTTGCATTGTCCGGTTCTTCTGAGGAGTTTCCATTCCGCCAGGGGGTTGCCGGTGTCTTTGGGGGAGGATGCTGTTACACTTCAGATTTCCCCGCGGGCATCCTTGCAAAATACAACTTCTTTACAGGCTCCTCTATGGTCCAGGTACAAGCTACCATGGCGTCTGTACAAACGTTGACGCACTCCAGGTCACCTGACACGTCTTGTACGTGGAAGACGTACAGCAAGCCACGCCCCTTTTACGACTATAAAACCACCGTCTTCCAAGGGGCTCGTTGCTGCTAATTAGCGTTACCAGCTAAACGCGTTTTTTGTACCGTTACCTCTTCGTGTTTCCTTACACGAATCCTTATCTGAACTCCTGGTTTTGACCCTTTGCCTGAATTTTGGATTGCCTTGTCTCCTCCTTTATTCCTGTCGTGCTCACCTGGTTGTTGGACTCGGAACGCTACTGGATACGGCTCTCTTCTTTGGCGGTTCTTCCCAGCTGCCGCTCTGCTCTTCAATTGCCGTCTTCTATCCGGATCATCTCAACAGCTATTCAGCTAAACTCGTGTACTCAGGTACATACCTATTGCCTTCCTTGGATATTGACTTCTGTTGGATTCTGGGACATTGAGTGACTTTTCTTGTGATTGTTCTTAAGTGCACATGAACGCCCTCGTGAACTGCACCAACCCGGCACTAGTGCGTCCCTCGTGCCGTTCGGGGTTACTTACATGTACTAACTTCCCTGTTTGTTATTTTCTCCTGTCGTCGTCTTCAGAATCCTGGACTCCTCTTACTCTACTATCTTATTTCAGGTCAGTGATTATCAATCCTATAGCTATACTGGGAACCGATACTGAATTAGTTTAATTCCACTCATTTGTGTTATTCTTTATTTAGAACATTCCCGGGGAAATTCAACTCTACTCCAATATCTATATAGGTAGTTGTCCCATCATTTCATCTGTTCTAATTACTTGCATAATATCAACACTGTCTAATATATTGGTATTCTTTTGCAGCATTGGTATTGGCGGTGTGTGTTCTCCCCGCTCTTTTATTCAATTGACATCTCTGTCTGTTCTAACTAAAACAGCAGAGAGGTACATTGTGGAAAAGAGCCCCTCTTTGAGGAAGCCTGAGTCTTGTACTCAGGGGAGCTGGGATGGAAGACTGAGTTTGGAATCTTATACCACCAACATCTCCAAGGTCATTATCTCTGTATCTTCGACCTACTCGGAGTGGTGAGTAACACTCCAACTCCAAAAGCCATTCATACATATGCATTCCAAAATTGATTGCACATAAACTTATCTTGAATTTCAAAAATACCTCCAGCTCCATTCGCATCTCACGGCCCCATAAGCAGTAATGCCACACTATTTCTTTGTTTATAAAGAGTGTACATGCCAAGTTAGGGGCTTGCCCAACAGACCTATACAATCTCAACACATTCTTGTAGGATCTGGTGGTCTATTGTTGCAACATGCAAGCAGTTTTATGGAATTGCAGTCAATGTACATGTTCACTGGCTGCCAATCCTAGCAATTTGAAATGGAGGGTAGATGTAAATCAAGGCTAAATACCTTAGGCGAGGACTCGCAACAATTTCATTTAGAGGTGATGGCACCAGCAGAATTGTCTGTCTGTGAAAGAATCAGACCAGAGGTTGGAAAAGTCTAAACATTTTCTTCATTTGGGGAGGAGGTTTGGCAACTACTTTTCATTTTGTAAATAGATTTGTAAACCAATTGTCAGTTGGAAGAAGTCAGCGATTGCGGGACTATTAAAGATTTGGAACTGTTGTAGGTCTTGTTGTAGCTATAAAATATGGGTGAACTGAGGAACTATTAGTTGGGGTGGGACGGGTGGAAGGTGGGGGGGACAATCGAAGGTTGCCACAGCCCTTTTATTACAGGGAGTGTTGTGCTTCAGGCAGATTTCAAGTACTTGGGCAGGACTCTGAAGAACTAGGCATGCTCTTTTGCAATTTGCTTTCGAATACTTTGCTTGACTAGTATCCCTTTGTGGCTATCAAAATGATGGCTGTGTAGAACTCAAGGTGGTGCAGGTAGGTTGCTTTTATTTTATTTTTGTTGCTATTTCTTTTTCTTTAAGTCATATACAGTTCTATTTAACTATTTCATATGTGGCAACAAGGAATGAAGAGACTGACCAAGTGGTGCCATAGTGGTTGCTATAGACTTTTATTAAATGATAAACCAAACCTGTCTATCCCTAACTCTAAAGAGATTTCCCTACCTAAACTAAAGAAACTTGGGTGCTCGTCAAGATGTCTGTGTGAGTCGAAACAAAAAGGCACTGTCCCAGTCACAAAAGCTCGTACTCTATCCCTGTTACTACAACAAAACAGCATAAAGTCCAGCTACTGTTCGTAATACAGGAAAATGGCTCCCTTCTCATGGATGCAAAGCGTCTAAACGCCTCTCATTGTTCAAAACAAACGTTCCATAAATGTTCTGTGTTCTCCGTAACCCAACAGAAAATCAAACAATCACATAAATGTTCTCCCGGAGCAATGAGAATGACTCCCTTTTCCTAGCTGGTTGCCCCTATCTTTCCCAGTTCTTAACAAGGTTTGTAGCTCCCTTTTGGAGGTTTTCAACATCAACTGGAGTTTCTCCCTTTTTTGCTCTGTATGGTGGTCATCCTAGGGCACTTCCACTTGATCCGGTATTACCGGCCATTAATCCTGCAGCAAAAGATTGCATCAGAGATCTCGATAAGATTCATCGGGACGTACGCTGTCATTTACTCCGAGCTCAAGATCGTGCCAAGAAGTTTGCCGATGTACATCGATCACCTGCTCCAGTCTATCGCAGTGGCATGAAGGTGTGGTTATCGTCCTGCAATTTGCAAATTGCATGCAAACGCTCGCTTCTGCCTAAATTTGTGGGGCCTTATGTCATTACTGATGTCATCAATCCTGTGGCAGTTAAGCTTTCTCTGCCAAGATCTTGGCGCATACATCCAGTCTTTCACGTCTCCTTGATCAAGCCTTTCATCCCTGGGACCCGTCTGCCTACTCGTCCTTCGCCGATCTTGGTGGATGGTGAGAAGGAATATGAGGTCTCGCGTATCCTGGACTGCAGGGTGTCTAGGGGTACGTTGTTCTACCTCGTGGACTGGAAGGGGTATGGGCCTGAGGATCGTACTTGGGAGCCACTCTCCAATTTGCATTGTCCGGTTCTTCTGAGGAGTTTCCATTCCGCCAGGGGGTTGCCGGTGTCTTTGGGGGAGGATGCTGTTACACTTCAGATTTCCCCGCGGGCATCCTTGCAAAATACAACTTCTTTACAGGCTCCTCTATGGTCCAGGTACAAGCTACCATGGCGTCTGTACAAACGTTGACGCACTCCAGGTCACCTGACACGTCTTGTACGTGGAAGACGTACAGCAAGCCACGCCCCTTTTACGACTATAAAACCACCGTCTTCCAAGGGGCTCGTTGCTGCTAATTAGCGTTACCAGCTAAACGCGTTTTTTGTACCGTTACCTCTTCGTGTTTCCTTACACGAATCCTTATCTGAACTCCTGGTTTTGACCCTTTGCCTGAATTTTGGATTGCCTTGTCTCCTCCTTTATTCCTGTCGTGCTCACCTGGTTGTTGGACTCGGAACGCTACTGGATACGGCTCTCTTCTTTGGCGGTTCTTCCCAGCTGCCGCTCTGCTCTTCAATTGCCGTCTTCTATCCGGATCATCTCAACAGCTATTCAGCTAAACTCGTGTACTCAGGTACATACCTATTGCCTTCCTTGGATATTGACTTCTGTTGGATTCTGGGACATTGAGTGACTTTTCTTGTGATTGTTCTTAAGTGCACATGAACGCCCTCGTGAACTGCACCAACCCGGCACTAGTGCGTCCCTCGTGCCGTTCGGGGTTACTTACATGTACTAACTTCCCTGTTTGTTATTTTCTCCTGTCGTCGTCTTCAGAATCCTGGACTCCTCTTACTCTACTATCTTATTTCAGGTCAGTGATTATCAATCCTATAGCTATACTGGGAACCGATACTGAATTAGTTTAATTCCACTCATTTGTGTTATTCTTTATTTAGAACATTCCCGGGGAAATTCAACTCTACTCCAATATCTATATAGGTAGTTGTCCCATCATTTCATCTGTTCTAATTACTTGCATAATATCAACACTGTCTAATATATTGGTATTCTTTTGCAGCATTGGTATTGGCGGTGTGTGTTCTCCCCGCTCTTTTATTCAATTGACATCTCTGTCTGTTCTAACTAAAACAGCAGAGAGGTACATTGTGGAAAAGAGCCCCTCTTTGAGGAAGCCTGAGTCTTGTACTCAGGGGAGCTGGGATGGAAGACTGAGTTTGGAATCTTATACCACCAACATCTCCAAGGTCATTATCTCTGTATCTTCGACCTACTCGGAGTGGTGAGTAACACTCCAACTCCAAAAGCCATTCATACATATGCATTCCAAAATTGATTGCACATAAACTTATCTTGAATTTCAAAAATACCTCCAGCTCCATTCGCATCTCACGGCCCCATAAGCAGTAATGCCACACTATTTCTTTGTTTATAAAGAGTGTACATGCCAAGTTAGGGGCTTGCCCAACAGACCTATACAATCTCAACACATTCTTGTAGGATCTGGTGGTCTATTGTTGCAACATGCAAGCAGTTTTATGGAATTGCAGTCAATGTACATGTTCACTGGCTGCCAATCCTAGCAATTTGAAATGGAGGGTAGATGTAAATCAAGGCTAAATACCTTAGGCGAGGACTCGCAACAATTTCATTTAGAGGTGATGGCACCAGCAGAATTGTCTGTCTGTGAAAGAATCAGACCAGAGGTTGGAAAAGTCTAAACATTTTCTTCATTTGGGGAGGAGGTTTGGCAACTACTTTTCATTTTGTAAATAGATTTGTAAACCAATTGTCAGTTGGAAGAAGTCAGCGATTGCGGGACTATTAAAGATTTGGAACTGTTGTAGGTCTTGTTGTAGCTATAAAATATGGGTGAACTGAGGAACTATTAGTTGGGGTGGGACGGGTGGAAGGTGGGGGGGACAATCGAAGGTTGCCACAGCCCTTTTATTACAGGGAGTGTTGTGCTTCAGGCAGATTTCAAGTACTTGGGCAGGACTCTGAAGAACTAGGCATGCTCTTTTGCAATTTGCTTTCGAATACTTTGCTTGACTAGTATCCCTTTGTGGCTATCAAAATGATGGCTGTGTAGAACTCAAGGTGGTGCAGGTAGGTTGCTTTTATTTTATTTTTGTTGCTATTTCTTTTTCTTTAAGTCATATACAGTTCTATTTAACTATTTCATATGTGGCAACAAGGAATGAAGAGACTGACCAAGTGGTGCCATAGTGGTTGCTATAGACTTTTATTAAATGATAAACCAAACCTGTCTATCCCTAACTCTAAAGAGATTTCCCTACCTAAACTAAAGAAACTTGGGTGCTCGTCAAGATGTCTGTGTGAGTCGAAACAAAAAGGCACTGTCCCAGTCACAAAAGCTCGTACTCTATCCCTGTTACTACAACAAAACAGCATAAAGTCCAGCTACTGTTCGTAATACAGGAAAATGGCTCCCTTCTCATGGATGCAAAGCGTCTAAACGCCTCTCATTGTTCAAAACAAACGTTCCATAAATGTTCTGTGTTCTCCGTAACCCAACAGAAAATCAAACAATCACATAAATGTTCTCCCGGAGCAATGAGAATGACTCCCTTTTCCTAGCTGGTTGCCCCTATCTTTCCCAGTTCTTAACAAGGTTTGTAGCTCCCTTTTGGAGGTTTTCACAATCTCTACGTTTTGCGCAAGTCTTGATCGACCCCACTGGGGCGATAAAGCTGTTCCTAGAGTCCTTCTAGAGTCTAAAGTACCACGCTTTTCTGGTACTGCCTGGAAACTGTATCACAAACTGATTTACGGTTTTCTCTATTTTATGGTTCACAGTCTCGTACCTTCCCGGTCCCCTCCCGGACTTGTGCATGTTCCCTTTATCTTCCCTTTATCTTATCGAGAACTCTTCACCGGTTTCGCAAAGGGGACACTGGCATACACTTCTTAGTTCAACTTCTTCTTTAGGAGTCATCTGTGTCTCGCCTTTCTCCATCTTGAGTTATGGTGGACCGCTCCGGCGTAGCTGTCGGATCCCTTAGTCCCGCAGTGACAGATTATGCCTCGTCCAAGGTCTCAATCTCCTGACGGTCATCTATGCGTCTCTGCTATAGGCTTCGGTAGGTGGTCTCGGCACCATTGTCGGACCAAACGGTCCACCCACTACAGGTCGTACCACCACCTCTGTCTCTGCATGTTTATCATGCCGATTCCCAACCGACTCGCAAGACACTTCCTGGACGTCCCACTATTTCTCTTCTCAGCCTTGGAGAAGAGCCCACTCCAGTCTCCCAAATCCCTTTGCCCTCTTTCTAGGCTTTGAGGCTTTGATGTGGCCTCAGTTGCACGGTTCTCCCTCTGGTTGCATCACATATTCCATCTTGCCAGAACTGCACAAACCATTGCCGGACGGGTCAGAGGATGATGAAAAACAGTCCAAATTTGCTGTTAAGTTTAAATAGCTGAGACGGCCCCAGCGTAAGGTCCTTCCAATTGACAGCTGCTGCTCCAACCTTCGTCCCACTCCAATTCATCCAGGCTGCTGGGAGCGACACCCTCTTCCCGCCTGCACTCCCCCCTGCACCCCCAGAGGGTGCCCAATTTCATTCATTGAATTGAACTGGTGAGGCCTTTACATGATGGCTGCCCAACGCTCAGCACAATAGCACAATAACAGCTGATCTGTTCAGTTCTTGTGATTCCCAACTTGCACCCTGATTGGCTGAGCATTATTACTTTTCCGGGACCTTCGCCGGAGCCGGCAGGCGTTTGCTGGCCCCCTCAAGGGCCAACCTACTTAAGGCATGTTGCTCCCGTGCCTTTTCTTTTCATTCATCCTGGCTGCTTGGCGAGACACCATCTTCCCACCCACACTTTGGAGGCACCTGTCTGCCAGATAAAGCCCATTGGCCATATACTTTGCCAAAAACCCTGCCTAGATTTATGCAACGCCTCCTCACAAATGTGCACCTCCATTGTGGCTCACCACCATGTGGCACACATCCATGTAGTCCTTGATTGACTGCCTCCCTCTATGGTGACCGCTTAGTCCTTGCTATCCTACTTCGGAAGATCCCAAAGCCATGCTCTCCTCTAACTTTCTTAGATCATCTTTTACCTCTGCAACTGCCTTTTACATGCATATTTTACCAGCTATCTATCAGCCATCTTGCGTGTCCAGCCAAATGCTGCCTCCCACGTGTGAGCCTGTTACTCAAATTGCTCTTCCTGCTGTATGATCTACCTTGAAGGTGAGCCCAACAACTGTGCATCCATTTTGTGCTGCTTTGTAGTACTTTTTGTAAAATTTGAATTGAGGTGTGCCTTACATCCGTGCATCCTCCTGCCTCCTTTTGTAGCTAGGCCTCCTGGTGAGTTTGCCCATGCATTGTGCAGCCTCTCCAACTACCTCTTTTCCTCCACCTCAATGACACTCTCTTTCTCTCTCTCCCATCTATTCTAACTGTTACTCTATCACCTATCCCTACTCTGTCACAAAGTCTGTAAGAATAAAAGTTTAAAAAAAGATCTCTTGGCCTCTAATCCTGGCCTACCTATCGCTAACACCTGTGTTAGTACTACTTCCAGACAGACTATCACTGATATCCTCTGCTCTGTCCCCACTCAAGACCTTTAGACCTCCCATCTGATCTCTACCCTCTCCCCCTTTTCCTCTTCACCTATTAATGGTGGCACTAGATGGGAAGTTCTCTTGTCACACTTCTCATCCTCTAGGTCCATCATTAATGTTTATCACAATGGCACTGTCATGGCCATGGGTCCTCAACCCAACCCTCATCAACTTCGTACTTTCTCCTGCTACCCCTCCTTACTCTCTCTCTCTCTGTACCTCCTTCACCACCTCCGATGGGTGTACCACCTGGCTGTACCCCTTCTCAGAAAACCTTCAAAGGTGGTGACCGGCTAAATGTAGCCACTCTAAACACTAGATCTGTTGTCAAACGATCTGCTGTCAAACATTCTTCTGACATCTGCCTCCTCCTTGAAGACTTTGAGCTCGGCGTCCTCACTCTCACTGAGACGTGGTTCAATGGCAGCTCTCACTGCTTTTGACTCCCTCCTTCCTGACAGCTACAAGATCCTCTCCAACCCTCGGTCCAACCGACCTGTCGGTGGAGTAGCCCTGATCTTCCCTGAGTGGATCCCTGCTTGTCTCATACACACCCAACATTGCTCTTCCTTTGAAAGTCTTGTCTGCAAGCTTGGTGTTTTTCCGACTCTCTGAACCTTGACACGATCTAGAGGCACCCTGGCTCTGTGTCTAACTTCTTATCTGAATGGGCCGACTTCTACCTCTAAACTACTCCTCGTTGGTGACTTCAATATCCACCTTGACCCCACTGTTCCTGCCTCTTCACTCTTCTGTGATCTCTGTACCTCTCTCCCTCACTACCTCCCTAGTGGCCCTACCCACTCTGTCGTACACTCTTGATGCCTTCATCCCTGCTGATCTTCTGCACTCCAATCCTCTCACTACCCCTCTCACCTGGTCTGACCACCCTCTCCTCTCCTCTCTCATCTGGGACCTCTCGGCCTTCTGACTGAGCCTCCACCAGCACTGCCTGCCTCCTTTGCGGTCATCCAACCAATGAAACGAGTGTTAGCTGCTGCGTTTGACTCTACCTTCATCCCTCCTCCTTCCCCTTCTCTTGACTAACCCACTGACGCTATCTCTAACACTCTTGACATTCTTGCTGCTGTTACGAGCATCTGCCTGAAACCTGTAAGACTCTGATCTAGCCACTCTGAAACACAAGTGCAGAGTTGCTGAACGGAAGTGGCAGACCTCGTGCTCATCCTCCGATAAGCTTGCCTGTCTCCTACTGCAAAGGCAATACCATCTCTCTATACGTTCCAAAAAGGGGGCCCACATTCAGGCACATATCTCTGGAGGCTCTAACAACACACTGAACTCTTCAAATTCACCCCCTCCTTTTCATGCCCTCTGTATTGCACTGGCCACCCATTTCACCTCTAAAACACAGGACATTCTGACTTCTCTCTCTCTCTTCTTCCCCTTCCTCCCCTCCTCACTCTGTCCTCCTTCCTCCCTTGGCCTCTCTTCCACCCCCACCCACTCTCTCCTCCTTCTCACCTATCGCAACAGAGGAGATCTCTAGGATAGTCTGCTCTATGAAGGTCTCATTCAAACAGGTTTCTCCCTGTTCTTCCAGAGCCACCATGCTCTTGTTGACTTCTGCAGCCACTCCTTAACATCTGGCTTTTTCCCTTCTTCACTCAAGCACTCCTTTGTGCACCCCCTCCTTAAAAAGCCTTCAACTGACCCCTTGTGTCCTGCCATGTACTGCCCTGTATCGCTACTACACCCTTCCTTGGGAAACTCTTGGAGAAGTTGGTCTTCCCACAACTGACCCCGAGTTCATTGGTTGTTAACATGCTCATCAATCTGGATTCCGAGCATCCAGAGGCACGGAAACTGTGCTCCTGAACACCCTTAAAGAATTGCTCACAAATCTTGACTAACTCTCCTGTTGGTCTCATTCTCCTTGACCTCTCTTCTGTCTTTCACACAGTTAACAATTCTATCCTCATAAACAGGCTCCAAGATACTCTTGGTATCTCAGGATTGCACTGGATTGGTTGACTCTCCTTCCTCACTGACTGCCACCCCACCCCCAAGGGGCTTCTGGGCTCCTTCTCCTCCACCACTACCCTCTCTACATGTGGTGTTCCCCAGGGCTCTATCTTCTCGTCTTGACTTTTCAACATCTACCTTGCACCTCTTGCTCACCTGAGCTCTACCTTATCTCTTCACGCGGATGACACACAACTCTTCTTCAAGGGCCCCCTCTTCCTCTTGCCCTTCCTCCTCCATCATCCCTGACTGCCTGTCTGCTATTCAGTCTTGGTGCACCTCCAATGATCTCTGTCTTAATGCCAATAAGACTGAGATTCTTCCTATCGGGACACCTGCTCTCCGTCTCCCGCCTGCAGTCTGGCCACCACCTATGGGCTCACCTCCCTCTTCTTCCACTGCGGCTAAAAATCTTGGAGTCATCTTCGACTCTTCTCTCTCCTTTACTCCTCAAATCTTGGATATTGCCAAGAAGGCCCACTTTCAACTTCACCTCCATAGAGGCATATTCTCCTTTTTCTCACCTTCCTCCAGACGCTCAACATCACTAGAGCCCTAGTCCTCTCCAGGCTGGATTACTGTAACGGCCTCTTCCTCACCTGCCTCTTTCTTCACCCCATCCTCTTCAACTAATCCAGAATAGGGCTGTGAGACTTATCCTTTGCCTCAAGGCCTGGGACTGTATCTCCAGCTCTAAAATCTCTCCACTGGCTCCTGGTTACTGCAAGGATCAAATTCAAGACACTTTGCATCATCAACAAGGCTATCTGGGGCCTGGCACCATACTACCTACAGCTCCCTCTTACTAAATGCTCTCCTTCCAGATCCCTTCGATCCTCTGGCTCCAACTCTGCTGATCAAACGTTTCTCTAAGCTGAGGGCTCGGGGAAGATCTCTCCTCTGCTGGCTCCCTCCTGTGGAACAGTCTCTCTCTCTCTCTCTCTCTCTCTCCACCCTGCACTTACGTGCTGCCCCACTCAACAGGCACCTCTTGTACTGCCCCCCTGGGGAACCCTATTTGCACTTACCCACAGCAGCCTTTTCTCTGTCACTGCACTTGCACGTTCTGAATGTCACAAGGCCTAGTAGAACCGCTGTTTGCTTTATTATTTATTCATTGTCTTTTCCATTGTTTATTTACTCCCTTGTTGCCTTCCCTTTGCCGTGTGGTATTTTGAAACACTGTCTTGTTGTACAAGCGCCTTATAAATAACAAATACAAAAAGAAATAAAAATGTAGCCTTTTTGAGCGCTTCTTCGTCTCATCACTTAGGTCATTAGGTGGTTCGATATTTCATAATAACACATAGTTTCGGAGGTGATCTTTTGTTGATGAGATGTGTGTGTTATCGTCAGCCTACTGTAAGGAACTCTTGGTGGCAACAGTAAAGACAGACACAAGTGATCACAGTTCAAGGGTGTTTATTAAACTGTAAAGGAACATTGGAAAAACACCTAACCTAAAACTAAATCTAAGATGGCAGCACAAGAGCCTATACTAAGAAAATAACATTTTGCCAATCCTTGCGCTAAATACAAAAGAGTGTGTGATAATGATCACAAGAAAGAAAGAAGTGTACACAAATAATAAGTCGGGATGTGATAGCCGGGGTTCTCCCTTCCCCACGTTTTGAGCATGGGACAGGGTATGATATGATATGATAGGTTATTTAAAACGCGCTTAATACCCAGAGGTTTCTAAGCGCGGACCCAGGGATCGAACCTGTGTTGCTCCGTGTCGTCTTGTTTCCAAGTCGAGCACGCTCCCGCTGAGCTATCCTCCTGGGACACAATTGGACCCAATCCTCCTCGGTAGGATTCCGGAGCACAGCACATGCTCAAGCTTTCCAAGCACGAGCCAACAGTTCCGCTCTCAGCTATCAGGGACTTTGGTGGTTAAGTCTCTTTTCTACAAAAAGTCTCTTGCCTCTGAGGACCTGATGTATCCAAAATAATAAACAAAAAGTTATTTTCGCATGTACATTGGGTGATGCCTTTTCACCCCTGGATCCCCCTCTTCTGGGTTCAGACCCTTCTCAAATATCAGTCTCCCTCCATCGGGTTCACTACGGCTTCTCAAAACAATCTCCTATGTGACATTTCACACATCTTAATGTCTTTTTAAACTGTTGCCTGTGGACCTCTCGCTGCAGGGTTCACTCTTGTCAACACATTATTCATTGGAACTTTAGGCTTTGCCCCCTTTTCATCTGCATCCCTCTGTCGGGTTCACTCTTGCCAACTTTGCCAATCACACAATTCTTTAAACAGTTCTTCGATGCAGGATTCACTTCCTTTAGCTTTACAATCATTTGCTGGTCAAAGACTTGCGACTCTACAGAGGATTTTACTAGACCCCTGTATGACCACTTTGACCCCTTTCTCGCCTTTCCCAAAGACTTCTTGTAACGGTAGTTTCAACAATAGGGTCATCGGCCAGAGTTTCCCCAATGAGCACCCACGCAATGCCCGACACCGCTGTAGCTGGTTTTCCTTTCTCACATTAACAGTTTAAAAAAATATATATATTTTATTAATTTAATTTATAAACACAACCAAACAATACAAACCAAACAAGCAGTGCATATTTCAACAGTTTCATTATACTTTCTTAACTTCTAGCCACTGCTTCCCTTATCCCACCCCCCTTTACGAGTCTATTGCTTTAAACATTCTGTTTCCGCAACCTGTGATACGGTCTCCTCTTCTACAGGTTCTGCCGGGTCACCTATTGACCCAAACAGCTCAGCTATCAATGATTTCCAGGCCATCAGGGACTCAGTCTCCTCCCCCCCTGTGCTACTCGCTTCTTGCCATACCATGGTTTCCGCTTCCGCCCATTTTTGCAAATCTCTCCACCACACCTCCACATTTGGCATGTGGCATGTCTTCCATCCCATGGCAATTCTCCTTTTTGCAAGCACATAAGCCAGATCCCTCAGTTTACTTACATGCTTGAGCTTCTGTGATCTTGGGAACCCCCCCAGCAAACAGGCCCATACTGTATCCACTACAATCTTGACCCCCTTTTTTCCAGTCTCCCTTTCACTTCCCTCCAAAAGCGTTCTATGACCGGGCATGACCAGAACATATGCACCATGCCCGCATTCTCCTCATCACACTTGGGGCATGCTTGCCGTCCTGCATTCTCAAACCTCGATATCCTCCAAGGCGTCATATATGCCCTATGCGTTATGTACAGTTGAATCTGTTTCAGTCTCGCATTTCTAGACACCTTCTTATGATATCCCTGCGCCCAATCCCACATCCCGTCCTCCATTGGGGCTCCAACTTCCGTTTCCCAATCTAGTCTCAACTGCGTGACCTCCTTCCCCACTTTAAACATCAGCATTTCATATAGTCTGGAAATCTCATGGCCCCCTTAAGCTATGTTGTATATCATATCTATGGTGGTATCTGATTCCTCTTCCAACACAGTTTCAGGCCATGTGCTCTTAATCCTCTGTACCATTCTATGATATGTAATATACTGGCACTCATGCAACCCAGATTCTTCCCGCAGCTCCTCAAAAGTAATACTAGAGCCCTCCCGCCAAATGTCTCCCATTGTTGCCACCCCAGCCGGTTCCCAGTGGTTCCTGAGTATCCTTCGTAGCTGCACATCTGCCCTCGTTAATGCAACCAATGGTATCTGCGGAGAGCATGGGGACGGGTTCTCCATCATCTGGCATGCCCTGCACCACATCTTCCACCCCAGTAGTATCATCATAGGGCGCCCCATAATTTCCGCCCTGGGTACCCACGTCATCTCTTTGAAATAAAATGGTGCACAATCGCGCCCGAGCTGCCTACATTCTGAGGTCTCCTCGTCAGAGAGCCATTTGGTGACATATTGTAACTGGCTTGCCACGTAGTACACCTCATAGGCAATTTTATCCCTCCTTTGTCATGGAAGTTCTGTAGCTTCCATAACGCCACTCTATATCGCGTGCCATGCCACAAAAAGTCCCTACACATGCTATTCAGTTTGGTGAAGAACTTCCTAGGAATCAGGTACGGTATATTCCCAAAATAGTGAAGGAGCCTCGGCAGAACCACCATCTTTAGCATTTGTCCCCGCCCCATCATTGCCAAGGGTAGCTTTGCCCAAAATTGCATGCACTTCTCAATGTTTTTAATGGCTACTTCTGTGTTGCACCTATGCTCCTCTTCCACGGTGTGGTATATATTTATCCCCAGGTATGCAGGGCTAGATGTGGGGGTGCCTGAGATCCAGGAATGGAGCTGGGCAACGGTTGGGGAGGGTATTGTTGGGGGAGGGATGGGTGGGAGGAAGGTGGGGGGATGGGAAGTTTGAGTGTGTGTGTGGTTATGGGGAGTTTAAGTTTTGTTTCGAGCCTATTTGGAGGAATCAGCATGTGGTACTTGCGGTGCATGAAGGGGCGTAATCGGCGAAGGATCGGGAGGGTGCTCATTAAAGACCTATGGGGGACCTCAGGATAATAACGTGGAACGTCAGGGGCCTTAACAACTATCTGAAAAGAAACAAAATCATGATGTATCTGAAAAGGCAGAAAATAGATATTGCATTACTACAGGAGACGTACTTGACGCGAGAGAAGTTGGACCTGGTTAAGAGAAAGTGGAGAGGGACCGTAGTGGGCTCGCCATACTCTGCATATGCCCGGGGGCTGTTAATCTGGGTGGCACTGCATGTCCCGTTCAAATCGATACAAGAGGTAGTTGAAACTGACGGAAGGATGGCTATATTGCGAGGGCTGGTGGATGGCAGGGAGGTATGCATAGTAAACACGTGTGCCCCCAACCAAAACACAGCAGCATATTTTAGAGCCTTGTGTACCAATCTTAGTACGTGTATAGGGAGCGCGGTGATTTGGGGTGGGGACTTTAATTGTGTTTTGGTTCCTGTGGTGGACAGATCTGATGGCAGGGTGGGTAAGCCTAGCCCAGCGGCGAGAGCGTTGCAGATGCTGTTAACTGATTTTGGCTTTACAGATGCATGGAGGATGAAACATCCCACTGACAGGGAATACTCGCACTATTCAGCCCCGCACCAGCTGCATACTAGGCTTGATTACGTCTTTGCTACAGCAGATGTGATGTCGGAGATTACTCAAATCGAATATAAGGCCAGGGTCCTCTCAGATCATTCGCCCCTGATCCTCAGATGGCAATATTGCCCCCCGACGGCGAAGATCCCTACATGGCACCTCCGAGCGGAGGCGCTCAAAGATCCAGTCTTTAGAGAAGATATAAGGGAAGAGATCACTAACTTCTTTGAAGAGAATGCTGGGAGTGTTGATTCTGTGGGCACATTATGGGAAGCTTTTAAGGTGGTGATGCGGGGGCGGCCATTGCTAAGTCAAGAGGGTTACAGGGTGGGGTCTTGGCTGACCTGCAGAGCGTGGAAACTGAGCTAGAAACAGCATTGAAGAGTGGTGATGTAGACACGGAGCTGGTACTCCAACTACAGCAACAATGTGCAGGGCATTGGGAAAGACTCTGCAATCTCAATTATAGGAAATATGTTGAGAGGCAGCACGCGGGGGGAGACAAGACAGGCCGCCTTTTGGCCTGGCTATATAAAAGCGAGACCCCTAGACATCCGATTAGGACTATTATTAGAGAGGTTGGAGACGAGGTGGCCACTCAAGAGGAGGTCAACAAAGAATTTGTGGAATATTACAGTGCGCTGTTTGGAGACGATGAGAGGGGTGACCAGCGCAAGATAATCGAAACGTTAGAAGACATAGGGCTGCCCAAGATAAGTGAAGAAGAGAGGGAGGAGTTAGATGAGCCAATCACGTTGGAGGAGTTAGAAGAGGTTGTGAAGCAGCTGCCTACCTGTAAGACCCCAGGAGCAGATGGGTTCCCCAGCAAATTCTATAAAGTATACAGAGAGGAAATCCTCCCCCCAATGCTGGACATGCTTAATGAAGCGTTTGAGATAGGACGGTTGCTTGAGTCACTCAGAGAGGCGATCATAATACCGCTGCCCAAGCCCAATAAACCAGAGCATAGATGTGGTTACTACAGGTCTCTGTCGATGCTAAACCAGGACAGCAAGATTCTCACGGCAGTCCCAGCCAATCGATTGCAGAAAGTGATTGGTAGACTCATACATCCTGATCAAACGGGTTATGTCCCGAGCAGAAACATAACACACAACCATAGGCAGCTTCACCGGGTGGTCGAATGGGGTAGTAAGAACGAGGATGAGATGGCGATAGTGTCTCTAGATGCAGTCAAAGCTTTTGACTCAGTCAAGTGGCCATGGCTATTGGCCGCTTTGGAAGGGTATGGAATGGGGCCGGGCTATATCAGGTGGGCCAAGATGTTGTATAGTGAACCGCTTGCCAGGGTCTGAACTGGAGCGGTGATATGCGAAAGATGGCAACTTGGCAGAGGCACCAGACAAGGGTGTCCCTGGTCCCCGATGCTTTACATCCTGGCCCTGGAGCCTCTGGCAGTATGCCTTAGGGCACAGTATGATGCGATTGGCATTGAGGTAGGAGGGGAGCGACACTTGATATCCTTGTACGCAGACGATTTGTTACTGTACTTGCAATACGCAGAAGAAAATCTTTTATACATACTTGAAGTGATGGAAAGGTACGCAGAGTTGTCGGGCATCTCGGTGAACCCCCAAAAGTCTGTTATATTCCCGCTAGGTAGGTATAAGGGGATCCCTGTAGAAGAACTACCGGTGCTACAGGTACCATGGGCAACTAGCTCTTTTCGCTATTTGGGCGTAGATGTATATCACACGGTGCAAGAAGAACACAGGCACAATACAGAAGTAGCCGTCGAGAAAATTAGAAACAGCATGCAGTTCTGGACAAGATTGCCCTTGGCGATGATGGGGCGGGGGGCCATGCTTAAGATGGTAGTTCTGCCCAGGCTCCTGCATTACTTTAGTAATATCCCATAGATAATACCCAAGAAGTTTTTCAGTAAATTGAACAGCATGTGTAGGGATTTTCTGTGGCACGGTACCCGAAATAGAGTGGCGTTCTGGAAACTGCAGAACTTTTATGAAAAAGGAGGTATCAGACTGCCTCATTTTGAGGTTTATTACTTGGCGGGACAGTTACAGTATGTGGCCAAGTGGCTTTCTGATAAAGTGACCCCTGAGCACAGGGTGCTTGGACAGGACTGCGCCCCGTTTTATTTGAAAGAAATTATTTGGCTGTCCGAAACTGAAATGAGGGGGCGTCCTGCGATGTTGGGGCTTGGATGGAAAATTTGGCGTAAGGCTTGTCGTTTGATGGAAGTCCTGTGCCCATGCCTCCCGCAGATACCGCTGGTTGCTTTGACAGGAGGGGATGACCAGCTGAGGGCGATTGTTAGGCCCTACTGGGAATCAGTGGGGCTGGCAACGCTAGGCGATGTTTGGCAAGAGGGATCCATTAAGGAGTTTATAGAACTCAACGAAGAAGCAGGGCTACACACGGGCCAATATGTCACGTACATTAGATTGGTGCGTAGGATTAAGAACACCTGGCCAGAGACAGTTTTGATAGAAGAACCAGATGCAGTTTTGGAAACAATATATGATATATCCGAAGGGGGTCATGAGATCTCGAGACTGTATGAGATGGTGATGGCTAAGGCGGGGAAAGATTTGACACATCTGAGACTGGACTGGGAGGCGGAAGTGGGGGCCCCGATGGAGGACGGGGTATGGGAGCGGGCCCTGGGTTATCACAAAAAAGTGTCTAGAAATGCCAGATTAAAACAAATACAGCTGTATGTAACGCATAGGGCATACATGACCCCCTTGAGGATATCCAAGTTCCAAAACGCTGGAATACAAGTGTGTCCTAAATGTAACCTATAAAATGCTGACATGACACATATGTTTTAGTCGTGCCCGATTATCATGTGCTACTAGGGAGAAGTGGCACAGAAACTGGCTGATAAAGGGGTTACTCTTGTCACAGACACGGCCTGGGCCTGCTTACTGGGCGGGTTCCCTAGGCCACGGAAACTCAAGCATATTGAGAAACTGAGAAATCTGGCGTATGTGCTTGCGAAACGCAGGATCGCCATGGGGTGGAAGAAATGCCACAAACCTAAGGTGGATGTATGGTGGAAGGACTTGCAGAAATGGGCGGAGGCTGAAACGGTGGCATGGCAAGAGGCGAGTAGCCGGGCTGATGAAGGGTAGGCGGGTACCCTGCTGGCTTGGAAAGCGTTAATAACAGAATTGTTTGGAGTAATATCAGATCCAATAGACTCCGAAGAGAACGAAACCCGGCCGCATGTGCCAAACATTGAAAGAGATTGACAAATAGGCTCACAGGGGGAGGGAGGGATAATGGGAGCAGTGCTTACGATAACTTGATGTGTAATTGAACTATTATGATTATGCTGCTTGTTTGGTTTTTGTTGTTTTTGTTTGCATAAAATCAATAAAAGAAATTAAAAAATATATATATTTATCCCCAGGTACCGAAATGTGCTAACTGCCCATGGTACTTGCAATACAGGTAATCGCTCCGATGGAATCCCCATGTACCCCCCTAATGGGAACATGCTGGACTTCCGGGGGTTCACTGCTATACCGGACAACACAGCGTATCTTTCCATCACTTCTAGGATATACTGGAGATTTTCTTCTGGGAATCGCAAGTACAGTAGCATGTCATCTGCGTATAGGGAAATCAGGTGCCGCTCCCCTTTCACCTCGATGCCTATGGTGTCATATTGTTGCCTCAGGTATATTGCTAGAGGTTCCAGGGCCAGTATGTAGAGCATTGGCGACCACAGGAATCCCTGTCTGGTACCCCTGCTGAGCTGTCACCTTCCCGATATCACAGATCCTGTCTTAACTCTAGCCAGTGGTTTGCTATATAATATTTTTGCCCACCTTACATATCTAGGCCCTAGCCCGTAGCACTCCAGGGCCGCAAGCAGCCATGGCCATTTAACTGAATCAAAGGCCTTAATTGTGTCACAATTGCCATTTCATCATACTTGTCGCTGCCACACTCAATAATTCTTTGGAGTCGCCTATGGTTATTGGTAATATTTCTATTTGGGACATAGCCCGTTTGATCCGGGTGTATTAATTTACCAATATCTTCTTAAGTCTATTTGCTAAGACAGCGGTCAATATCTTGCTGTCTTGATTCAGCATTGACAAGGGTTTGTAGAAGCCGCAGCTGTGCCCAAGTTTATTAGGTTTGGGGAGCGGTATTATGACGGCCTCTCTTAGTGACTCTGGTAAGCTTCCCGTCTCGAATGCTTCGTTTAACATCTCTAACAATGGGGGGAGGACCTCTTCCATGTATACCTTGTAAACTCGCTTGGGAGTCCGTCTGTCCCCGGGGTTTTACTAGTAGGCAACTGCCTCACCACCTCCCCTAATTCTTCTAAGGCAATCGGGGCATCTAGTTCCTCTCTCTCCTCCTCGCTTATCTTGGGCAACCCTATATCCTCCAGCGTTTCTCTCATCATAGCGCGACTACTCTCACCATCGTCCCCATATAATACCTTATAATAATCCACAATAGCTTGGTTAACTCCCTCCTGGGTGTCCTCAACGCTACCATCTTCTCTCTCTATTGTCCTGATTGTGACTCTGGGGGTCTCACTTTTATATAACCACGCCAAAAGTCTCCCCGGTTTATCTCCTCCCGCATGCTGTCTCTACGTATTTTTTATAATTGAGGTTACACAATCTATCCCAATATTCTGCACATTTTTGCTGTAGCATGAGTGTCAATTCTACCTTCTCTGCTGTATCATCTTCGCCCCTTAAAGCCTCTTCAAGTTTCTCCTCCGGCTTCTGTAGTTCAGCCAAAATCCCACCTTGTAGCGCCTTAGATTTAGCTATGGCTACCCCCCTCATCACGACTTTAAAGGCCTCCCATAGTGCTCCCGCCGAGTCCACACTCCCAGTGTTTGTTTCAAAATAATTTACAATCTCCTCCCTCAAGTCCTCCCTAAAAAGGGGTCTCTCAACGCTTCTGCTCGTAGACGCCATGTCGGGATCCTCGCTCTCGGGGGGGCAGTATTGCCATTCGAGAATCAGGGGCGAGTGGTCCGAAAGGACCCTGGCTTTATACTCTATTCGTGTAATCTCCGCTATCATTTCAGGTGATGTGAAGACATAATCCAGCCTCGTGGATAACTGCTGTGGGGCAGAATAATGTGAGTACTGCCTTTACTGGGGGTGTCTCACTCTCCATGCATCCTCCAAACCAAAGTCGCTCAGCAATGTCTGTAACGCTCTGGCCGCAGGGGCCGGTCTATCCATCTTCTCATCTGATCTGTCTACCCTCGGGTTCAGTACGCAGTTGAAGTCCCCTCCCCAGATCACCGCGCTTCCTACACATGCGCTCAGATTAGTACACAATGTTCTAATGTACGCCGCTGTGTTCTGGTTTGGGGCGTACATATTGACTATGCTTATCTCCCTATTCTCCACCAGTCCCCTCAGTATAACCATCCTCACATCTGTCTCAGCTACCACTTGCAATTGCTAAAAAGGGACATGTGGCGCCACCCAAATAAGCACTCCCCTTGCATAAGCAGAGTACGATGAGCCCACCAGCATTCCCTTCCACTTCCCAGCAATCGTGTCCATTCTCTTCCGTGTAAGGTGGGTTTCCTGCAGCAATGCAATATCTATTTTTTGCCTGCGCAGGTACAACATAACTTTGTTCCGCTTTAAATAACTGAGCCCCCGTACGTTCCATGTAACTATTTTAAGGTCACCCATGGCCTATACAACTTCCATTCCTCCTCCCACAGGTGCAGTCTGACTCTAAATTCCAATCCGATCTGTATAGGCTTGTTTCCCATTTTAAACTCCCCATAACCAAAAACACCCCAAACTTCCCGTTCCCTCCCCCTCCCACCTCCCGTCCCTTCCCCAACATCACTCCCCTCAACTGTTGCCCAGCTCCATCCCTGGATCTCAGGCTCCCCCACATCTAGCTCTTTCCGGCTCTCGCCTGTACTCGAAGCTCCGCAGGGCGAGGCCGCCCTAGTGGCTAACCTACTACTACTACAACTATAATTCGGGGGGTAGGGTACTTTCGCCCTGCCGCTCCAATTTCACTTCGGGTTAACTACACATTGCTACACAATTTGTGTATATGTACGCGCTACTATATTCCAGTCCTTCAAGTTCGTTACGGTCAGCAGTATCCTATCAAAATATCAGCCTCACTTAGCCACACCCATTAATCTTAATCTTCATCTGGGCACCCCTGGGGTGCTCACTCTACGCCTTAACAGTATGCATACAGTATCCCAGTCACTTATCGTGTTCCTCTTGAGCCTCCTCCGTGCCTCGTTCCGGGCAGCCCTGCAGATCCAGCCATGTCATTGCTTCTTCCGGAGTATAAAAAAAACATTTTGCTCTTGTGCACCACCTTCAATTTCGCGGGGTACAGGAGCATGTATTTTATCCCAGCCGCGCATAGCCTCCTTTCGATTGCTACATAGTTGTACCGTTGCCTCTGGACCAACATTGTGTAGTCTGGATACGCCGTGATGGTGCTTGAAGCCCTTTCAATTGTTCCACCTTTTTGGAAGTACTCCAGTATCTTCTCGTGATCTTTATAGTTAAATATTTTGGCGATTATCGCCCGGGGAGGGGCCCCTGGCCGCGGCTTCCTCATAAGGGCTCTGTGTGCGCGCTCCACTGCAAATCCCTGCGAGAGTTTTCCAGCCCCTATTCCTTGTAAGAGTAGGTTCTCAACGTAGTCTGTCGGATCCTGTCCTTCCTCTCCCTCCGGCAAGCCTACCACGCGGATATTGTTCCTTCTCGCTCTCCCTTCCGCTTCCTCTGCCCGAGACTCCAGGTTGGCTACCTGTTGTTTGAGTACATGGATCTCCTTTGCGTTGTTGGTGCTGGTGTCTGTGTTGGTTTTCACTGCACTTTCCAGGCTGCTCGTTCGTTCCGCCAGCCCCCTGACATCTTACCTCAGCAAGGTGACTTCTATGCCTACAGCATCTATTTTAGCCTCCAGGGAAGTACGCAGGTCCGACATCGCTATCCCCCATGAGTCTTTCAGCTCTGTGATGGCCGCTAGTATCTGATGGTTTTCAGTCGCTGCGGTGCCCTCCGCTGCTTCTATCGGGCCTTTGGGCATTATGGCCGCAGGAGATTGTTGCGTTTTGGCAAAAATATCCATTGTGGATTGCTTATTCTTGTTCTTGCTCACGACCCCTTGCGTCGCCATCCTGCGGCCTCCTTGATGCGTCTGAGGTTGCCTGAACTCGGGTGTGTCAGCCCTGCTTCTCTGTATCGATTCAGCGCCGATGTGCCTTCCCAACCGTGGGGCGATTATCCTCGAGGAGCCCCGGCGTTAGCTTATGTCTGCTGAGCCCTTACTCAAAATGGGTTGTGCCCTCCCACGTTTCAAAGTATCTCTCTGTGTCCTAGAGACCATGCTTTCCATTTATGTGACCACCTAACTTCCAGACTCCACGTAATCTGCGCATCATTGTCCGTGTCCCCATCCACTTGAGCTTGCCCTCCATGTCACGCTTCTATGTGGCGGCGTCCACTGTTCACTCCTTGGCTCCTCAGGGGACAACTACCTCTTGTAGCCCTCCATTGTATCAACAGCTCCCTATATTATGCTGTTCCCTTCTGCCAGGAGCACAATAGCCCTTCAATAGAGCCAATTTAGTGTTTGTCCCCTGCGTGTTCCAGTGGACATTGCTGCCGGGGCGTCCTTTTCCCACCCTCATCAGCCGCTGTAGTATTCTTTATGAAGACGCTGTGCACCGTTCGCCACCTCTTGCAACAGTCTACCGCTTATTAATCAGTGCCGTGCAAGCACTTCTTGCGTCCATCGGAGCGCAGCCCATCTTTTCCAGTGGCGCTGCGCAGGGTCGCTCTGCCTTGCTTTGCTTGGGCGCGCGCCTCACGCCAACGCTGTGTCCCGGTGCCCCCAGTCTGATTCCTCACGGGATCGCTCCGCTCGCAGTGCGCTGCTTGGGCTCCCGCTGCGTGCGAACAGGGACTGCACAGTGCTGCGTGCCAGCCTCTTGCATCGCGCCCCCGCTCTCCCCGGGCACTTGTCCTCCAGGTCGGCCCGCCCTCGGTGTGGTCCGTGTCGCAGGCCGACATGACACAATGTAAGCACACGGCTTACCGCCGCGGGGGTTCCGCTTCGCCTCCGCTCGCCATCATCATTCTTTCCCCACGGCTGCCAGCTTTATACTGTTGCTCCGGGTGCTTCAGTTTCGTTTCCTTTGTTGTCGGCCATTTTGCGAAACAATGTATCCAGCAGCAGCCGTCTCCACCGAGCGATTCCTCCTGAATTCCACACACGATGAACTCGATCTCCATACAGTGTGCAGAGCACCCGTTCCCATGCATATGCTGTCAGTCTTGGACCAATAGAGCGTTTTTGTAGGTAGTTTTCACGGATCATTTGTCGGATCCTTCGGAGCTGCCAGGAACCACGTCCTACTCCATGGCTGCCCAAGCCACGCCCCCTCACATTAACAGTTCTTTGAACTTTCTTCAATAAGCCGCTTGCTACTTTTGTTCAACACAGTACGGTTGCTTATCGGTTCTTACCTCGACTCACCGGCTGTGATGAACCGCTTCGCTTTTCCTGTCTCTGTAGTCAAGGCTGGTACCACGGTGGCAAGCATCACTCCCTGGCTTGGTTATCAGTGGAGGAGGGCTCTGTGTACTGTTGACATTTGCTGCAACACTCCCTGGCTATTGTTCGCAGTCTTGCGATTCCTTCTGCAGAGGCTTCACGGGCTGAGGTCAAAAAGGGCAAGGTCGCTTCTCTCCTTGTCACCCCATCGGTTCTCGCCCTCTTTCTCTTCCTCTTGAACTGCCGTGATGGATTAGCTTTCTCATTGTGCGGTCTGCCTTGCTCGTATTGTGCTCTCGTGCTCCACTTTTTATCCCTGTGGGGAAGGGAAAGGGCCGTCAGGTGTGCGTGATTCAGGTCAGTTGCCTGACTTTGCCTGACCCTTGTGCTGGGACATGTCAGGTAGACGGATCTGGTGTTTGTCTGTCCTCTTTCGTGGTGTGCAAAAGTGTTCCTGTCGGAAAGGGGGGAGGGCAGTGTGTTCAGTATCCTACGTGGTAGGCTGGGAAAAAATGTGTTATAAGAAGGGGGATACCGCATCTCACCCGTCTGTGTCCCACCTCCTCTCCCTGAGGATCCCCCCATCCAGGTGATCCTCCCTCACTGGTCCACACCCAGAACTGGATCAAATAGTGATGGCTGTGCCCTAGACACCTGGATGACAGATCCCCGGGAACTAGTTAGGGAGACACCTTCAGGTTTCTCACACTATGTAGTGGGATTTTACAGGGGTTGAGCCTCACAATTGCGTCCTTATCCCCAGGAGAGGAGTCGTCCCTCCCCATAAGATCCTTATGCATGTTACAACCCCTAGGGGGACTATTGGTTAGCAGCCTCACTTCCCTAACCTCATAGAAAGGGGTTCTTCCCTGGGCAGAAGTGACGCCATCTGAAGGATCACACAATAGTATGTTCTATGTGAAATAAATGCATAAAGTAACTGGGCAGGTAGTCTGTTTTTAGGACCACTGTACCTGTTGTGTTAATACGTTCATATTTTTATATGCCACTTCTTGCTGGATCCCTCCTGCATCTAAGCACTGTAATGATGGTTGTTATTACCCAACTTAATGGCACTCAATTTGTTGATGAAAGGAAGCATGACGGGCTGAAATAAAGTTTTAGAGTACAGGCATGGCGAAGTACACGTTTGGCCCTTGCCAGAGATGTAAGCATAACCAACGAACCATCCATCTGGACTAGGTGCCTCCAAGTTTCCTGTGTTTAGCCAACATTCTATTGGTGACAATGCACTTCTAATGACACAGTAGATTACTCCCTCTATTGCATGTTTTAGTTGTGTTGCGTTGATAGCATGGGGACACTAATGTATGCGTCGCACTGTGTAAACTGGGCATATAGTTTAATTAGACTCGGACAGTTTTAATGTCAACCCTATATACAAAATCTTGTAACTCATTGGTGCAGTGCACACCATTTCGTAAATTGTAATCCTAACCGGGTGTAGTATTGATAATCTGAATTATGGCACCGTAAATGACTTTTCATACAACATTAATATTTGCATTATGCATACTTTAGGAATGATGGGAATCCTTGTTTCTGGCTGAAGTGACTTGAAATGTTTCTTTAACCACAAATGTACACACCCTCTAACTCAGCATGGGCATGCCCTTTATCCTTCCTGTGCATTTTTTACTTTGGCTTGTCGAATTCTTTTTTCATCTGAGATTGGTTGTGCATTTATGAGATGTGTAGAAGACAACAGCTCAAATGAGGTTCATACCCCTGCTTATGGACATTGTAATTTGCTCTACGTCCTGAAACCAGGGAAAGCCCCAATCACTTCAGATATTGTCAAATGATGGTAACCTCTATGTCCACTTGCTGGCTTTTAAAAAGCTCTTCATTCAGAGTAAGAGTCATTATTCAGTGGAGCTCTCGTCCCTTAAAGATAAATCGTATAATTGCGTTGACATCACATAGAACTCCTTAGACATGTCTCTTTTTAAAAAAAAGAAAAAAAAGAAATCTTGACCTTGCTCCTATTGCTAAATTGCAAATGACTTTATTCCTCAGATCAGGAACTTGTACAGTGCCTTTGAGTTTTGGCAGGCCACAGCTAGGGCAGCGTAATAGAATTGAAAATTCAACATACTTGTTTCTGTGCTCTAATTTGTTCTCTCTCCTTCCTGTTATTTCCTCATTCCATGCTCCTCTCCCAGGTCATCTCGTATTTGCACCTCCGCCACCCCATGTGGGCGCAGCACTCCTCACAGCCCTCAACATCCTAGAGTGGTTTAACCTGACAAGCCAAACATCCCGGGAAACCACTCTGCACTGGATAACTGAGGTACAGTACAGAATAAAGACACAATGATTATATTTGCAGAAAAACTGTGGTCATTCACTATAATAGCATTAATCTTGTTTTATGCTTGTATTTATTTTGCTATGATTTTAAGGCACAAAAGTGCCGAAAGCCCCAAGGTTCTTGCAAGACTGCATTGAAATCATTCACACAAAGAAACACTACTTTTCCTAAAAAATATTTTAAGTTTTTTTTAACATTGAACATCCTCCTCAACTTTCAGAAACCAATCAGACCGCTGTTAAAGTAAAATACAACTTTTAATTTCTGTTACTCAAGTTGGCTTTGTGTGAGTGGCTGATGATTGCATCAAATAAAAGAGAATGTTAGTAAATTTGCCTGACGAGTACTACTTTCAGTGTGAGATGAGGCTCTGAGAGCATTGTACATAACAATTTTCAAGCATATGAAGATACAGTAGCTGACCACACAAGAGCCTCAACGGAAGCTGTGATGGTTTTAAATTAATTGTACAGGAGTTAAAAAAATATGGTGATCTCTCTGCACAGCCCATCGCAAACAGACTGGTAAGATGTGCATGGGGTAGGTAGTCGGAGAGGTAAATGAAGCAAGCCTATATTTTAAATATAGTATTATCAGGACCAAAGATACAACAAATGGATATGTCTCAAGCCCTCTTCATGTCTTCTGCCTTGGGCATGGATAATAAACCATCCTTTTCTAGGCTGCATGACATAGCATGCTACCAGTATGTATTTTCTTTTAGGACATACTACCACCCTTTGCGTCTGAGATCGGGATGTTTACTAATCTAGAAGCTATCGCAACATCCCAAAATCTTGTCTAGATATTCACACAAAGGTGCCTTAGTCTTACCTTCCAATGCTAGTACTTGAAATGGGTGCCTTAGTCTCACCTTCCATGGCTAGTACTTGAAATAGGAGATCTGCAGGGTTCTTCTAAAGCTCCACCAAATTTGACAAAGGCTTTACTGTCCTACACCTGCAATTGGGTAAATCTATGCTCCAGTTTCCGTGCGAAGGAAAGGGTCATCTTAGTCAGACCAAACAGGGACTTGAGCATGCAAAGCAATTCTTGTTTATGGTTACCGTTGAGCAACCACAAGACCTCAAAATTCTGCACCATAGAGAATCCAGCCAAAGCTAGCGGGACACAGACCAGCCACCAAAAGTTTAGTTAATCTTCATCCTATCTGATGAAAGATCATGGTGCTCTTGTGCACCTCCGTGCCCTGGCAACAGCAAACCTCACTAATGGTAGTATAAGTATTGAATATTCCTCCTGTTCAGCCATGATGATTGCATCATTTGAAACTGCAAAATCTGCATTGGGATGTCCAGGCCCACTTCCATAGGTGGTTGCCCAGGTCTTGACTTCCAAACTTGAAGGGATAGGAGTGAGCCCACATCTTTGCCTAAACCCATTGTTACTGGAAGCTATGTGAGCTCTCCCTGCGATGCAAGTGCCCCTTTGCCACTGGGAGGAGAAGCCTGATACTATTGCAGCCAATCATTTTTAAAGAATCTCGACCGCCCTCTCCCCCTTGTGGCCCCCCCAACCGTCTGACACCCTCCGCCTCCAATCAAGATGACCCATGGCACCCGATGCAGCCTTGTGCCAGGTAAACTACAATCACTGCAGGAAAAAGGTGATATCTTGACATGTCCAGTGAGGCCAAGAAAGAAGTGCGGGTCACTAGAAATCGCAAAGACATTGTGCCTTGCTGTCGCCAAGAAGTTGGACCTGCTTTATTGTGAGGAAAGAAACCTGAAGACACCCATCTGATTTATGACAATCCTTAAACCCATCCTGCCATCAGCAGTGTTCAGACCTAACCCCTTGTTTTGGTTCACGAATAAAGGAGAAAGGGAATCCATGCTTGGCTTTGACTTGTCCAATTCCTGCCCATGACACAAAGTACTTGAGAGAATTCCATCCAGAATTCTACATTAAGGTTCTATTGATCATGTCAAAAAAGGTCTTTTGGTTGTCAAACTATTGTCCTTTTCCTGGCCCTCCTTTTAACTCTGGAAGAGCGAAAGTCAGAACTATTCTACAGTACTAATCCCTTCTCTGAAGCCAGCCCTTTGTTTGAGCCGTGCATCAGTTTTTCACTTGCAAATATTGAAAATATACATTTTTGAGTGATTGTATATGAAGATTGACCTCACTTCAAGTAATCATACGGTCTTGTGTGCTGAATCCCCCATCAGATGAATTGAGATAGTGAGGTTGGACAGTACTTCAGGGGGTACTTTGGAGGACCAGCATTGCCCACTCTCTCTCAAAGTGCACACTGGAGACTGTGGGATTGAGATTTCCTTATTCTGTTCGCTGCAAAGCAGAGGACATTGGTCCCGACCTGCTCCAGGTAGATGGCAATATTTGGACTCGGAAGGAGATTTGAAAACTGCATCTCCCACAATGAATTGCATTTCACTTCACAGAACACAGAGCTGATCCTAAAACGTAACAAAATTCAAACAAGGAAAACATTATATGAAACACTGGAGGCCAGAACAGTCTAACAGGCCGATTCATGGAATTAATGTGCGCTGAAAATTCCTGCGCAAGCGTGCGAATCGCAGTGCAAGTGCGAAAATCGCAGCAAAACCCGCAAAAATCTGCGTGGCGCACGCCGGTGCACAGGTCATCTAACAGCGTGCGCTACGGCCACAGCGAAAGCGCACATAGCGCGGCGCACATAACAAAAGTAGGCGTGACACGCGGAATGGGCAACAAAGCGTGAAAATGTGGGCGTCATGGGGGGAAGTACAGGAGGCAAGTGCGCAGAACGCCCACACGCTCGCCTACAACACGTATTCATGGAATCGAATAGGGCAAACCAGCGCACGGGCGAAGACGCGCACAGGCCTAAACACGTACGCCACACGAAGGCAGGCGGTAGCGTCCCTGAGCATGAAAAAAATGTGCGGCAAAATGTGCGCTAACAAAAAGCACGTATATACAGCTCTGATGATTGTCCCATACTGTGGCCCTCTAGGACAAATGACGTGCAAAGGGGTACGCGACAAACACGAACACCCGCTGTGTCAAAAATAGCGTGTGCGTGTATTTCGGGGGTGCGTGGGAAGTTTCACACGCGATTGGCCTGGGTACGTGTAAATCTGGGGTGCGCGGGAAGTTTCACACGCGATAGGCCCTGTGCGAGTGGGGTGCGTGTATTCCTGGGGTTCGCGTGAAGTTTCACACGCGACAGGCCCTGTGCGAGTGGGGTACATGTATATCTGGGGTGCAGGGGATTCCTACACGTGAATTGGCAGTGTGGGTCCTCACAGATGTTCCCTCTACACCCTCCACGGCCCCTGCAGGCAGCCCACACCACAGGTGACCCCTGGTCATGTCCCGCAGGCAGCCCATCCACCATGGGCATGCCCCCCAGCTTGCACTACTGATCACCAACGCATGACCCCCCTCCACCCACAGCCGTGCAGGGCACCTGCCAGCAGGCCCCCACTCATGTCCCCTTGCACCCCTACCCCCCAGCAGTGCAGGGCACCTGCCAGCAGGCCCCCACTCGTGTCCCCTTACACCCCCACCCCCCATCACTGAGGGGCACCTGCCAGCAGGCCCCCACTCATGCCCCCTTGCACCCCACCCCCAGCACTGAGGGGCACCTGCCAGCAGGCCCCCACTCATGTCCCCTTGCACCCCCACCCCCCAGCAGTGCAGGGCACCTGCCAGCAGGCCCCCACTCATGTCCCACTCATGTCCCCTTGCACCCCTACCCCCCAGCAGTGCAGGGCACCTGCCAGCAGGCCCCCACTCATGTCCCCTTGCACCCCCACCCCCCAGCACTGAGGGGCACCTGCCAGCAGGCCCCCACTCATGTCCCCTTGCACACCCACCCCCAGCACTGAGGGGCACCTGCCAACAGGCCCCCACTCATGTCCCACTCATGTCCCCTTGCACCCCCACCCCCCAGCAGTGCAGGGCACCTGCCAGCAGGCCCCCACTCATGTCCCCTTGCACCCCCACCCCCCAGCAGTGCAGGGCACCTGCCAGCAGGCCCCATCTCATGTCCCACTCATGTCCCCTTGCACCCCCACCCCCCAGCAGTGCAGGGCACCTGCCAGCAGGCCCCCACTCATGTCCCCTTGCACCCCCACCCCCCAGCACTGAGGGGCACCTGCCAGCAGGCCCCCACACATGTCCCACTCATGTCCCCTTGCACCCCTGCCCCCCAGCAGTGCTGGGCACCTGCCAGCAGGCCCCCACTCATGTCCCTTTGCACCCCCACCCCCCAGCAGTGCAGGGCACCTGCCAGCAGGCCCCCACTCATGTCCCCTTGCACCCCCACCCCCCCAGCAGTGCAGGGCACCTGCCAGCAGGCCCCCACTCATGTCCCACTCATGTCCCCTTGCACCCCTACCCCCCAGCAGTGCAGGGCACCTGCCAGCAGGCCCCCACTCATGTCCCACTCAAGTCCCCTTGCACCCCTACCCCCCAGCAGTGCAGGGCACCTGCCAGCAGGCCCCCACTCATGTCCCCTTGCACCCCCAACCCCCACCCCCCAGCACTGAGGGGCACCTGCCAGCAGGCCCCCACTCGTGTCCCCTTGCACACCCACCCCCCAGCACTGAGGGGCACCTGCTAACAGGCCCCCACTCATGTCCCCTTGCAGCCCCACCCCCCAGCAGTGCAGGGTACCTGCCAGCAGGCCCCCACTCATGTCCCCTTGCACCCCCACCCCCCAGCAGTGCAGGGCACCTGCCAGTAGGCCCCCACTCATGTCCCCTTGCACCCCCACACCCAGCACTGAGGGGCACCTGCCAGCAGGCCCCCACTCATGTCTCCTTGCACCCCCACCCCCCAGCAGTGCAGGGCACCTGCCAGCAGGCCCCCACTCATGTTCCCTTGAACCACCACCCCCCAGCAGTGCAGGGCACCTGCCAGCAGGCCCCCACTCATGTCCCACTCATGTCCCCTTGCACCCCAACCCCCCAGAAGTGCAGGGCACCTGCCAGCAGGCCCCCACTCATGTCCCCTTGCACCCCCACCCCCCAGCACTGAGTGGAACCTGCCAGCAGGCCCCCACTCATGTCCCCTTGCACCCCCACCCCCCAGCAGTGCAGGGCACCTGCCAGCAGGCCCCCACTCATGTCCCATTGCACCCCCACCCCCAGCACTGAGGGGCACCTGCCAACAGGCCCCCACTCATGTCCCCTTGCACACCCACCCCCAGCACTGAGGGGCACCTGCCAACAGGCCCCCACTCATGTCCCACTCATGTCCCCTTGCACCCCCACCCCCAGCAGTGCAAGGCACCTGCCAGCAGGCCCCCACTCATGTCCCCTTGCACACCCACCCCCCAGCACTGAGGGGCACCTGCCAGCCGGCCCCCACTCATGTCCCACTCATGTCCCCTTGCACCCCCACCCCCCAGCAGTGCAGGGCACCTGCCAGCAGACCCCCACTCATGTCCCCTTGCACACCCACCCCCGAGCAGTGCAGGGCACCTGCCAGCAGGCCTCCACTCATGTCCCCTTGCACCCCCACCACCCAGCAGTGAAATGGCGATCTCATGACACAAACCAAAAGTCAACTATGTACATCAACACATGTCCGCCACACGAAGGCAGGCGGTAGCGTCCCTGCGCTAACAAAAAGCCTGTATATACAGCTCCGATGAATGTCCCATACTGTGGCCCTCTAGGACAAATGACGTGCAAAGGGGTACGCGACAAACACGGACACCCGCTGTGTCAAAAATAGCGTGTATTTCGGGGGTGTGCGGGAAATTTTATATGCGGTTGTGCCTGGGTGAGCGGGGTACGTGTACTTCAGGGGCTCGCCGGAAGTTTTACACGCGATTGTGCCTGGGCGAGCGGGGTACGTGTACTTCAGGCGCTCGCGGGAAGTTTTACACGCGATTGTGCCTGGGCGAGCGGGGTACGTGTATTACTGGGGTGGGCGGGGAAGTACAGGAGGCAAATGCGCGGAACGCCCACACGCACGCGCCATAAAAGACGCGCTAATTCGGAAACACGTACGCCAGCGGGAAGCAGGCGTACGTGGACCCGCGCAGCATAAAAGCGCACGCAAACAACAAGCAAGCTCAGACGCCAGGATGAACATACCGTTCCTAGCAGCAGTGGTCGTGGGGTACCGCAGGAGGAGGAGGAGAATAGTCAGGCCCAGAACTTTCACACCCAGAACCAGCCGTTTTGGCATGCCTGATGACCAGGTGTATGGGAGGTACAGGTTTCCACCTCACATAATACTCGACCTGGTCAGTGAGTGGGAGGATGACCTCACATCACCCACCCCTGGAGAAGGTCCTCAATGTACTGCACTTTTTTGGCCACCGGATCATTTCAGCGGACAAGTGCCATAGCGGGGGGGGGGCGTGTCACAGGCCACGCAGTCACGCTGCATACTCCAGGTTTTGGCCATCGTGACTGCACGCCCATCAGTCCGCAGGCACATATACCTGCCCAGAACACCTGCAGAAAGGCAGGCTGCCATCCAGGATTTCTACGGGGTGGCACAATTCCCCAAAGTCCTAGGTGCCATTGATTGCACCCATGTGGCTCTACGTCCCCCCAGGGCATCAGAGCACATCTATAGAAACCGCAAGCACTGGCATTCCATCAATGTCCAGGTAGTATGTGATGCCAAGGGAATCATCACCTCAGTATATGCCAGCTATCCAGGGTCCACCCACGACAGTTTCATTTACAGAATGTCAACCCTAAACCGGGACCTAGAAGCTGGGTGGCATGGCGATACATGGCTGCTCGGTGAGTATAAATGCCACAGCACATGCATGCATGCCAGATACTGAGTAATGTCACAACCCTACTAATGATACCCATCACCAACTCCCCAGGGGACAGTGCCTACCCTCTGAGCACCCACATGATGACGCCAATTCGGAACCCCACCACGCCACCCGAGGTAAGATACAACACAGCCCATATTGCAACCGGGGGCATAGTGGAGCGCACATTCAGAGTGCTCAAGTCACGCTTTCGCTCCCTTGACCGTTCTGGCGGGCAGCTGTTATACGCTCCCCCAGTAGTGTGCAGGATCATAGTGGGAGCATGTGTCCTGCACAACTTTGCAACACGCCGGGGCCTGCCGGTGGACATGGTGGTGCCCCCACATCCCCAACCACATGCACGCCCGCTGCGCATGGGAGGGGAAAGGGCATGGGGTGAGGCAGCCCGAACGCAGCTGGTGGCTAATTACTTCACTTAGAATCACACCCCTGTGGAGTGCACACAGCCCTGCCACATACCAGCTGACAATCGATGATGACATAAGGGACAGTCAACTGTCGCAACCATACCAGCCTCAGATTGGTCACCTGGAAGTGTCACAATGTGTGCATCCCTACCTACAGAAACACCACCAATGCTGTCATCAAAAGACACATATGCTGCTAAATGCATTATCCCCTTGCAAAATACAGCATGAGAACAGTGCCATGTCACCCAACCCCTCCCCAGCACCACCACCCAACACACCATGGCATGTCATGCTATGTGAGAGCAAACAAAGCAATCCCGAAAACCTGAGTCACAAAGTACAGTGTCCTTAATGGAAACTGGCCACACAAAATGTGCTCCCAGTAATGTTGAACTAACACACATGACCAAATACTTACCAACAATACAATGCAGCTACACAAGCTCAAACATAACTAAAACATGACAGTACTAAGTTAAAGTAGTCGTAGTCTTACAACCTGAATATGCCACCACATCGCCCCCTTCCAACCGTAGTCTTGCAGGCTTCAAAACTTGTCTGTGTACTGCATACAACATGAACTCCATCTCCAAAGTAGACGGCCTTGTGAAGACATGAGGAATGAACCTGCAAATTCAGAAGGAGACATGGAAGCAGAAGCATACATAATTCCAACATGCAGTGTACAATACAACAACAATATACACAAGGAATGTCTACACATTGACTACAGATTTCCCACACAGCTCATGGGAGCCCAACATTACAGTGTACATCAATGTCACTTGGTCACACCCTTTGCAAGCCCATGGAAACGGGAAGCAGGAGGGGTGTGTGTCTCACGAACCCAAGCATCAAACCCAAACTCAGGACAAGCCTGCATGTGCCCAGCCGGAATACAGTGGATGCCCACGGGAGCCACACAAGGCAACACACTGTTAAAAAATAACCAAAAATCAAAAATCAAAAAAGCAAAAATCAAAAATGGCCATGTGGGGGCCAGGGGTGGGGGAGAGGCCACCCAGGAGGTCCGAGGACAGGGTGCGCACCAACAGCCGCCTGTGTGGATGTTGGGGAAAAAAAACACCTCCATGGGCTCATGGCCTGCAAGGCTATGCCAATGTGGGAGAACTGCTGCTGTCGCTCTCATTACCCTCTGCTGCTGCCACAGGAGGTGGTGGTGCTATGGGAGGCAGCCCACGCAAAGCCCTGGTATGGTCCTCCATGGAAGCAAGCATACGGGTGTGGAAGGTCTCGTTCTGGAGGATTATAGTGCAGAGATCCCCATGCAGCACCTGACGTGATGCCCGGATCTCCTCCCGAGTTGCCTGCATCTCAGCTGAGAGCGAACGTGTGAGCTGCTCCAGCTGCTGTTCTGTCCTCAAGTTAGTGGAAGTCTCAAGGTCAAAAACAGTCTCCCTGAGGTGATGGAGTTCTACCCTCAGGGCTTCCCTGTGGCCCTGGGACTCTATTGATATCGATTGGCGTAGAGTCTCCAGTGCCGCCCCTCTGTCCCTGTTGGACGCCAACATGTCCTCCCAGTGTGATTGGGAAATTGAGTCTGTTGCCTGTTGTAGTAGCTCCATCTGCCTTTCAGGGGGGACAATGGAAGTGGCCACCCTCCCCATTGCTTGAGCCATCATCTCAACAGATGCTGCCTGTTGGGTTGCCATATCGTAAATGGATTGTTCCCATGCGGTATTGCCTGGTGGCGTATGGCCACCACGTCGGCGGGCACCACACCTGTTTGGGGCAAGGCGATCTGCGCCTTGCTGTGCCGGGTCTGCCTTAGGCTGCAGGACTGCATTCCCCCTCTGATCTGCTGGCCCAGGAACAGGATCAGATGTTGTGGAGTGTGACCCTGCACCCGTAACCGCCGAAGACTGACTAACCAACACTGGCATCCCCATAGAGGGTTCTACCCCTGGTGCAGGTGGGTTGGACAGAACAGAACCCCTTCCAGAAACACTCCTGCGACGCCACATAGGTCTCATCATCCAAATCAACACCTGAATAGAGGTCTCGGGAGGTGCACCCAGAGACACCCCTGGACAGAATCGTCTGCGGCAAGAGTGGGTTCTCACCCACCACCACACCACGTCCCCCACTGGTGGCCAGTTGTGCCTCAGGTTCCTCCTAGGTCTGCACCATCTCCTCAACCTCAACAGCATCAAGTGCGTCATCCCCTGCAAAAACATGAAAGACAAAAAATGGAAACAGGCATTAGCACCATAGCACACAAATAGGCCTGACAAGCTACAGAACCAGTACCTGATTTACACATGTCCCACATGACTATAACCCTCCCATGCATGCACTGTCATAGAGTTGGAAGGGGAGGCAAAAGTCTGACACTGATGACACCAAGAAGGAAGAGCCCCACATTTGCTGCATGCTGGGTAGCACTGCCATCACACATTGGCCTGTGAGTGGCATGTCCTATACACATAAATGACACATGCCATCACACAGATGGCATGTACCATAGCCATGGCACATTCCACAAGTACATCCATATGTCAGTGAATGAGTACTGTCACCCATCCATGTGAGATGGACATGAAGAGATGAAAAATGCCACATAGTGTGAAAAGATACGCCATGTGCCACACACTGCAACACATCCAGTGTACAAAAATACAGTGATTGCAGGGCCATGTACACATCAATGGTTGTGCACTTCAACATGACAGGAAACAACTGGCATGTTAGACATTCAAACAGGCCCAAAAACAACATGTGATCAGGACAATACTCATTCAGCCTGAATGGTCAGATCATTCAACTACCAAGGTGACGCATGTGGGCCAATGTGGGGTTCTTCAATGACAGAATCATGTCACATATGTCACAATAGGGCTGAGGAATGTGTTGCAAAAGTGGGAGAATTGAAACAATTAGCCTGAAAGAACACTGAAAAATACAAACAATGTTGTTGCATGAGCATGATGCCACCTCAAGGGCAACTGCCGTAATGTTGCGCTAAATTACTACTGTGGGCAGAAGGGATAGTGTCACACCCAAATTCAAGGCGGCGGAATGTTTTGGATGAAGCACATGGGTGACCCATACTACTCAGTCACACACACCCTCACCTGCCACTCAATCAGAACCCGTCACCCAAACAACATACATGCATTACACACACACGCATGGGCACTCACCGGACAATGTGTCATAATCGGGTAGTTCTCCCACACCTCGGATCTGTACCTCTGTGACGAAGGTCCCAGCAACAGACTCATGTTCAGTGAGTTTGTTGTCCTCTTGTGGAGACCCACCGCCAGTCACCAGAGTAGCGGCATGACTTGAGGCCAGCTTGTCCTTTGCTCTGCGTTTCAGGTCGTTCCACCGCTTGTAGCAATCAGCTGAGCGCCTCACAAATCCAAGGGCACTTATGTGGTTGGCGATGGTCTGCCAGTGTGCCTTACGTTGACCAGGTGTGGTCTTGGACCCTGCAGTCACCACCATTTTGTGGCTATGTTGCAACATATAGCTCACAAGTGCATTAAGTTCTGAATCATTGAAGCAAGGCTTCCTTGAGGTATCGGAGTGTGTAGCAGTGCCTGGGGTCTCAGCCTGTCGTGCCAGAGCACCCTTCTTCCTCTTTTTAGAAGGTGGAGCGGAGCCAGAGTGGCTAACGCCGCTCTGGTCAGTAGGGGCAGAATCACCGGTGGACCCGGTTGTTGGAGTGTGCAAATGCACATTGACCATAGGACTTGGTGCAGGCATTGTCTGAAGTGTGATGTTGGCAGGGGGAACATCAGTATGATGGACCAGGACCGACACTGTCCTGGCTGGGAGAGTCAGAGCTGGGGCGGATGGAGCTGCAGCTGCCCCTGCAGCCTCACCACCCTGCATACTTGGGGCAGCAGATGACATAGCTGCCCCAGATCCACGTGGCTTGGTGACAACTTGCACCGCCACACGTGGCCTAGACTTGCTGACCTGGAAGTCAGCCAGGGAGTCATCCTGTGCCAGGTCAGGTGCCACAATGGGCTGGTCCAACAAGGGCTGAGCTGGGATGGTCTCAGCCACGTTTCCCTCAACCATGGGGGGGCATGGGTGTCCCTGATTGGGCCTCCACACATGGGGGTCTAGGGGCACCCTGCAAATCCTGGCCACGTCCCCTACCGCGCCCACCACGTCCATCTTTTGAAGGTCGGCCACCTTTGCCTCCCTTACCGCTTGGTCACCTCCCAACCATGGCACTGATGTTGTTGTGCGTATGGGAGGAGCAGTAAACTATTGTCCTGGGCAATTGGGGGTCAAAGGGGTAGGGTACTAGATGGAATTCGTACTCTAGTGATCTAACAAGGCTGTCTGTGACCCCTGGGGGCAGATGACGGCTCACGCAACGCACAGGCAGCCCAAAAACAAAAATAAACGTGCACGCAACCCCTCGTAGACCACGTGCGTTGAAAAATGAACCCGCACTACGCTGTGGCACCCAGAAACACAAAAATAAGCGTACGCGTGATACACGCAGCCTACAATGACCTCTGATGGGGTACGCGACACACGGGGCAAGCGCAGTTGCTAAGTACGTGCGGAACTCACCGTCTGCCTGGAAAAAGAACGTGAAAAATATGTGCATGTGCGCGTTGGCAACACCCCCATCAAAAGAAGAATTGTACGCTGTCTGAGGAGACAGGATAAACGGAGAAGTGAACACTGTTTGAGGAAACCGGCCCAAAAAAAGTAGAAAAATGAAAGCTGTCGGAGGTAACAGGGTGTACGAACTTGAAATGCTCTGAAGTAATCGCGTGTGAACCGACAAGAAGTACAGAATCCACCCACTCGCTCTCCACAAAAAGCACGTACAAGGAAATGGCATCCTACACGTACCTTTTAAACCGTCCCACACATACACGTCACTTACGCGTGTACGCGCCCTTTGCTCCAATTACACGCGCTGACACTCGGACGTGCAGCTTTTCCACGTGTGCTCTGTCATCACGTGCTAAGAGGGAAACACCCACGCGCGTCACGTCAAAGACGCGCTTACGCGCTAAGGGCCTTTGGTCCAATGAAATTGTGTGTGTGCGCTGACGCGTTTAGGCGCTAAGGGCCTTTCCTCGAATTACACGCTGACGTGCAAGATTTTCACGTGCCAAATCACTCCGTATCAAGCTGGCCACACGTTCACACACGGAAGACCACGCTCCTACCCAGAAGGCCGAATTACTGCCCCCCAGAGCCCCAAGCACGCTCCCACCTGCCATCTGCTGCTGCCTGATTGCCTGCTGCCCACGTGCCCTGCCATTTGCTGCCTGCGCGTCAGCCAGGGGTGCTGTTGCTGTGACCACCCCTGCTGGAACCGAAGACTCCCGACTGGGATTCCATCACTCCACAGCCCAACCCACTCCTGCCTCTGGGGTTGCCATGTCTAGCACTACACCATCTGGCGGCACTGGTACCCCCAGCCAGAGAGGCAGAGGGCCACCAGCTTCACTGCCACCGAAGTTGGTGTCCTGGTGGAGCAAGTCCTGGGGCAGTATGATGCCCTCTTTGGAAGGTCGCGTGCCGACAAGGAAGGACGGACCAGGATCTGGACGGACATCGTGACTGCCATCAACGCGGAGGGGGTGGCAGTCCGTGAATTCCATCATGTCAAGAAGCGCTGGAAGGACTTCAGGTCCAGGACCCTCAACAAGGCCCGGCGCCTCTTGAAGGCAGCGGATGCTAAGGGGTGCCGGGGCCACCTGTCGGAAGACCAAATGAGGGTCTTGGAACGCGTATGCCCAGCGCTCCACGGCCAGGTCCTTGAGAGGCACACCCGTCTGGAGTCGAGCGGTAAGTGTACATGTATACTGATTGGAAGCTGTGCGTGTGGTGGTGTGCCAGTAGTGTGCAGGTTGCACATGTGGTTTTGTAGGGCCATGTATGGATGTGTATGTACAGGGCCGTGAGGCTGACACATGCGAGTCCTTTCATGTGTGAGACACATGGATGGTGTATTTGTGGGTAAGCATGCAGGCCAAATGCAGATGTGTGAGCACACATGTTTGAATGACTGTGTATGTCAGTTGTCAAGGTTGTGGTGTCACACATGGATGTTGGTTCCAGCTGCATGTATCTGCACTGTGTGCATGTGCATGTATGTGTATCTGACAAGTGTGCAACTGTCATGCAACATGGATGCATGTGAGACTGATATGTAGAAGACTGATTGCCTGATTGTGACATGGATGCCGATCTCATCACTGCGACTCTTGGTGGAGGTGTACACATGCATGTAAGGGTGGTGGCGTGTGTGCTTGTCTAGTGCACTCCCTGTGTCTCATGTGATGTCTGGCTCACCTTTGCCTACTCATGCTGTTGTATGTGTATGGATGGTGCTGGCTGTTGCGATATGGCTGTGGAATAGCTCATGTGTGTGATTTGAAATGACATGTGTGTTGGGTATTGTGATGCCATGTCTGAAGTTTGACAATGACACTCGTGTGCAACTGTCATGTGTGTATGAGTCCATTGTACAGTGCCCTGATGCCTGTGTCCTATCTCTCCCTGTCTGCAGCGTCGACTGATGAAGAGGGCGGAGAGGGTGCTGTGGAGCACAGCGGCAGGGATCGCACCGCCAGCCGGAGACGCAAGGCCCGGCTCCCCTCCCAGGTTGTCATCTCGTCGGGGAGTGAGGAGTCCGGTGCCGCATCCCAGGTCGCAGCAGCCGAGGGGAGGTCCAAGAGGCGGAGGTCGGAGTGTGACTCCTCGGCAGCAGAAGGGGCAGCTGAGACCCCACAGGGCCCGACGGAGGAAGATGACAAGGAGTCATCCAGGTTGTTGGGCGGTTTGGTGGAGGAGGAGGCCGTGCAAGGGACAGAGACGGGGTCTGGAGGTGGGGATTCCACTGGTGCTAGTGGTGCAGGGGCAGGGACAGGAGGCAGCACAGGCCGCCGCGGATGTCCCTGTGTGTAATCCTGTCCCCGATCCTGTGACTGCATCATCTTGCACCAGCAGGGATACCTACGTCCAGACCCGTTTTCAGGCAGGGGATGAGCTTATGACAACTGGCCTTCCTCTGCCTGCGGACGTGGCTATCCGGGACCGGGTTGAGCCTGTCCTGGGTGGTGTGGCATTGTGTCAACGGGCCATGCGAGGCGAAATGCAGTCTTTTTATGGGGAGACTGCATGTCGTCTCGAATGGCTTGTTGACCACGTCGACCTACTGGGACAGGTCACCAGGGCCGGATTCCTCCGTTTGCTGGGCCTTTTCCGACCCCCTCCTCAACTGAACCCCCTATGCGCCAGTCGTACTCCGTGCCATCTTCCCACCCATTTGTCACCTGGGTGCCCTGTGGAGCTGCCTCTGACACTGCGGCCAGGCTGGTGGAGGACACATCCCTGCCACAGTCGGGAGTCGGATGTCCAGCAGGGGTGGCCATCTCAACAACTGCACCCAAGCCGGAGGAGGATGTGCAGGCAGCAAGAGCCAGGGCACGGGCAGAGGCACAGCAGCAGCACCAACAAGGTGGGAGCCATGATGGCTCTGGGCCTTCGTCATCGCAGGGGCAGGCATCGGCCAGAGGGCAGGAGGACCCAGGACGGGAAGTGTCTTCCGTGTGGCAGCGGTGAAGCCATGCCATAGATGCGGAGCGGCAGCGGGCAGAAGAGGCACGGCTCACGATGGTCAGGGTGGAGAACTCCATGCGGAGGGCCCTGAGGCGGGCCGAGTGCCTTGAGGCAATTCGCAGGGAGTTGGAGGAGAACATGTCGTCGTCCCTGCGAACCCTTGGGGCCATGGAAGAGGACCGCCTCCGGGACATTGAGCAGGAGTTCGATGATGACCTGGCCCGGGACTTCCAAAAGTGAGCCGTCGGACTAGCCCGCTGCCCTTGTAAATAGTTAGATAGTGTTAGGTTTCCTTTGGTTTTTTCTTTATTTTGGTTGCGCTTGGACAATGCACCACGTTTCTGTATATAGTTTTTCATTAGGTAGTATTTTTGATTGGTTTAATTTCTTCAGTTGGGATCATGGACCCTGGATTGTTCATCAGTATGTAGTTCACTATTAGATTCATCTCTTTTTTTTTGGATTTCCCCATGGAGCAATGGTTTTCACTTTTGTTTTTCCCTTGGATTTGCTTTGTTGGACTGTGACTTTGGACACCTTTCCTTTGGATTATGATTTCTTGTTTTTCATCATGCATGTGAGACCAGTAATGTATGAACAACATGGTTGATGCATGTGTTACAATGCAACATGCGGAGCAGCATGGGGAATGCACACATTAATGCATGGCTGTCTCTGTTATTGGACATGGATGGGGTGTAAGAGATGGGTGCTGCTGTCATGGACATGTATGGTGTCCATGTCTGTGTGTCTGACTTGCGTGTCTGTGACTTGGAAATGCCATGGATGCATGACACATGTCTGTGACAATGTTCAGATTCACTGATGCAGCCTACTCATCCTTGTATCCACTGTGTCTGGGGTGTACGAGGCCAGATGGATGAAACTAGTGTGTGCATGTGATGGGCATGACCCATGATGCATGTGAGTTTCAAAACAGCATTGTATGTTTGAAGAGTCCCTTGGACATGTATGCTAATGTTCATAGCATGTGCCATGCCTGTTACTGCATGTGTTTTGCCTGCACTGACCCTTGTGTTTTGGAAGGACATGATGGAAGTGATGTTTGACAGTGCCACTCATCTGCTATTGCTTCCTGTCTAGGGGACCATTGTACAGTACCCTGATGCTTGTGTTCTATGTCTCCCTCTACACAGCGGCAAGTGATGAAGAGGGCGGAGACGGCGCTGTGGAGCAAAGCAGCGGGGATGCCCCCACCGGCCCGCGACGCAAAGGCCCAGTCACCCTCCCAGAATTTACCATCGTCCAGGAGTGAGGGGACTGGTGCTGCATCTGCCCCTACGGCTGCAGCGGAAGGGGTGGGTGAGCCCCCACAGGGGCTTGCAACGGCGGAAGACGGTGTGGAGCCATCCAGGTTGGTGGTCTCCACAGAGGAGGAGGAGGCCGCTACTGAGCCGCACATGGGGCCTGGTGGGGGTGGTACCACTGGTGCAAGTGGTGCAGTCCAGGGGCAGGAGGCAGCACAGGTCACCGCGGAGGGGCCTGTGCATGTCGCTGTCCCTGACCCTGTGACTGCACCAGCAGGGATGCCCCATCCCAGGCCCGTCCGCAGGTAGGGGGGATTTCCATGTCATCTGACACTCCTCTAACTGCGGACAAGGGGATCCCTGGCCGTATGGAGAAGGTCCTGATTGGTGTTGTGTTGCGCACGCGTGACATTCGTGATGACGTGCGTGCTTCCCGGGGGGAGCATGCACGTCATCACAAAGAGCAGCGTGCCAACGTGGCCCAGTTGGGAGTGTCCATGGTCGGGGTTTTGTACATGTGTCGGCCACTCTGGCGGCCCTCTCCTCCTCTGTGGAGACTATGCGCCAGTCGTTCTCCATGCCGTCTTCCGGCCCAGATGCCACCAGGGCCCCCTGTGGACCTGCTCTGACCAACGCAGCCAGCTCGTTGGGGATCCCATCCCTGCCACAGTCGGGAGTCGGAGGTCCCGCAGGGGTGGACACCACAGCAACTGGACCCCAGCAGATGGAGGATGTGCCGGCATCATCGAGCAGGGCACGTGCACGACGGCGTCGGTGGATTCCATCAGCCTGGATGCCGTCGTGCTGGCAGAGGCAGTTGCGTCGGAGGCAGCAGCAGGCTTAACGTGGGAGGCATCATGGCTCGGGGCAATCTACATCAGAGGTGCAGGCATCGGCCGGAGGGCAGGAAGACCCTGGAATGGGAGTGTCTTCCATGTGGCAGCGGTTGGGCCAACAGATGGGTGCGGAGCGGCGGCTGGCGGAGGAGGCACGGCTCACGATGGTCAGGGCGGAGAACTCCATGCGCAGGGCGCTGAGGCGGGCTGAGTGCCTCGAGGGAATTCGCAGGGAGTTGGAGGTGGACATGGCGTTATCCCTGCGAGACCTCAGGGCCAGAAAACGGGCCCGCCTCCAAGACATTGAACAGGAGTTCGATGATGCCCTGTCCCATGACATCAACAAGTGAGCCGTTGGACTTGCCCGCCGCCATTGTATATAGTTCATTAGTGTTAAGTTTCATTTCTTTTTTATTTCATTTGGGGCGCATGGACTATGCCCCACATTTTTGTATATAGTTAGTAATTTGGTAGGTTTCATTGTAGGTTTCATTTATGTCGTTGGGCTCATGGACCCTGGATTTGCTATTTGTACTTAGTTTTACAGTGGATTTTTCTCCTTCATCTTTATTTTTCTTCACCATCGAGCAATGGATATTACGCTTTTCTTTCCCTTTGGATTTGCTTTGTTGGACAGTGACTTTGGACACATTTTCATTTGGATTCTCTTTTTTTTTATCTATCTTTTTTGGGACATGCTGCATTTTCATTATTATTGGCATTATTGTGTGTTTTTATTTCATTCCCTTCGTTTTGACTTGATTACATTTTTGTTTCTTACTTCAATGTGTGGTCTTCTCTCATTGGTTTCATGCATGTCACAATGTGGGTTTTCTCAGTCATGTGTTGCCATTGTGTGGGTCGGACAGACTTGTACTCATGCGCATACTGCTTATTTGTGATCCATCATGTAATGGGGATTTCTATTTGGAGTGGATGTAAAGCTTGCTTGGTTGGTTGTTTGGACTGGGGTGCTGTGGTGTGGGATTTGTGTGGCCATAAGAGCTAGGGATCTGGATTGTGATGACGTGTTGGCTGGGGGACATGTGTCAAGGCCTGCTGGCAGGTGCCTGTCAATGATGGGGGGTGGGGGTGCAGGGGGACATGTGTGGGACATGTGTGGGGGCCTGCTGGCAGGTGCCCCTGACTGCTAGGGGGTGGGGGTGCTGGGGGACATGTGTGGGGGCCTGCTGGCAGGTGCCACTGACTGCTGCGGGTGGGGGTGCTGGGGGACATGAGTGGGACATGGGTGGGGGCCTGCTGGCAGGTGTCCTGCACTGCTGGGGGTGGGGGTGCTGGGGGACATGTGTGGGGGCCTGCTGGCAGGTGCCCTGCACTGCTGGGGTGTGGGGGTGTAAGGGGACATGAGTGGCACATGAGTGGGGGCCTGCTGGCAGGTGCCCTGCACTGCTGGGGGAGGGGGTGCAAGGGGACATGAGTGGGGGCCTGCTGGCAGGTGCCCTGCACTGCTGGGGGGTGGGTGTGCAAGGGGACATGAGTGGGGGCCTGCTGGCAGGTACCCTGCACTGCTGGGGGGTGGGGGTGCAAGGGCACATCATGAGTGGAACATGAGTGAGGGCCTGCTGGGAGGTGCCCTGCACTGCTGGGTGTGTAGGGGGGCAAGGGGACATGAGTGGGGCATGTATGTGGGCCTACTGGCAGGTGCCCTGCACTGCTGGGGTGTGGGGGTGCTGGGGGACATGTGTGGGGGCCTGCTGGTAGGTGCCCTGCACTGCTGGGGGGTGGGTGTGCAAGGGGACATGAGTGGGGGCCTGCTGGCAGGTGCCCTGCACTGCTGGGGGGTGGGGGTGCAAGGGCACATGAGTGGGACATGAGTGGGGGCCTGCTGGCAGGTGCCCTGCACTGCTGGGGGGTGGGGGTGCAACGGGACATGAGTGGGGCATGTATGGGGGCCTACTGGGAGGTGCCCTGCACTGCTGGGGGGTGGGGGTGCTGGCAGACACGTGTGGGGGCCTGCTGGCAGGTGGCCTGCACTGCTGGGGGGTGGGGGTGCAAGGGGACATGAGTGGGACATGGGTGGGGGCCTGCTGGCAGGTGCCCTGCACTGCTGGGGGGTGGGGGTGCAAGGAGACATGATTGGGGGCCTGCTGGCAGATGCCGTGCACTGCTGGGGGGGTGGGTGTGCAAGGGGACATGAGTGGGACATGAGTGGTGGCCTGCTGGCAGGTGCCCCTCAGTGCTGGGGTGTGGGGGTGCAAGGGGACATGAGTGGGACATGAGTGGGGGCCTGCTGGCAGGTGCCCTGCACTGCTGGGGGGTGGGGGTGCAAGGGGACATGAGTGGGACATGAGTGGGGGCCTGCTGGCAGGTGCCCTGCACTGCTGGGGGGTGGGGGTGCAAGGGGACATGAGTGGGACATGAGTGGGGGCCTGCTGGCAGGTGCCCTGCACTGCTGGGGGGTGGGGGTGCAAGGGGACATGAGTGGGACATGTGTGTGGGCCTGCTGGAAGGTGCCCTGCACTGCTGGGGGGTGGGGGTGCTGGGAGACATGAGTTGGTGATCATATTGCAACGTGACATGTGGCTTGACTGGGGGGCATGCCCATGGTGGATGTGCTGCCTGCGGGACATGACCAGGGGTGCGGGGTAGTCCCCTGTGGTGTGGGCTGCCTGCAGGGGCCGTGGAGGGGGTAGAGGGGACACCTGGGAGGACCCACACTGCCAATTCACGTGTAGGACTCCCCGCGCACCCCCGAAATACACGTTCCCCGCTCTGACAGCAAAATCGCGTGTGAAACTTCCCGCGCACCCCTGAAATACACATACCCAGGCCAATCGCGTGTGAAACTTCCCGCGAACCCCGTAATACACGTACCCTGCTGAAATCGTGTGTGAAACTTCCCGCGCACCCTTGAAATACACGTACACAGGCCAATCGCGTGTGAAACTTCCCGCGCACCCCTGAAATACACGTACCCAGGCCATTCACGTGTGAAACTTCCCGCGCACCCCTGAAATACACGTACCCAGCCCAATCGCGTGTGAAACTTCCCACGCACCCCTGAAATACACGTACCCAGGCCATTCACGTGTGAAACTTCCCGCGCACCCCTGAAATACACGTACCTAGCCCAATCGCGTGTGAAACTTCCCGCGAACCCCAGTAATACATGTACCCCACTCGCACAGGCCCTTTCGCGTGTGAAACTTCACGCGCACCCCAGTAATACACTTTCCCCGCTTGGCGTTTGCTGTTTGGCAGCCCTGTAAACTGGTCCAGGGTTAGCGCAGCCCTTTGCGCTGAATTGGGAATTTTGATGGCTTTTCCTTGCGCGAGGGAGTTCTTGGGGGCGTAACTGGCGCTGCTGCAGGGTCGCTGCGCCACTCTGCGCCACGGCTGGTTTTGGAGGCTAAAATCCATGAATACGCTGTGCACGGAAATCGATTTTAGCGCACGCGGCTGGCGCAGACATTCGCACGCGCACACTGTGCGCCAGCCGCGTGCGCCACTTTTGTGTGAAATTCTATGAATTACCCTGCTAATCGCTTAGCCTCATTTCACGAAAGCCATTGCACTAAAGCTCCCAGAATACATTTTCACAATTCCGAATCCTCGACTGGCATCCCAATGGGTTAGAGGTTTTTCCAAAACCCCCAGATGTATGTTAGTCCTATTCACTACCAAACCCGTGATCACTGTTGCATCCGCCCTGCGTCCCGCTATTTTTTTTTTATACCAAGGTATAGTAAAAACAAAGTTAAAGAGGCAGAGCAATTCTGATTACTAGAGACTTTAAAGCTAAAACCTCTCAGGGGAAAAGTCACAAAGGCGAGCAAACTCCTAGAAACATCATTAAAAACCCAGGGGCCTTCAAGAAAAACTCCAAGAATCCTCAGGGGAGAGAAAACCAACCAATCTGAAATCATACATAGCAAAGACTAACCGGGGAACCAAGGTTGGCTGTGACATCTCTTGAAACCTTTGCTCCTACCTCCCTGTGTGTACAACTAGCTCCTAGTGTTTTGTCTTGGGCCTGGACGGTGAGGTTTCATTTGATGCAAGTGGAGGATTTGGTCTGGAGAAAGGCAGTGAGATGCTGGAAACGCCCAGAAAAGCAGAGGCTCCAATTGTGTTTTGGAAATCCGCAGTCTACTTTAACAACGATCCGTGAAGCCAGGAGAGCTGTATCGAATGCAAGGCCTGCGTCGCCTCTCGGTGATGCAACCAAGGTGCGCACTGCTATGTTTTATGCTTTAGGGAAAATGTAGTCCCAGCACTCTCGCGTGTCACAGCCCACCATTCTTAACACACAAAAAATGAGGCTTGTCCCTTATTTGATTAGATAAAATTCAATTGTGATGAAACATTACAGACTTATGCCCAACATCCGACTCAATTTTAAATATAATTTAAAAAATGGTGGCTAAAATATAATAACGAATGTAAATATCCCCATCACAATCACAGGCTAAAATTATGTTCAAGAAATCAGCAGGCTACTTTAACAACGATCCGTGCAGCCAGGAGAGCTCTATTAATCGTGGGACGGCCATGCTGACGTAATGCCCTGCGTCGCTTCTCTGTGGCGCGATCAATGTGCACACCGCTATGCTTTAGGGGAAATGTAGTGCAAGCACTCTAGCGTGTCAGAGCCCACCGTTCTCACCACACACAACATGAGGTTTGTCCCTCATTTCATTAGATAAAATTCAACTGTGCCACATAAACATATGCACATACATCTGACTCCATTTTTAATATAATTAAATTTTTTTAATTTTTA